>NC_138342.1:83741553-84341553 GCF_046562875.1 Panthera onca
CGTTGTTTTATAAAGAGTTTGATTTCCACTAATATTTTGGCTACTTCTATTTCTGTCATCTTGGCTAAGATACACCATCATGACTCTTAATCCCTAGGATATAATTCATGGCGCCATATGCTGTTCACCAGTCTAACTTTGTGTTCCCACCATCAGTAGGATTTTAACAGCATTTTTAAATTCCTATTTTAAGTGTTATGTATGATATCACTCATGATGCTTATAGCCCTGCTTCAAAGTGAGTTGATATTTTTTTCTGTGCCTTTTTTTTCCCCTTAGAATACTGTAATACAGGTTCATTAGCAGAATGAACAGACTACCTTCTGCATAGGTGCTATTCTTACTTAGGTTAAAGCTCGGACTACTGTTAACATTATCCAGATAAGCTTAATTTTATACCGACATCTCTGATTCATGTTGTCTTCCAGAAAGCAGAGAATGTTTACAAATTTTCTGAACTTGAAGTCTAACCCACATACTTGAAGAGAGTTGAACTGTGGGTGTTTAATGGTGCTAATTTAATAACAATGCTGTAAAAGTCTGTTCGGAAAGCAAAGTTAACAATAACCAAATAGATTTTGCTGATTGTACAATTACCGAACTTGGTTATAAAGTATTATATGCTTTCAAAATAACTCTCCAGGGGCCCCTGGGTGGCTCAGTCGGTTGAGCATCCGACTTTGGCTTAGGTCATGATCTCACAGTTTGTGGTTTCAAGCCCCGCATCAGGCTCTGTGCTGACAGCTTGCTCAGAGCCTGCAGCCTGCTTCAGATTCTGTGTCTCCTTCTCTCTCTCTGCCCCTCCCCCGCTCATGCTCTCTCTCTCTCTCTCTCTCTCTCTCTGTCTGTCTGTCTCTCTCTCTCTCTCTCTGTAAAATAAATAAATGTTAAAAAAAAAGAATAACTCTCCATAGCTATAGGTATTTTATACATTTTTTTTCCTGAATGATCCAATTCATCCAATTCATTTCTTTAATAGAAAATGTCAACTTTTCAAATAACTTAGTTGCAAATCTTCTTATGCAAAGCAGTCTTTCAGTACTGGGTATTTTTACAAATGGATTTAGCACATTAATTTTTTACCTATCCTACTCAACACCCACAGGCTTCAACTTGGATAGTCGATTTCCCATATAAAATAGTATTGGTGTTTTAGAAACTTAGAGAAATTAAACTGATTTATAAAATTGCTATTTCCCCTCTGGAAACTAAGGAAACATATTTCAGACATTATTAAGAAGTTTATTCACTAACTCCTAAAGGTAAAGGCATTTCTTTGTTTTTTTCTTATTTTCCAATAAGAGCTATAATGAACACTACTGTTTTTCGTAACTTTGCCTCGTACTGTCACGCTTGGGCCCCGAACTCTCCGTGAGGTACATGGCCAGGGATTGGGCTCAGGAGCAGCGTCCACTAGTGTCCTGGGAGCACATTGTTCAAGGGGGTAAACCCAGAATAGTGTGGCTTGCATATCTCATAAAAATAATTGATGTTTACTTTTTTAAGAGTATATGAGACTTAGGTAGCGTTGTGTTAGTAAAATATTTAGAATTGAAGTGAGGTAAGGGAAGGTTCCATTTTACTGAAAATTAAAAATTTAAGTCAACAAGCAACAAGCAAGGCTCTGCTATGTATTATACACAGTGCAATGTGAGCGATATGTGGTTTGTGACTTGGAGGGCTTGCCCGATGTCACAGACTGAATGTCTGTGTCCTCCTAAAACTCATCTGTTAAATCTTAATGCCCAATGGGATAGTATTGGGAGGTGGAGCCTTTGGAAGGTCATTAGGTGAGGAAGGTGGAGTCCTCATGAAGGGGATTTGTGCCCTTATAAAAGAGATCCCAGAGAGCTCTCCTGTCCCCTCTGCCATGTGAAGACACGGTAAAAGGGTGGCTGTCTACAAAGCGGGGAGAGTGCCCTCATCAGACGTCAAATCTGAGGATGCCTGGATCGGACTTCTCAGCTTCTAGAACTGTGAGAAATGTTTGTTGTTTAAACCACCCTACCTGTGGTATTTTTGTTATGGCAGCCCCAACAAAGACCCACCCTGCAGTGGATGCAGGCACATAGAGAAGTAACTGTACGATAATGTGATGAATAATATTGCAAGATTCTGTGCAAGGAGAAGTAACGAAACACTCTACTCCTCTTAAAGAGATGGCATGTTATAGAAAGATACACTCAATGGCTGTTTGAGCTAGGCCTTTATGGATAAACTGCAGATCAGGTATGTCATAAAAGGTAAGTGGTGAGCAAGGTGTTCTAGGAGAGGGAATAGCATGGATGAGCGCCCTCCACTAGACAACCAGGGCTCAGGTCTGGGATGGAAAGATAGGTTTATGCTTAAGGCAACAGAAAGGGGGTTGCTGAGCCATGGGAACTGAAAGGGGTTCGAGAGAGCTCAAGTTTCTGGGACAAGAGACAGACTGAAAAAAGACTAGGAAATCTGAATGAAGTAAGGATTTAGTTAACAACAATGCATTGATTGGTTCATTAATTGTGGCAAATATAGAATACTACTGTCAGATATTAATAATAAGGGAAATGGGGTGTGCAGTGTAGGGGAACTCTTTAACTATCTTTGTGACTTTTCTGTAAATCTATCTCTTTTAAAATAAAAAAAATATTAAAAAAATAAAAATATAATGCAATTATGGAAACCAGAAGTATGTAAAAGGAGGGAAAAGAAGATGAAGTAGCAAAAAGAAAAAAAAAAAAAAGAAAAACAAAGAGTTACGACATAAAAGAGAGCAGTGCTATTTATTTATTTATTTTCACTTCAGGAGTAGAGTTTAGTGATTCATCACTTGCATACAACATCCAGTGCTCATCACAACAAGTGCCCTCCTTAATGCCTGTCACCCATCTATGCCATTCCTCCTCCTACTCACCCACTCACCTCCCTTCCGGCAATCCTCAGTTTGTTCTCTACAGTTAAGAATAGCAGTGCCATTTTAAAGAAAAGCGGAAGGACCTTAAATGTTATTGGAGAGATGAAGGAGGATAATAAAGAATCGTCACGCTTAAATCTCACGAAAAATTGCCATCGTGTTCGGTCTTGAGGAGATGAGTCAATTAGCAGAACACACAGTCATGGAACACACCTTCATCGAAAGGAAGATGTCTCCCCCAGGCATGAATAAGTCACAGAACGCTCCTCTAGAGATTGTGGGCCCCTCAACTAAATCCTTAGCAATACTTACCTTTATTTTTTGTCACATGGAAGTGGACAAAAATCTTCACTACAGATAAGGGATGTCATTTTATGCCTTCTTTACTACCATAATCCCCTGACCACTCACAAAACTGGGATTATCTCATTAAAAATAATCTGTTCATATTTGATTATATCTGCCACTAGTAAATCCTCACTCCTTACATTCGTCAGCGTTCAATCGGTTTCTCTGCCCCTTCTCTTCTATTTCTGTGATCAAGTAACATGGCATTTTCTTTCAGCAATCCTCCTCTCCCCCCAAGAGTTTAAATTCAAGTTTAGACTGAATATATATTCATCTTTCAGGAAACAAAATGAGACAAAACCCTGTCACCTACCTGGGTCGGTCTTCCAGCACATTCGATACAAACCCACAAGAATAAATGCTGAAAGGGTCACCACAATCAAAGCAATAACCACTGGCAGAATAATACCTAAAACGTATTGAAGACATTGTCAGTTAGCGTGGCTGTTGAGTTTAACAGTAAGTAGTTTACTGAGCAAAAGCATGCATACATTCTTCCTTCTTCGAACATCACTCTATTAGACATCTTATATTTTAGGCAAAGAAGATTTATCTGATTCAAAGGTTTTGCTCTAGTTGTCATTTCTGACATATCCACTTGATGTCAGTCTTGCAGCCTTTTGAAATAAAATTGTAAACCTAAGGGAGCTGGTTCCTCACCTTAGTTAGACACTGGAGAAGTGAAGCAAATGGAAGACTGGAGATGTCCTCTAGACTATAGTGTGACCCACATTCACACATTATATTCTTTACTACTGTATAATAAGGTTACTAATCTATCGTCTATTATCTATCTATCTGTCTCTCATCATCTATATCTCCCATACTGGAACTGCTCTAGTCATAATGTTGGCATCCTAAAATATCACAAATATCTTTCCATAATGATATCTTAAAACTAGAAACAGCATAAAATAGCATAAGTGGATATAAGTGGAAAGCAGAATCGATTTCTAAAAGTGAACACATGGTCCAAGAGGGATGTATATGGATGTGGTCATGCATTTAAAGGAGAGGTGTTGTGACAGTAAGTTAGGGTGAGTTTTTAAGAGGAGAGTCTTGCTGTTTTGCCTTGTTTTTAGCACCTGCCTTATGTTCTGACAGTCATTTCCCAAGACAGCTGTCATGAGGATACAACCAGAGATGCAGAGGTTATAGCTCTTATTTAATTAGTTATTCTTAGCTGCTTGCATATGTACTCCTTATATTTATCCAATTCTTTTGTAGGATGGCTTACACTTCCAATTTTATGGTTAAATGCTTGCTTCATATTAGACCTTGAGTGAGATCATTGGTGCCTCCCAAAATGAAGATGCCATGAATTAGCACGTCAGTAAATGTAATGCTGACTTATTCAATAGAATGGCTTTACCTAAAATTAGATAATCTTTTCTAATCCAGTTTCATATACATTCACTTTATCCTTAATTTCTAGAGAAATTAATGGATTTTTTCTATTCAGTCCTAGAATACACATGTGTTATATGACACATATATGTTTTTGCTAAAATGGGGCATTTCTTTAAAGGCCATTTTTAACATTAAGGTAGAGTTCTCTGAAGATAAACAATTCATTTTTATAGACCCCTCTGCCTGTGCACTTTTGCTTATCTGAGACTAGTCTCATCAATTCACCTTGACCCTAGGTGGTAATTGCTGAGCACTAAAGTAAGGAAAAAATCCCAAGGGTGTGCTCATTAAAACCAGACTCAAGGGGCACCTTGGTGGCTCAGTCAGTTGAGCATCTGACTTCAGCTCAGGTCATGATCTCATGGTTTGTGGGTTGGAGCCCTGCTTCAGGCTCTGTGCTGACAGCTCGGAGCCTGGAGCCTGCTTCAGACTCTGTGTCTCCCTCTCTCTCTGCCCTTCCCCAACTCATGCTGTCTCACTCTTTCAAAAATAAACACATTAAAAAATTAAAAAAAAAAAAAAACAGACTCAATAGTAGGAAATTCTTAAGCGAGCAGCAGTTAGATAGAATTATAATGGGATTGCAGGTTCAGTAAAGTTGATAAAGGCTGTCTATAATTGAATCCTCTCCTTTATCAGTCACATTCAAACATTCTGAGTATTTATAGCCGCGAATGAAGATATGTCCGTTACTCACTGGAATAAGAGGGGCTGGCTGAAGAAGAGCTTGCATTTTTTGCATCCTCAGTACCTATTATTTTAAGAAAGAAAAAAAAAAAATCACCTTTGGTTAATGTATGCCAATCTTCCCAGTCCTTCCCCACCCACCCTTTCCTCCCATTTAAGCAAGCCTCTGTGATCTATAAGTATGATGCTTCAAGCGGAAAACAACAACAACAACAACAAACCAAAAAAACAAACAAACAAAAAAACTATCTCATTCTGAAAGGGCTCTGTTTTGTACATCAAGTTTGGTAGGGAGTTAATGTATACAACTTGATGAGTTTGGACAAAGGTATATACCTGTGAAACTATCATCACAATCAAGGTAATAGATAAATCTATCACTTGCAAAGTTTCCTTGTGTCCCTGCAGTTTTGTTTTGCATTTCGATTATACCTCAATAAAGCTTTTTTAAAAAGACTGTAGGGTTTTCTTGGTGAGAAGAGATCAAGTAACCAAGCTTCCACTCATATTACACAGAAGTCATACCTTGAAACTGGGAGATGTTTCCTGGAGTTGTTATTGATATTGAGGGTAATGTACTGGCATTAGAAGGTAATGTCTCTGGACGTAGACTGTTAACTGTAGGGAAATCACAAATGCAGTCAGACGAGGGTATTGGTTCTTCTTACTGAATTTCTTTGTGGATGTAAACAGTTTGCATTTCTGAAGACCCGTGAAAATGGTTTATTGTTGAATAATAAGATACATACAACCGTACACTTAATCATAAGTTCATCTATTCTTCCTGTAAAGACGATTAAATTTGGAATCACAAAACCTGGGCGCCAGCATCACGTCTTCGAGAACTGGCCAAGAAAGCTTGAGCAAGTCTCTTTTCCTAAGCTGCCGCCTTTATCACCTGCTTCATGAAATTCTTGTGGGATGTGAATCTATTCAAAAACAGTACTCACATTCCCGATATTACAACTTTGGCGGATGTTTTCTTTTTTTTTTTTCCCACTGTACTTAAAATAGACATAAATGCATAGGACTTCAGATTTTATCGTGTTTCTTGGTGGTTGAAGAAATTGCAGTTGAGGCTTTGATTAGAAGGATTGTCTGGGGAAAATATCAAGGAAAATTCCTTCATTTGCACCCTTGAAGCTCAGTAGTTGTTTACATTTATGTGCCTTCTTTAGAATAACTGCTGCTTGGTTGCATTTCTGCCACCGTCCATGCTCTTTTCTTCCAAAGGAAATATTAAGTTTAACTTATTATTATTCTCATTAATGTGTTTACTTAAGTCAACATCTGCAACCTTCAATCAGAAGGACTGAAACAAAAATTATAAATAAAGTTGCATTATTCAAAACCCACCGATCTCAATAAGTTGCAAGGAAATATAAATACCTAAGTGCTTTGTAAACTTAAAGCATTTATCCTCGTGAATTTTGGATAAAGCACAGTTTGCGTTTTGAATGATTTTGGAAAAGAATTATTTTTCAAAGAATGTAGTTTAAAAGGATTTCTTTTTATCACACCTGCTTGGCTTGTCTCGCTGCTAAGTTTTAAGTTCTGGCAGTGTGAAGGCCATAACCCCCACCGTCCTCCACCTGGAGCTCTAACTACAGTGGGTGTGCAGTGATATGTGGCTGACTGCTTGGCTGCACCAAGAGGCATCTCTTATAATTATGGCCCCCTTAGGAGTATTGGTGCCATGTACAATTGCACCAAAGAAATTGATATCGCCTATGGCTGCCTTGGATCCTTCTTTCTTTGCCACCCACAGTCCATCGCGCATTGCATGCTCATGCATTTTTGACATCTGTGGGGGAAGAATGATGTTTCTAGTCTGTACCGTTCTTGCCATGCAAGGGATCTGTGGGAGGAAGCTAGATATATGCCCATAAGAACAAAGAAAAATGTCAGACTAGTGCACTAGACAGGCAGAAAAAGCAGTACCAAATGAAAGACTGGGAACTAGCTGAAACCTTGGTACTTTTAGTTGTTTTTTCCAGCGTCAAGTGTTTTAGTGAGAATGTTGCTCTTTTGATTGTGTTGGTAGAGAACAAGATAGCTGATTAAATTACCAATGGCATTAATTCACCTGGGATGAATTAATGAATTCCCAAGGCTTAATTTTCAAGACTCCAAATCTTATCTTACTACCTTCTCTCTTTTTAAAAAAAAAATGTTTATTTTGAGAGAGAGAGTGAGAGCAGAGGGAGAGGGAGAGAGAGAGAATCCCAAGCAGGCTTTGCACTGTCAGCACAGAGCCCAACGTGGGGCTCAGTCTCACGAACCCGGAGATCATGACCTGAGCCAAAATCAAGAGTCGGATGCTTAACCAATAAAGACACCCAGGTGCCCCTATCTTACTACCTTCTCACAGATAAGCTAAATGGCCATAATTCTAAATATAACCCATGTGGTTTATATAAAACTCTGAACTTTCCTATTTAAAACATGTTGATAGTCCAGTGCCAATTCTTAGTGCTAATGATCCATAGGTTAACCCTTCTTGAAAGAAGAATTTATTGGCTCCTTGGGCAAAGAGTTTAAATTTTTTGTTTTTCTTTTAACTGAAATGTTCAGTTAATAAATCATTTCTGAAACCAGTACATCTACACACACACAATTACACACACACACACACACACACACACACACTCTTTACCTCTAGTAATGTGCAGTGCCTTCTGGGGTTTTGTTTTCTCTTGTCTTTTATTTAATATTTACAATATTGGTCATGACCCACTTATGGAAATTAACTTACAGGTTTGAGATAGACTATTAGAATGCTCATATTGATGAAATTGTTATTCTTGGCTTAATTCATAAATTGTGGGCCTAATGGAATTCTTTCTGTGACTAAGATAGAAGGATCCATGGTGTGTTCAGAGCTGATAATCTCTGTGGGTTTTGTTGAGACTCTATTATCCTATATTACTATTGAAGCAGCATTGGCAGAAGATGTACAAGAGAAGTATAGTGGAGTATTTAAGAGCATGATTCTGAAGCCAGAGTACATGGGTTCAAATCTGACTATAGAACTGGTTTCCTGGAGAATGTTGGGTAAGTCACTTAACCTCTCTTTTTTTTTTTAATGTTTATTTATTTTTGAAAGAGAGAGAGAGCATGGTCAGGGGAGAGTCAGAGAGAGAGGGAGACAGGATTTGAAGCAGACTCCACACTGTCAGGCAGAGCCAGATGTGGGGCTCGAACCCATGAACCATGAGATCATGACCTTGGCTGAAGTTGACGCTTAACCAACTGAGATACCCAGGTGCCCCCTCGCCCTTTTTAAGTTTCTTTATTTTGAGAGTGAGGGTGAGAGTGCAAGCTGGGGAGGGGCAGAGAGAGAGAGAGAGAGAGAGAGAGAGAGAGGGAGAGAATCTCAAGCAGGCTCCATGCTTTCAGCACAGAGCCCGAAGTGGGGGCTTGATTCCATGACCCCAGGATCATGATCTGAGCTGAAATCAAGAATTAGATGCTCTACTGACCACACAGGTACCCCAGGTCATTTAACCTCTTTGTGCTTGAGTTTCTACATGTACAAATGGTGATTATAATAGTTCTATATCATAGTGTTATAAAAGTTTAATGAGTAAAATTATATTTAAATTGCTTAGAAGAGTACTTGATACTAATATATTTATATTATATATAATATTATTATAATATCATAATATAATATGATACATGATATATTATTATGCTATATTATTATATTATATTATTTTATAATAATATATTTTTTATTATATTGTGATTAGGCCTCTAAAGAGTTGTACCTTTCACCCAAAGTCAATTTGTCTAACTTTCTCAAAAATTCTTAGTGTAAAAATATATGCAATAGACTTTATGGGTACCTCCATGTTTCTAGATGCTTCTTTTCTCTAGCCAGGAACTGGAATAACTGAAGTATATAGTGCTCTTAGATGACATAGATTTACTGTTTGACCCTGACTTTTGGTGATTGTAACGATTATTTAATTTCAGATATGTTCTGTCGTAATTTAAATACAGTTTGCAAGCTTCAGGCCAATGCTTGGAACAGGCTGTTTGAGGTAGAGACCCTCAGAACCAAGTCTGTTGTAACAAGGTGCATCCAAATTTACCCCACTGGCATCAGACTGTGGCATATATTTGGCCCTTGCTGTAAAGGGCCAAATATATTTCTTCTGTTTTACCTGATGAATCATTGGGTGTTTTAAAGACAGAAGGCCTTACTGATATCTCAGCGTACCTGTGGTGGCAGTGAGAATGAGCCTTAGAAAACTCTAACTACAGGAAGTGTAATTGACCAAGGTTCCCCACCTGCTTTCTGAAATTCATTGCTGTGTTCTTGCTGATGTCATGCCTCTCCTAGGCTGAGCCTAACAGGCCTGTTCCTGGGAGCCGCAAACTCCTCTGAGGAGAGACTGGGGCTGCAGGAGTCCCTGATGGCCTTTTTAGAGGAGGGTATATGTGATACATCGGTATTAATGGGAGAAAAGTGTGAGTGGCAGCTGAGGATAAAACATTCTATATGAGAAAGAAAATACAGCTATATATTCTTTTTTTATTTCTTGTATGTTGCCTACACTTCTTTCTAAACACTTCTTTTTGCTTCTTTCTGAACACTTTCTAAACACTTTCTAAACTTTCCAGATGCTTTATTTAAGATTTCTTTTTGAGTTTATTTATTTATTTTGGGAGAGACAGAGACAGTGCAAGTGGGGGAGGGGTAGAGAGAGAGAATCCCAAGCAGGCTCCACACCACCAGCACAGAGCCTGATGCATGTCTTGAAACCATTAAGCTGTAAGATCATGACCTAAGCCGAAACCAAGAGTCACACGCTTAACCGACTGAGCCACCCAGGCTCATGTTTCTAAACACTTTCTAAACTTTCTAAACATTTTCTAAACAGTTCTTTTTACTTCTTTCTAAACACTTTCTTTTTTATGCTTAAAGAAGTACCTAAGGGGTTAAACTTAATTGAATTGAATGATTGTTTCCCATTATTTATAAATAACTGGGACACGTGTTTAAATTGCAATTTGGTGGATTCATGTCTCATTTTAAAAAATAACTTTTGAGCATTTGACACAATGAGTCATTCCTCCTGAACACCTTTGCCTCATGTGACTTCCGGTAGAGCACAGCTTATGGGCTAATCTTCTTGGTCTCTTTGGCTGGTTCCTCCTTTATCTGACTTGATCTTGGAGGGTCCCAGGGCTTAGTCCGTGGTTCTCCTCTCTAACTATGCTAATTTCTTTGATGATCTCATTCAATTTCAAAGCTTAAATACAATATCAATGCTAATGATCCCCTGACTTATATTTCCAGACCTCATTCTTAAACTCCAGATTCATAAAGCCACCTGCTTACTCAGCAAATAATAAACATCTTAAATTCCACGTGTCCAAATTTGAACTTCTATTTTATCTTTAGCCTTCCCATCTGGCAATCATTCCTTCCAGTGGTTCAGGCCAAAGATCTCACAGCTATTTTTGCCTCATCTTTTATAACCTATCCCACATGCAGGATCACCAGGAATATATCTATTGGTTTCACCTCCAAAATATATGCAGAATTTGGAGACTTCATGCCACCTACCCTGTGACTATGCTGGTCCAAGCCAACACCATCTCTCTCCTGGAAAACTACCAAAGTATTTTTGCTTCATCTGACAGTCTTTTCTTAGCTCTCAGATTTATATTTATAAAATATGAGTCAGACCATGTCACTACTTTGCTCAGAACCCCCAATGTTTCCCCATTTCTCTTATGGAAAAAGCCAAAGACCTTGCAATAATCCTCCAAATCCTAGGCAATCTGCCTGGCAAATCCCCTGCCCCCATACCTCACTAACTCTAGAGGTTCGTAAACACACTGGGCCTCTCCTCAAGTTCTAGATCTGCCAGGACCCTCTTCCTCTACATATTGGTTTTCTTACTTCCTTGTATTTACTTAAGTCTTTTCAGGAAAGCTCACCTTGACCACATTTTTCAGTACTGTGAAATGGTCCCCACCTTTCTTCACCTCTCCAGCACTCGCGATCCCTCCTTCCTACACTGCTGTGCATTTTCTCTTTCTTATAACACTTACCATCTTCTAAGTAAGATCCTTGAGGTCAAGGATAATATTTTGCTCACTGGTGTCTCCCAAATGTTAGAACAGTGTCTGGAAGTACAGTCCATAAGCCTTTGCTCTATGGATAAACAATTTTTTTTTGTAGAAATGACTACTGTTAAAGATAAAATGAATTAATGAGCATACCTTTTGAATCTTCTTAATATTTGGACTGGTACATATTTAAAATAATTGTGTCATTAGTATGTTCATCTGTTCTACAATAAGAAAAAAGTAGACAGCTACTCTGGGTCTAACAGGAGATATTGAAGGAAATACTATGGAGTACAAGAGGCATTTATTGCCTTTAAGGAGCTTACATTCTAATAGAAGAGGTGAGAAGCACAGCCCAAAGTTGATAGATGTGAAACATGAAATAAAGAATAAGACAGAACAATATGTCAGGGATCAAAATAAGAGAGACTCTGTTATTTCTTATTGAGTTTTACTTATGAGCTAACTCTTAACAAAAATGATCTGAGGAGCTTAAGCAATGATATATACCATGAGGTGAATACGATAGAAATAAGAAATCAGAACCAATGCAAATGGATGAAACAAACAAGCTCCTTTTAAGAGTTAATAACAAACATAACACAGTTTCTGGTGCTCCTAGAAGAATTGACCCTGAGCATCCTGCAACTCAGGAAAAGGAAGCACAGTCTACTCTAGGCTTTCATTATCAGAGGAAAAAAAAAAAAAAGGTTTATTCTATAAGTAAGTGGCATATAAGTGGTGCAGGCAATAAATGCTGCGAGTATGGCTGGTACCATTCTGTGTTTTGGGAGGGGAATATGCTGATATGATCCCTGAAATCTCTTCTAGCTTTAAGATTTTGGTTTCTTGTCAAAGTTCCTTTCAATCCAGATTTTGTCATAGCTAGAACATATTATTGCCTATAATGGCACCCTCTGTTTACTGAATGGGCAAAATATCAAAGGGGAAGTTTTCTGCTCTCATCAGACTTTACCTTTCTAACCTTGGCACACTCTTTCTTTCTTTTTTTTTTTTTTTAATGTTTGTTTCTTTTTTCTTTTCTTTTCTTTTCTTTTCTTTTTTTTTTTTTTTTTTGAGAGAGAGAGCATGAGCAGGGGTGGGATAGAGACAGAAGGGGACAGAGGACCCAAAATGGGCTCTGCACTGACAGCAGCAAGCCCTATGCAGGGTTGGAACTCACGAACCATGAGATCATGACCTGAGCCGAAGTCCGATCATGCTCAACAGACTAAGCCACCCAAATGCCCCGACATTGGTGTACTCTTAAAGCAATGCAGAAAAAGTTTTATCTCAAATCTCTTTCACTTTGCTGTGGGCCATTGGTGTGACTAACCTGAGGTAACAGAATCTTTTAACCCAGTAATAACTGTGAAAGGAGATTTATTTACCTCAGGTAAATTTTTGGAATTACATGTTGAAGAAAGAGGCTGAATTTTTTTGTGATTTGAATATGAATGGTTATTAATTTCCAGAAAGTTATATAATATACAAAGAATGAATGAGGCACTGTGCTAATTAACCTTATTCTGAAACATTTTTAATCTCGTGCTTTCTACATGAGAGATTCTGTGGCTCTAAGACACAAGGTAACACATCTGACAGTAAGTAGAACTAAGACATAATAAACCAAGTAGGACTCACAACTTCCTTCTCCCTTCTCATTATACCATGTAACTAACGGATTTTAAGTGAGTTTAGTTCATCTTACTTGTTAATGGAACCATTATCGATGAGGCCAGTGACATCTTTTCTCTGCATTCTGAAAGGTTTAGAATGTTCTTACCCTTCCCCCAGCACAGATACATCATCTTACCTTAAATTTACAATGTGGATAATATGACTTGAAAACACTGAGAAGCTTTACAATATGTAACTGTGTCAGTGCTATGCTTTCTGAGAATGTGAGGGTAAGCTTTTCAAAATATAGGCATTAAAATATTAAATAGGATTTTTATTTTCCAATCCTTTCGGGATACTATGTGTTGTGGGAATTATTCTAAGTGTTTTACAGATGTTAACTCATTCAATCATTGTGTTGTAAATATTTTCATTTTACAAAGTGGAAACTGAAGCCCAGAGACATGAAGTAATTTGCCCAAGATGACAGAGCAAGTAGGTGGCAGAGTTGGGATTTGAATGCAGGCTCTAGAGTCTGTGCTGTTAAATACGATTATGCTGCCTGCTACAGTATTTCAGCAGGAATGAGTTACAAGTCCATGTCTCCTATTTTTGTTACATAAAATATAGTTTATTTAAATTTAGACTCCAATCAAGACAACCTTCTTCTCATCAAAACAAACTAAACACCTCCTTCCTTCAACGGGCCAAACCAGACTATGCAGATACGTACAAGGAGAGAGAATTATTCCTAATATATTAAATAAAGCACATTGTAGATTTTATAAGGCACACACCATTAGTAGTAACATTGAAATGTATTGGTTTTTAAAGCAAACGCTGGGTAGCTAATCAGTCAAGACTGAGTTCTTATTGACCTTCTGTGTAGACTAGAGAGTCACAAGCCCTTCTTGGAGACTCAGCAGATTTCCAAACTAGAGGAGAAACCACCTAGCTATACCCAGATATATACAATTTCTTAAGTGAAAGTTTATGGCAGACCCTACCACATAAATATTGACATACCCCATTAGTGAGTTCTTTTATTCTCAACCAATCTTTTAAACATTAAACAATTTCCAGGTTAAAAAACAACAACAACAATAAACCTTTAGGTTTGCTATATGTATTTTTCTAGCTCAAGTGGATTCTAACTGAACAATAGTGCCAAGATTCTGTCATTCAGAGTTGGAATACTCAGATAACTAATTTTCTGTATAGAATGATCGATGCTTACATTATATGAATTCCTAGAGATCAGCAACCAATTCTCAAACATTACATAGGGTGTTGAGTGCAATGAATATGCCAGGAGGGAGTATCCTCCTTTTCAAAGGCCAGTGGTCACGTTGGGTGGGATTTGTCATGTCTGTTCTGGCTTCTAATTTTCCATCAAAATTAACATCTACAACACAGTTGAAGTTGTGAAACACAGTAAAAGAAAGTAAAGAAGATAGGTACAATGAGATCTTTCACAAGTTGTACTGTCTACTATGGGAATGTTGTTGCAACAATTAATTTTATTTGTCAAGTTGACTTTGCCACTGAGTCCCCAGATATTTGGACAAGCACTAGTCTGGAAGTGTTTGTGATTATTTTTGAGGATATTAACATGTGGATTAGCAGACTGAATAAAGCAGACTGCTCTCCAATGTCGATGGCTCTCCATCCAATCAGTTGAAGGCCTGAATAGAATAAATTGGCTGAGTCTCAGTAAGAAATAAGGAGTGGGGCGCCTGGGTGGCTCAGTCGGTTGAGCGTCCTACTTTAGCTCAGGTCATCATCTCGTGGTTCATGAGTTTGAGCCCTACACTGGGCTTGCTGCAGTCAGCCTGTCAACTTGGAGCCTGCTTTGAGTCCTCTGCCCCCCCTCTCTCTTCCCCTCCCCTGCTTGCATGCTCTCTCTCTCTCACAAAAAATAAATAAAAGCACTAAAAAAAAAAAAGAAGGAGTAAAGAACAAATTCTTCCTGCATCACTGCCTTGAGCTGGAACCTTGGTCTTTCCCTGCATTTGGACTCAAACTAAAATATTGGCTCTTTTTGGGTCTTGAGACCGCTGGCTTATAGTCTGGAATTTAACCATTGGCTCTCTTGGTTCTCAGGCCTTGGACTGAATGTACACATTGCTCTCTCTTGGGTCTTTAGGTTTCCAGCTTGCTGACTGCAGATCTTGGGACTTCTCAGCTTTCAAAATGCATGAGCCAATTCCATATAATAAATCTTTACACATAGATATATATAGTTTCTCTGGAGAACCCTGAGTAATATAGTTGTATTTTCCAGAAAGTTGAAGGCAACTGGCTTATTTATTTCCCCATACACTGAGGCATATTGGTCCATTTTTCTTCAAATCTAAGGTCTCTTATCAAAGAAATCAAGAGTTTCATTTTCAAGGACACGTTATTAGTTATGCTTGTCTGTGGAAAAGTGATAAGGCTAAAGAAAAGTGAATTCCATCATTGATTAAAATTGTTGTGATAGCTACATAATTCCTTCATATCTATGGAATAGATAGCCCTGCATCACTTTTTCTTTGCATCGCCTCGCTAGCTCTGAACTCAGAGCTAGAAAAATGAGTAGGCAGAATAATCTGGAAGCTAGGCGGTCATTTCTTACACAAACATTTTCCTCATCTTTCTTAAACTGCTTTCCTAAATCTGATATATAACACAACCACAGCTAAAGGGGGAAAAAATTTCTCCCTCCCCAATCTTAACATACGGTTAAGAAGTTTGAAGTCTGTCTATGACACATCACTGTAGACCTATATGGCTACTAAAATTATTACAGTTATTTACCGTGCTGATTAGTCTTTGCTGGTAACCCTTAATGGCAGGCTCCATGTATCACTCACAACTATTAGCTAGTGTTACATGTAATAGAACAGAATGACTATTTATTAAATGCCCAGCTTAGTGGTGGTTGGTTGAATATACGGCTCTGTGTATTTAGTAGAGTCTTATGCGAAATTTGTGGTCTTACCATATATATTACAGTGGGTAGTTGACGTTTGACCTTCCCACTTTAGACATGGAGCATGAATTCTTCAGACATGGAGCATGAATTCTTCATGCTTATCATCATTAAGTACAACAATCAACCTCGTATTGCCTTTTCTCTATTAAATTGAATGAATGTTCATGTCTTCAAAACTTGATCAGTAATTTCCCTATAACTATAACTATCTTTTTTATTATGTTAGCCATTATATCTACACACAATTTCTTAGAATTGATGCTCTATGTATATTTGCCCTTACTTACTTTGAATTCTCAAAAAGTCTTTATATGAAATAATCATCAGTTTATATACCCTTAATAATATTTTTTGAAATCAGTGGTAAAAACATAGTTTTTCTAAGAAAATGAAAGATGGATGCATAATATGAAAGGAAATGCCAAATGTGAGAACCATATATGATGCATATTAGCTCATATTTATAAAAAGGAGGCAGTACTAATAATTCTGTGGGCTAGAATTCTACCTCAACTTTTAATAAAAAAGAAATACTAAGTGTTTCAAGTAAGATGCCTATTCTTGACCACATTTTTGATCAAACTGTTTCACAATTTGATATTTGAACACCTTTGATAACAAATGATTGAACAAACAAATGATTATAGTTGTCAACAGATATATAATTAATACCTTGTCATTAGACTTTTTTTTTCAGTGAGTCTGGACTTAGTCTTTACCTGTAATATATATCTTTGAAGTTAAAGACTGACTTTTCTTATAGTTTATAAAGTCAGTCTCATTTCTTTTTAGTACACTGATCAAATCAATGATGTGTTTATTATCTGTTTTAGAACTAGTTTCTGTAACTCAAACTATAAATGGTGTAAATGGGCTTTCTATTACAGTTAAAAATCAACTATAGTTAAAGCTAGCATTTTGTAAATTAATCTCTCAGAGGATTCTTCAGTGCCTCCTTAAAGGGAACTGATGATTTGGGCAGCTTCTCAATTCTCTTCCATCTGTAACTTCTCCTGGTTAACTAGTCCATGAAGCAGAAGGGAAGGACTTCTCCAGAACAGTGCAAACCATCAGCCAATGGATGCACTGTTTTTATGTTTTGTTTTGCTTTGTTTTTCCTGGTGCGTTTTCTAGTGCATTTTAGACTTCCATGCACATGGAAGTAAGTATTTAAAAAAATACAGTGACACAGGAAAATAAAGAGAATTAATATAAAAATAACTTCTGAATTCATGAGACATATTGTGTAGAAGATAAATAATCAAATGTTAACAGCATAATCCTTTCAGGTTTGAGTTCCTTGAACACATGATGCAGGAGGTAGACTATGATGATTATTTAGTACATTTGCTCTGAAAATGGAGTCGCTCATAATTTTCACAGCTTTAGTTTTCTGGCTTCGTAAAAAAGTGACATGATCTTCTAAGTGTATTTCACATATTCCTCATTTTTATACGTACCACAGGTGAGCAAGATTGAGAACCTAAGAGCTTTATCATTTATAAAAGTACGAGGTGGGGTGTAGGAAGATAAAGTCTCCCAAATAATTACGATTTCAACACAACAGAAGGGTTCAATGGTACCATCTGCCTCTTCCCAACAATCTTTTTCAGTTTCTGTTGCGCCATCATCCTAGATTTACTCATTTTAAAACTTAGGATAACAAAACAGGAGCACTTCTTGGAGTGATAATATTTTAGGCTTCACTGTGGTTTGTAACATCAACTCTCTGACTGCCAGGATCAGGCTGTGTTGGGAAGCACAGAGAAGACAGAGACATACTATCCTTCTGGGAGAGGGCATGCCAACCACAGAAACAGACGGGGAAGAGCGGATTCTGGGCAGAGGACTCTTCCACAGGCTTCATGCATTTACCAGGACTGATTCCACTCGCTCTGGCCACAGGGCACTCAGGCACATCCTATACTCTGATCTGCATTTTATTTATTATTTATTTTTTTAATACAAGTTCTCCTAAACATGTTAGTTGTCATGTCATGTTTTCTCTTGTACTATTTCCTCTGCCCTCACACTGACTGATCTCCTTTAATCTCATTTTGGGGATCTTTCTCATGAATGTTCTCCGAGAGGAGAAAATGAACTTACCTGGTGTTTCTGTTGTTTTGATTGAACTCTGATTCTCAGCTTTAGAGAAAAGAAAAGAAAAGAAAAGAAAATCACTACAAGGAAATGTTGACTGTCCCAATTGTTACAGGTCGTAAATGGATATAGATCCTACTTCATTTCTGATGCACTTTTCTTTGAATCATAAAATCACAAGGTGTTCCTGGTTAGAAAGACTTTAGAGCGAAGGTCAGCCATTTTTTTTTTCTTAAAAGGCCAAATAGTAAATATTTTAGGCTTTGTGGGTCATAAGTCTCTGTAGCAACTATTCAACTTGCCGTTGTAGTGTGAATGCAGTCATGCATAACACCTAAAGAGACTGTGTGGAACACATATGGCTGTGTTCCAATGAAACTTTACTTACAAAAACAGGTGGGGTGCTAGACCCTGTCTGTGGGCCACAGTTTGCTGAATCCTGTTTTAGAGCATCTGGTACAACTCCATATCCTCAATAAGCCAAGAAAATGCAGACAACTACAAATCCTTTGGGCGGGGCTTAATGAGTGACATGGCCAAGTGTCATATTCCCACTAAGAGATGATGCATTTCCTGACCTGAGAGAGACACAGGAAGGTTCGGACAGATACCTCTCAAACTCAGGGAATTCCTTTAACATAAACATAGTTCAGATGAGCTTTCTACAATAAAATTACTTGAAAAAATTACAATCAAAGATTATTTCAACAACTTTGAGTGTATGTACCATGAACAAAATCTGTCATGTGAAAAATAGAGAAAAACAGAGAAAATGATTTTAAAATAACCAGAAGCCCAATAGCGATAGTTTAAAATATCCATTTGACCCCTTTGTGTGTTCACTTGACTGCCTATCAGCATCTTGAATTTAACATGCTTAAAATAGAACTCTTGATGGGTATCCTTATATCTTCCTCTTCCCCCACCTTCTTGGTTCAGTGCATGGTAACATTGTCCCCCAGCTGCACAAGCCAAAAAGTAGTAGCCTTCCGTGATTCTCCTCTTTTTCTCACCCCTATGGGCTTTGGCTTCAAAACATATTCCAACTATATTCATTACTTAATTGGCTACTGTTCATCTAGCACCGATCTCTCTCCCTAGTTCCTGCAATAGCCACCTAGAAAAATCTATTTAAATTTAAGCTTCACTACTCTAGTGGCTCCCTATTCCTTTCACTATGGATGGTAAGTCTTTACAGGACATGACCCCCCGTTTCACCCTGATTGGTAGATAACATCATGGAGCTCTTCCTACCTTGGGCTTCTCTGCTCACTCTTCCCTGTGCCTTGGTGTTCTCTCAGGCTACGCTCTGGCTTCCTTCTATCTGTCGTGACTCTGCTCAGATGTCACCACTTAGAGAAGTCTTCTCCAGCCTCCTCACCTAAAGCAGACTCCTTATTTCTCTTCAAACTCTGCCACTCAGCTTTGTTTGCTCAACAGTCCTTTTATTACCACAGTGACATTTTTTTTTTTTTAAATTTTTTTTTTTTCCAACGTTTTTTATTTATTTTTGGGACAGAGAGAGACAGAGCATGAACGGGGGAGGGGCAGAGAGAGAGAGGGAGACACAGAATCGGAAACAGGCTCCAGGCTCCGAGCCATCAGCCCAGCGCCTGACGCGGGGCTCAGAGCCTGACGCGGGGCTCGAACTCACGGACCGCGAGATCGTGACCTGGCTGAAGTCGGCCGCTTAACCGACTGCGCCACCCAGGCGCCCCACCACAGTGACATTTTTAAAATGTACTTGCTGTCAGTTGAATATGACTCCAGGAGGACAGAGATGGCATGTTTTATTCAGAGCCGCAATTTCAGTACCTACCACCAGGTCTCTAGTAAAAATGTGGAATGAGTGAGTGAGAATAGGAAATAACAATAGTAATAAACAAGACAAATTCTACTTACCTGAATTCAATTTTTCAGGGAAAAGAATGTGTTATTTAAAATTGCCAGTTGGACAGCACTCTCAACAATAGCCAAATTATGGAAAGAGCCTAAATGTCCATCAACTGACGAATGGATCAAGAAATTGTGGTTTATATACACAATGGAGTACTACGTGGCAATGAGAAAGAATGAAATACGGCCCTTTGTAGCAACGTTGATGGAACTGGAGAGTGTGATGCTAAGTGAAATAAGCCATACAGAGAAAGACAGATACCATATGGTTTCACTCTTAGGTGGATCCTGAGAAACTTAACAGAAACCCATGGGGGAGGGGAAGGAGGAAAACAAAAAAAAGAGGTTAGAGTGGGAGAGAGCCAAAGCATAAGAGACTCTTAAAAACTGAGAACAAACTGAGGGTTGCTGGGGGGTGGGAGGGAGGGGAGGGTGGGTGATGGGTATTGAGGAGGGCACCTTTTGGGATGAGCACTGGGTGTTGTATGGAAACCAATTTGACAATAAACTTCATATATTGAAAAATAAAATAAAATAAAATTGCTAGTTGGATAACTATAGCTGCCATTAAGCATACTCTTATGATTAGTTCCACATATTATTTGCTGATGTCTGCAAGGGACAGACAATTACCATTCTGCAGATCTACAAATATTAGCTGAGAAAAGTGAAACTCCTTTCAAGGTGGGGACAACGATTATAAATTAGGTGTGTTCATTCTAATGTCTATCCTCTTCTACTAAAGTAGACAGTTTTTCTATCCACTAACCCACCCTGAATGGAAAATTTATGTAATTAATTTTTGCTTTTGATAACTAGTTAAAATACTTTTGAACGTGGCATAATGCTGTATTTGGAAGATGCAGTTAAAATATTTATCAGCTGCTAGAGGATTAGGATGCAAAGACAATTAAAACCCTTTGTTCCTATTGCTATGAATATCAGGTCATAACCTTTCTTGCTGATAGACTTCATTAAGAATGAAAAAAAAATTTAAACTTGTATCAGACAAAACCTGATTGTTCTGTATTTAGTTTTTTTATTAGCCTTCAGAAATGCATAATAACTTTAGAAGGACGTGTCATTTATAGAAAATGAACTATGTCTTAAGGCTTAGCTGAATCAAAATAATAACGTATGTCAGTGCAAAACCCTTATATTCAGTGTACGAAGAGGTCCAGACTTTCTTTTTTTTTTTTTCAGACTTTTATATATGAATGCATATGCTGTTTTTTTGAGGAACAAATTCTGCAGATCTTAAATATTTAATCAAAACTAAAATAGATACCTTTTTTGTATGAAATCAAAGAGAGATTATTTTGAAAGTAATGAAGTGTTTTCATATGGCACTTCAAATTTGGATTCAGTTCTGTGGGCATAAAAGTTTAATAACGATGAATGTTATAGAACATGGATAAAGTGTGAATTCATGAAATGTGAAGACATTTACAATTATTCCTGAGTTTTACTTGTAAGTTTCATAATACATGTTTTTAGAAAAATCTAAACTCTGATCTATAGTGAAGTGAGTAAAGTCAGATAGCAAATGAGTGTAGTGCATGCTATTAAGCTACTCTCAAATTTAACTATTTAGTAAAGACTAAAATCTTAGTCAAAGTGGTTGGCAACTTAAAATCTGTTTGTTGAGTTTTATTCTATGAGATGGAAGTATTATGAAATGCAAGAGAACTTCTAAATTTTCAAACTTAAATCCACATTAATCGAAAACTATACTCAGTTAGCTTTTAAAACAGAAAGCTTAAACAGCAAAACAACAAACAACTTTGCTAAATATCGTCTTATAAAGAATATTGTGCTCCTAACTATATATGCATATATAACTGTATATAGTTATGCATAGAAAATGTCACTAACAGGAAAGGAGAAAAGATACATTCCCATATATATTCCATATATAATTCTTTACTGATATGCTTAAAAATAATTTACTATGCCCAATTCATGTTTTCCTTATCATTTTCTTATGCACAGCATTGGCTGATTCACATTATATGTGACATTAGAGTTGACCCCAGATCAACACAGGTTTGAAATGTGTGGGTCTACTTATACACGGATTTTTTTTTTTTTTTGGTACAGTGTAGGACTATAAATGTATTTTCTTTTCCTAATGATTTTTTAAAATTTATTTTTGATAGAGAGAGAGAGAGAGAGAGAGAGACAGAACTAGAACGGGGGAGGGGCAGAGAGCAAGAGGGAGACACAGACTCCAAAGCAGACTCCAGGCTCTGAGCTGTCAGCACAGCCCAACGCGGGGTTTGAACTCACGAACTGCGAAATCATGACCTGAGTCAAAGACGCTTAATGGATTGAGCCATCCAGGAGCCCTTCCTTATGACTTTCTTAATAACATCTTCTCTTCTTTAGGTTACTTTATTATAAGAATACAATATATCATACATATTACATACAGATGTTAATTGACCACTTATGTTATTTGTAAGGTCAACGGTAGGCTATTAGTAATTAAGTTTTTGGGGAGTCAAAGTTATACGTGGGTTTTCTACTGCCCAGAAGGTCAGCCCTCCCAACCCCCATGTTGGTCAAGTGTTAACTTGTATTTCTGGTTTGGCTAAACCATGACTTGTGTATGACTCAGACTTTGTTATCCTAAGAATTCCTCTTGAAATAGTACAAACTAATTAAATATCATGTAAGAGATGTTATGATTAAGTTCCCAGATAAGTGGCATAGGTAAATGGTGCAGTTCCCTAAGGAAATAATGAGCCTGGGCGATCTGATAAATTAATAGTTTCCAAAGGATGAGATGCATAGCGTTGTATGAGATTCCATAAGGCAGTACTGGAAAGTGACATTAAATAAGATTGAAACATTCAATGAGAATGTTATTAGCTTTTCATCTTTCTTTCAGTTTATTTGGTTATTTCAATGAGGAACTTTCAAAATTACAATTTAATGCAAATGTGTGATTAATACCTAACATGCGCTTATCTTGATTTATTTTTTTAAATAAGAATGACCAAGCCTTAAACAAAGAGCCTTTGGCAAGCAACAAAACCTAGCTACAACTTAATTATATTTTGTTTTTTTTTAATTTGTTTTAATATTTATTTATTTTTGAGAGAGAGAGAGAGAGAGAGACAGAGTGCCAGAGGGGAGGGGCAGAGCAAGAGAGGGACACAGAATCCTAAGCAGGCTCCAGGCTCTGAGCTGTCAGCACAGAGCCTGACATGGGACATGAACTTATGAACCGTGAGATCATTACCTGAGCCAAAGTCAGATGCTTAACCCAGTGAACCACCCAGGTACCCCTTTACATTGTTTTTATAGTGATTTTATAGCTACTGTTGATGCCTCATGAAACACATTTTTCATTTACAATGGTTTTCTTCTCAAGCAAATTTAAGAACAAAAAGTGCATCAGTTTAAAGGAAGCTAATAAATAATAGTGCAAATGGTTTACATATCTCGTGACACTCATTAAATTGTGGGAAATACTGAGCTAAAATCTTGTAGAGGCCCTTGATGGATGTGTAGAATCGGGATAAGCAATTGGAGGAAAGAAGAGGGGAAGAAGAAATAGGAACATGCAAATGAGGAGCTCAGGATGAAAAAGCCGGTCAAGAATAAATCTGGCCTGATGGGTGACGGCCGGAGAACCACCTTTCTTAGAATCACAGGCTTATATTCTGGGCCAGCCAATCAGCCAATTTGTGTTGTAATTGATGAACACTTACTTGTCAAGCATATGATTCACACAATTAAAAGCAAATTGTGGGGTGCCTGGGTGGCTCAGTCGGTGAAGTGTCCAACTCTTGATTTCAGCTCAGGTCAGGATCTCACAGTTTATGAGATTGAGCCCCGTGTCAGGCTCTGCACCGACAGCACAGAGCCTGCTTGGGATTCTCTCTCTCCCTCTCTCCATGCCCCTCCCCCACTAGCATGTGGTCTCTCTCTCAAAATAAATAAATAAACTTACTTGTTTTCTACTACCTTTATATACTTCATATAAAATAGTCATGATGAGAACAAATAGGGTATAGTGAAGAGTTTATGAGTTTTGAGGCAAGAAAAACAGTGTTTGAATTTAATTCTTTTAATTTAACCATGGCCAAGTCATTTAGTCTTTCTGAACCTATTTCCTTATTTGAAACTGGTGTGATAAATACCAACTTTGCCTGGCCTTTATAAGGATTATTATTAATAAAATAATAGCTAACATTTATTATGTTTACTTGCCAGGAATTGTTTTAAGCTTTGTGTATTTTATCTCTTTTAATCTTCACAAGAATCCTACAAGGTTATGATCTTCTAGCTCTTTTACAGATGAGGAAACTGAGGCACAGAGAAGTTAAGTGGCTTATCAAAGGCCATAGTACAAATAAATGATTGTGCTATTATTTGAGCCTGAGCAATCTCACTTCAGAATCATGCTTCATAACCAATAAGCTAACTTCCTCTTGGCATGATTAAAGAGCTTAATTTGAGGTGCCTGGGTGGCGCAGTCGGTTAAGCGTCCGACTTCAGCCAGGTCACGATCTCACGGTCCGTGAGTTCGAGCCCCGCGTCAGGCTCTGGGCTGATGGCTCGGAGCCTGGAGCCTGTTTCCGATTCTGTGTCTCCCTCTCTCTCTGCCCTCCCCCGTTCATGCTCTGTCTCTCTCTGTCCCAAAAATAAATAAAAAACGTTGAAAAAAAATAAATAAAGAGCTTAATTTTTATTTTAAGATGGGTGTGGTGCCTGGAAAAGCAGGGCTTAAGCGTAGGTCGTTCTCATGTTTAGCTACCAGTATATCTAAAATGTCTATTTGGTTATTGTACAATTATCTCTGGTTTTTGTGCAGACATAAACTCCATATTAAGCTGGAATAAATTATAGAAGAAAGATACATATTTGATAAACTAGTCACTATTTGTAAATGTTATTACTCTTACTTAATAACCTACTGATGACTTATAAATGTTATTCATTTCTACTTGACAGAAGCCAGATTTTAAGTCTGTAATATTGTTTATGCTGTGGTAGCAGAAAATCTGGCTTGGCAAAACCCTTGTAGGTATTTGGACCAAGTCCTTGCCTTCGTTGAGTTAAGTATTGGCATATTGTCCATCTCGATCTGCCTTCTACATATAATCTTATCCACATTCTTTCCTCAGCCAACTGAGAATTCACCAGCAAGAGAAAGAGTAATAGTTTTCCCTTCCTTGCCAATTTCTTGCAGTGTGTACCGTGCTTGCTTTTAAATCTGGTTACAGATACCTACGTGATTAAATTACCAGCAAGAAAAGCACCTATTTCTCCTCTCCATCTTCCTCTTCCTTTCCTCTTCTCTCCTCAGAAACCAACTGAATGTGCACCCAGTACCTGGGAATAGGACCTTATTGGAACAGGTCTTTGCAGTTGTAATTAAGTTAAGGAACTTCATAACTTCAGGCATCTGTATAAGAGAATGCACAGGGGTGCCTGGGTGGCTCAGTCGACTAAGTGTCCGACTTCGGCTCAGGTCACAATCTCGCGGTTCATGAGTTCGAGTCCACGTCAGGCTCTGTGCTGAGAGCTCAGAGCCTGGACCCTGCTTCAGATTCTGTGTCTCCTTCTCTCTCTGTTCCTTTTCCTGCTTACACTCTGTCTTGCTCTCTCTCCCAAAAATAAATAATAAAAACATTAAACACTCAGAAAATAAAAAAAGAAGAAAATGCACAGACAGAAAGAGGAGACACAGAGGGAGGAGAAGGCATCTGAATACACAGAGAAAAAGACCATGTGAAGACAGAGGCAGAGATTAAAGGGGTGCATCTACAAGCCAAGGAATGCAAAGGCCTTCTGGCGGCCATCCCTAGAAGCTAAGAGGCATGCCAGGCACAGAAGCCTTTTAATAGACTTGTAGTGAATAAACTAACATTAATTAATTCAACAGGCTCTCATTTATTTAACTGTAAATTCAGAACACTAACTTAGTGATACTATCTATCTTAAAAATTCTGGAATTCCAGGAACATGTCTTCCCCAGGTTGAATAAAAGAGTAAAATAAGAGAAATACACTGAACTTTAAGAGAATGGGAAATGATTAGAGATAAATGGTTTGAGGACTTGCTTCTTTTTGATCTACATCCTTTCTAGGGAGTAAAGCAATAAATTTCACTAACTCTTCTTTACTTGAAATCAAATCTACACTTCAGATGATGTACCCACAGTGCTTTTACCTGATAGTTACTATCCAAGGATCCATTACCCTATGTTTAAGAGGAAGATAAATCTTCAGCTGTTCAACCTTCTCTTACCAGTAGATTGTTTGGTTCTCCTCCTGTCTCTGGCTCTTGGGTTTGCTAATTTTGAATATTTATGTGCATGATGGGTAGAGATGGAAAGGGAACATTGCTCTGCTAACTGGGAATCTGGGCTAGCTCCTGGTTTCATCAGGCACAAATGGAAATGCGTGCAAACTCATTATAGCAAATGGATTCCATACTAAGCAGGAAGCACCTTGAGAAACAAGAGAGGTCTGAGGAGAAATGACAACCCCAAAAATGAGTTTTGTAAAAAAATCTCTAAAGGATTTAGTATGGAACTGGTTAATCAAATGGCAAATGCAAAGAATAGCAGTAAATACCTTTATTTAATTATCTTGCTTTCCAGGGTGCCTTATTTTTCAAGAAATAGCTTTGTGGGTGTATTTTTTTTTTAAACTACTTGGAAGAAAGCCACTTCAAACTGTGTTTAGAAGCTAAATAAATACAATAGTCCCCAGAACAGAGATGCATAGGGCATTTTACTGCATAAATCAAAGTAAAATTAGGAGTCTTAATGGACTCATGGGGCTGACCACACACTTCTGTATAAGTGCTAATTTTAATAAACCATGGTCCCTGAATGACATTTTCCTAATCAGCGACTGAATGAGTATTAGTGCAGAATACAGATTATTTGAGCTTAGTCTTCAACTGCTATACATTTTGCAGATGCATATTTACTTTTATTCTTGTTTATATTCAGGACAATCATATTATGAAATGGATGGGGTTTTGGTCTGCTAAAGGTACCTTACAGACATATATTGCCTGCAAAATAGATTCTACTTAACAGAAGCCAAAACACTACCACAAGGAAATGTTCTACTTATGAAGGAGCAATGGCCCCTCTCTTCAAATTCCTCTATGTGGAAATTGTCTCATTAAATAAAACCATTAGTTCACAGTTATGGTATGAAATTAGGCTCCTTCTATATAACCTCCTTTATGTTATGTTAAAGAGAATTCAATATAATGGGAAAATGGATGTTCCTGATGTGTTTCTATTTTTTTTTAATGTTTATTTTTGAGAGAGACAGTGTGAGCAGGGGAGGGGCAGAGAGAGAGAGAGGGAGACACAAAATCCGAAGTAGGCTCCAGGCTCTGAGCTGTCAGCACAGAGCTCAACGTGGGGCTTGAACCCACGAACGGTGAGATCATGACCTGAGCCGAAGTCGGATGCTTAACCAACTGAGCCACCCAGGCGCCCCTGTTCCTGATGTACTGGGCCTTGCACATCCCACTTGCCATCTCCTTCTACCATAGAGATCTCCCAAGAAGAGACTTGGAGACTGTAAGTCATCTATAGCTGTTTCTTATTAAGGACTATGAATATGCCAAGAATGCCTTTATTGTTTATAATGGATGGTGTGTGATAAGGCTGTTATGCCAGATTACTAGCTTTTCCAGCCAGGATATTTTGAATAAGATACAAATTACTTCACACCATGGAGTCCAGGATTTGGGAAGTGCTTATAGTGACGATATATGTGGTTGGAGCTAGAAAGTTGTCTAAGCTCAAGGGAGCTCTAGGTCTTGCCGCTCTCTCTGTCTCTCACAAACAACTTAATCTTGCTCATGGGGTCTGTTCATCTCCCACATCCCTTCTCTCCATTCTTCCCTATCAATTTTTATTATTCATACCATCTGTTTGCTTATGCCATAGGTATGCACAGGAGTCGTCATGGTTGTCTCAGACTCACTCTGTTGAAACCTTTCTGCTTCAGTTTTCACAGCTAATAACTTTTTCATTTGTTTGAGTTTTCTAGTTAAGGTTACACAGAAAGTAAATTTGATTAGACTAGCTCAACATTTTCTTTCCTTTTGTTTTTATTTTATTTTATTATTTTATTTTATTTTCTAATGTTTATTTTGAGAGAGAGAGAGAGAGAGAGAGAGAAAGCAGGAGAGGGGCAGAGAGAGAGGGAGAGAGAGAGAATCCCAAGCAGACTTCTCACTGTCTAAGCAGAGCCTGACGTAAAGCTTGAACTCATGAACCATGAGATCATGACCTGAGCGGATATCAAGAGTCAGGCACTTAACCAACTGAGCTACTCAGGTGCCCCTCCTTTTATTTTTAGGTAAAGTTTTATAAAGAAATTCACAACCAAATTCACTCATTTTAAGTGTACAAGTCAATAATTTTCAGTAAATTTATAGAGTTGTACAACCAAAACTGTAATCCAGATTTAGAATATTTTCAACATAAAGAACTCCCTTGGGACTTTCTGCAGTCAATCCCCAGTTCCACCTCCAGCTTTAGGCAACTACTTATGTGGTTTCTGACCCTATAAGAATGTCTATTCTGGAAGTTTCATATAAATAGAATTATAAAATATGTGGTGTTTTTTAAAAGGCTTTTTTCACTGAGCATAATGGTTTTGAGGTTCATGGTATTACCACATGCATTAGTAATTTGTTCCTTTAAATTGCTGAATGGTAGTCCATTGTATGGATATCCTGTTTTAGAATATTCCAAATCCATTTCAAGTGGAAAAACCAATGGAATATTCCATCACACCAGTTAGTGGGCATTTGGATTGTTTCCAGTGTGACTATTATGAATATTGTTACTATTAATAATGTCTCAAAAACACCTGTCTTGATTACTATAGCTTTAGAGTAAGTTTCGAAGTTAGCTTATGTAAGTCGTCCAACTTTGCTCTTCCTTGACCAAATAGTTTTAGCTATTCTAGGTATTTTTCATTTCCAAAATTATTATTTAGGATCATCTTATCAATTTCTAATGATTTGCTGTGATTCTGTGATTCTGATAGGAATTGAATTGAATAAATTAGTCAAATATTTATTAATGGGGGGGAATGCCAACTTAAAATATTCAGTCTTTCCATCCATGAATATGTAATATCTTTCCATTTACTTAGATATTTAATATCTCGCAGAACAATAGTTCATTATGCAAATCTTACACTTCTACTATTAAATATATTCCTAAATATTTTATTCTTTCTGGTGCTTTTGTTAATGTCACTATTCCCTTAATTTTATTTTTGAATTGTCATTGTTAACATGCAGAAATATGGTTTATTTTTGTATCTCTTATATCTTGTGATAAGAAATACTCTATTAGCTTTAGTAGTTTCTGAGTTTTTTGGTTTTCTACATAAATTATGATATAGTATGCTAAGAAAATCTGTTTTATTTCTTCCTTTCAAATCTGTATAAATGGATCTATCTATCTGTCTATCTATTCTACCTACCTACCTACCTACCTGTCATCACCTTATTGTCCTATCTAGGACCCTTGGTTATAATTTTGAAAAGAATGGACATCTTCGCTGTGTTCAAGATCTTAAGAGGAAACCATGAAATATTTCACTATTAAGAATGATGTTTTCATAGATACCCTTTTCAGTTGGGGGAAATTACACTTTATTTCTAGTTTACTGAAATTTCTAATTAAAAGTGGGTACTAAATTTTGTCAAATGCTTTTTCTGCATCTACTGACTCCACCAATATAGTGCGTTGCTCTACTTGATTTTCATGTATTAAGCCAGTCATACATTCCTGGAAGAAAATCACTTATTTATGTTTTCTATCCCTTTCTGTATGTTGCCAAAGTTGGTTTGTTAATATTTTATTAAGGATAGTTGCATCAATGTTCATGAAGGATATTGGTTTTCTTTACTTGATTTTGTTTTGTTTTCATTCTTTTCTAGCTTTGGTATGAGGATAAAGCTGGCCTCAAACAATTACTTCTGTAGTGTTCCTTCCTCCTCTTCCTGAAAGGATTTGAGAAGAATGGTATCATTTCTTTTGAATATAGAATTCAGAGTTGAAGCCATCCTGCTTGAAGTTTTCTTCATGGGACCATTTAAAATTTCTAATGCAATATCTTTAATTGTTTCTATATCTTTTCAGACTACCTATCTTATTGAGTCAATTTTAGCAATTTGTTTCTTTCTAAGAATTTTCCCATTTCATCAAAGTTTTCTAATTTGTTGCCAAGGTCACTTTTTGTGTTTTGTGTCAGGGGATATCATAGATTACTGTTTGGCCTTAAAGTGATCTTTCCTGGCACCCACCCATTTGTGGCTATGGAGGGATAAAGTATCACGGTACAAAGCCAAGTTGCCAAATGGTTGTCCAATTTGGTAGAGACCAGATAAGACAGGTGAGGGCATGGTTCTTCGGTAGCTGTGGGCTGGAAAATGTTCTGAATTTAATGCTATCCAACATACAAATTTAACATTTCAGCATGAATTTTTACACTTACTCTTGTGTTGGGAACTCTGTGATGTTGAAGCAGCGTTGGAAAGTGGAGGATTTGTCACTGTTGCATTTGCAGTGGTGAACTCATTCTTCATGACACCCTTGGTTGGGTTTCCTAATGATGTAAAAGGATAAGCAGCCATCAGGGGTATAACCAATAAATAATCTCATTAGCATTAATATTAAAATCAGTTACAACTTGAACTTTAGTTACTGAAAGTCTTCTGATCAAGATTTAGAAATTCAACATTTTGGTGAGTACCTTTTGGTGATCAGTTAATTACATCAAGAAAATGGAGGAATATTAGACTCTTCCCTATGTCTGCTATAGGTTATCTCATTTGAACAGAACAGTAATCCTATTAATTAAGTAATAATTATCATCATTCTTTAACATATGAGATTCAGAAAAGTTAACTTCCCCATTTTCATGTAACTTGTAACAGAAGAGAGGCAGGATCTGAATCTAAGCCTTTCTGATGCAAAAGTTAATCACTCAGCTACCCTAGAAAGGGGGTGGTAAGAAAGGGGTAGTAGTTGAAGATGGTAGTTCCCATGCTGTCTGGGAAAGAATTTTTAGGTGGGTGAAATAGACAGCAGGAAAGGGATAACAGGAAGTACATAGAATAAACTTTACATTTTTTTGGCAGAAGGGGAAGTAGAATTAACAACAAAGGAAAGGTAACCTGAACTTACAAAAATAACACTGGAATATGACTACTTGAAAAAATTTATATTTACACAAATATTATAAAAACAAAATGGTGAATGTCCCTCAGTCTTTTCAAAGTCTAATGTGGAGAACATTGGGTTAGTGAAGAAACGACAGACATGATGATTAGTGTGTACTTAAAGTTAACTAGATATGACGGTAGCTGGAGGTGGGAGGAAATCAGTTTAATAGATTTCTTTCACAAGGTAGGTTGAATTGCTGTTTTCAATTGCCAATCAGCTTCCATTCTATGGCAGCAAGCATCTATAGTGCAAATTTTTAATGCAGTTGAGAGATTCATGCTGGAGAAATTGATAGTTTGCAAGAAGCCCTCATAGACATTGGGCAAATATGTTTTCACACAAAAAGGCTTCAGGAATTGGTATGCCAGCAAAATATAAATATAAATTCAAATATAAGCCATAGCATTAACACTGCATATGGTAAAGAAAGATTTGAAATGGGCAAAACTTCAGAGGAATCTTGAAGTATTAAACTGACAGATAAATATTTGAGAAAGTAAAGAGATAGCTTGTAGCAGAAATTGATGTTTGTGATAGCATGGAAGTACAAAAGATCACCCTGAATACAGGAACTCCACACTCGAGAATGAAGAAGGAATATGTGGGGTAAAGATTTTGCTCCTCACTGGAACTCCAAGAACATATTCTTAAAAAGCATTGGAACAGGATTTCCTCTTTAGAAATATTTGGTGAAGAATTCTTCTTCTGAGTTAAAAATAGAAAACCATGAAACAGCTATCCTGATGGCCTAAAGAATTCCCTAGCATAAGACAGACTCAAAAGTCTTGGACATGGTAAAGAGAATATATATTTAAGAAAGATATGGGAGGCTGGCCAATTAGCAAAATACAAAGAAAAGAGGAGAATAATGGAATATCTGGGGATACAATGCCAAAGAGATTGCTTTGAGAATTGCCTATTATTGATGTGGAATATACATCACAAATGAGGGTAGAATGAGAGCCTATACTTAACACAGGACAGGTTGTCAATTACACAGTGTCATGTAGGCCATGGAAGGAATCTTGAATGCTTTAAAGGTAACCAAAATATTTTTAAACATACATGGTGGACCTAAAACCAATAGAAGGAAAGATGCAGAGACAAATGCTGCCACAGCCATAAATTTTGAAATTTTCCTAGTATACTCAGATGTTTCGAATTCTAGTCAAGAGAGAAGAAAATAGGTGACCTACATTTATTAAGATATGAGACTCTTAAAAACTGAGAACAAACTGAGGGTTGATGGGGGTGGGAGGGAGGGAAGGGTGGGTGATGGGTATTGAGGAGAGCACCTGTTGGGATGAGCACTGGGTGTTGTATGGAACCCAATTTGACAATAAACTTCATATACTGAAAAAAATAAATTAAAAAAATAAATCTTTAACAAAAATAAAAAAATAAAAAATAAATAAAAAATAAAAAAAAAGATATGAGAATCACAGTCGTGTATTAACATCTTGTTCGGAAAATTTTCCCAATTGTACTTGGAGTTCTCACATAGTAGATTCTGGACTCCTGCCAGAAAGTGATTGCCATCTCAGAAAAATGAAACTAATCTTAAGGCTGTTCTTTTAACCCATATGGCTTGCTGTCGTCTAGTTTTTCTGTCTGGTCATTTCCCCCAGATAACACTATGTATCTTCTTTGATCTACAGGTGCAAATTGTACTGTAAACCTAGGTGATATTATATGTATTCGGTTTGACAAACCTTATTTAGCTTGAGTAATATTAATTTTTTTATTTTATTTTTTATTTTTTAAATTACATCCAAATTAGTTAGCATATAGTGCAACAATGATTTCAGGAGTAGATTCCTTAGTGCCCCTTACCCATTTACCCCATCCCCCCTCCCACAACCCCTCTAGTAACCCTCAGTTTGTTCTCCATATTTATGAGTCTCTTCTGTTTTGTCCTCCTCCCTATTTTTATATTATTTTTGTTTCCCTTCCCTTATGTTCATCTGTTTTGTCTCTTAAAGTCCTCATATGAGTGAAGTCATATGATTTTTGTCTTTCTCTGAATGACTAATTTCACTTAGCATAATACCCTCCAGTTCCAGCCACATAGTTGCAAATGGCAAGATTTCATTCTTTTTGATTGCCGAGTAATACTCCATTGTATGTGTGTGTGTATATATATATATATATATATATATATATATACACATTGTATATACTCCATTGTATATACTCCATTGTGTGTGTATATATATATATACATATATATATATATATATATATGTATATATATATATACATACCACATCTTCTTTATCCATTCATCCATCGATGGACATTTGGGCTCTTTCCATACTTTGGTTATTGTTGATAGTGCTGCTATAAACTTGGGGGTGCATGTGTCCCTTTGAAACAGCACACCTGTGTCCCGTGGATAAATGCCTAGTAGTGCAATTGCTGGGTCATAGGGTAGTTCTATTTTTAGTTTTCTGAGGAACCTCCATACTGTTTTCCAGAGTGGCTGCACCAGTTTGCATTCCCATTGAGTAATACTAATTTAAATCGTGGTATCAAAATAGTATTGACTTTACTCTTAGGACTTGTTTTGAAATTCATGCCCTTTTAAGTCTTAAAACTTTGGTATAGGTAGGATGAATGAAAGACAAACTATAAGAATTTTACAACTGTATTTGACTTGGAATAAGAAGAGTCTGACACACTAGAAGCTTGAGAAAGTTGCATCGATGCTAGAAGCTTGAAAAAGTTGCATCAATACCATAGTGTAAGAGTAGGGAAGACACCTTCACTGCAACCATAACATTAAGTGAAAACCATTGGCTAGAAATGAGCAGAATGAATGTGAAGGATTGGGGCTATTTTATAATTACCTTGAAATATTAATGTGAAATTTGTTTTGTATATTTTGTGAGGTTAACTTTTGGGAAGAAGTCAACAAATACGAGTATTAATTATATTAGGAATTTAAGGTGTGTTTACAACAGACCGACTTGAAAGAGAGAGTTTATGGAGTTAAATTGTGCAAGGCATGGGATTAAGCAGCATTATTCCTTTGGAATTATATAATTTGAATTACAGTATTGTTTTTTCTAATGCACATAGCAAAAGCTTCTTGTGTGGTCGCTTTGTCTTCAGAAATAGAATATAAGATAAGGGGCTTTTTGACAAAGTTAGCATTTATTAAAATATATGCTAAATATATTAGTACCGTGGTATGTTAATTTGGTTTTATGTTTAAGAAAAAACATTTGTAGTTAAATTAACTGGAGCTGCCTAGATTGTAAAAAAGCCAAATGGATGTCTTTTTGATAGGATTACTAAGATTAAATAAATGTTACTGTGCATTGCAAAACCCTAGGAGGGTAGTCTTTTCTAAAGCAATTGCCCAAGGATCTCCATTTCCAGGGATGTGCTATGGACTAGCACTCCATAGAAATTCTGTAACCATGGCAACATGGGTAGTCGTGGATAAACTTAATCAAAGTAATGTCTTGATTCATTTCTGTGACTTCTAGCGGTCATATGAAAGAGCCACTCATGTAAAGACTGTGAGAGGCCTAAATATTTATACCAATGGTCCTATGGAGATGCATCAAAGCATGTCAAAGACTGAAGAAAATGTTTCTTAAGAGCTTGCTCAGATTTTCTGATACTTTCTTTGGAATGAAAAGTAATGCCTCAGAATGTAAATAAATTTAGATGCCATGAGAAAAAAAAATGTGAAGGGGTGTAGGCCAAACACCTGAGCAATTCAACTAGAACTCAGGACTGTATCTCCTTCAGTGCTTCAGGATGGAACCAGGCTGCAAGGGAATTCCAAAGATTCTGAAGAGAACAAAATGGTGATGGTAGAGGAATATGTAGGCAAAGTAGGACTAGAGCTTTCAATGGGAGACAAGAGGAGGAGAGAATTTTATTTTTATGTGAATTTTGTGTTTCCTGTTCTGTGGGTAAGGGTATGTGTGAAGGGCCCCTTGAAAGTGTGCGTTTGCCAATACTTTCCCTCTTGCTAGACCAACCGGGTACAACCCCAGGGAAAGTGGACCAGAGCGTACTACCAAGAGCTCTCTGACACTCAGGCCTTGGCTAAGAGAATGTTTAGATGTCTTCAGATCTATTCATTTTCTAACTCAGTTATCAAGTGAAGTTCGTATGGGAATTTGGGGCTGATCCCAGGCCAGGTACAAAGTTTTACTTGTATTGACAGTGGCTCTTTGCTCACATACCCCAGAAATCATGTGGTTTGCAGTGGTTTCGTGACCTCGGAGGGATCTAGTCATTTGGGATTCTGTTTGAGCCCCTGCTCTTCCTTAGAGACTTCATTAATAAGTAGATATTGACTTTCCACTTAAAAAAAGTCTATTTTTAATAGTGTTTCCTGGAGCCAGACCAAATATTGGTAGAGGCGTCTCCTTCATTTCTCAGATCTATTGATTTTACACACAAGTGAATAATTGGCAACAGTGTTTATGGGACTCTTAAAAGCTTTTGGGATATTTGAGCTGCCCTTTTCAAAACTGTGGCCCACAACAATTACCAATGGGATGACTCCGTGTCAAATGGTGGGAGAAAAAGAGTTGCTTTGTTTGTTTTCTGGTTTTAGAATGCATATTATTATTATTTTTTTTTTATTTTACTGTGAATGGCATTTAAATAACACAGTAATGCCTTGTTTCAGTGATTTTTTTTAACCATACTGCTGAAGCCCTAAGGGCTCAGTGCGGAAGCCTCACAGACTCCCATTAGCAGTAAGAGAGAAAAATGGGTAGAAATCCCTCCTGCCCACATACACCACCACCACATTGCTTCAAACAAGCAGTCCAACTACTATTCAGTATATTGGCATTTTGGACTTCCTCATAAAATTTTACATGGAAATATCTCTGCCAATGAAAAAAAAGCCTTAATTAACAATTGTCTTAATAATGAGGGTTGTAAAATGGTAACCTTGCCTATCCACACTAAAAGCAAGATGAGGAATTTCAGAGTAGGCAGGAATAACAAGATCCACCGTTACTGTGAAATTCAGGTGTTCATGAACCTACACTCTATGCAAGAACATGGCCTTTCACCTGGATATATTTCCTTTTCTTTTTTTTTTAATACAATTCTAACAATTTTGCTGTGTGTGTTTATATAGGTGTGTGTGCATGTGTATATGTGTGTTTGCCACTTAAAGGAAATAAACATCCATAGCAGGCTGGCAATATCATCAAAAGGATAGTCTGAAAGCAGGGAAAGAACAAGAACATTTACCAAAACCTTAAGAGAAAAGTTAAAGTTATAGAATTTGGTGACTACTTTGTGCAGAGAGAAAAAAACAAAACAAAACAAAACAAAAAACCACATAAACCTTACTAATACCTGAGCACTTACTGTTTAAAAGCCAAGTATCATAACTGAGATTAAAATAATAATACCAATTCATTAAGAAATAATTGATTATGAATTTTGAATTAAATGGAAAGAAAAACTTGAAACTAAAGTATCAGGTTTCAAATTGCAAATTGTTACTATAATTTTGTGCTTCTTTTGCTAAGTCATTTAACATCTCGGAAACCCAGGTTTTCCATCTTCAAATAATAAAAATTAAATAATAATTTAAAAATAAACTAAAAAATGATAATACATTTCTTAAAAACAAGAGCCAAATGCACTACCTACTATAAAAATGGTACTTTGAAAACAAATTGCAAAGCATTTTCAAGTTATGCTTGTTATACTCTGGCTAATAGAGACAAGGATATCTATAATACACTTTAGGATAGTTTCCATATGCTTTATTTTTAAAATTACATTAAATTAAATTTTAAAATTGAATGCATAAGGGAAGTAATTTCTGATAGGCAGTATACACACTGAAGAGGGGGACACCTGCCTGGCTCAGTCGGTAGAGTATGCAACTCTTGGTTTCAGGGTCATGAATTCGAGCCCCACGTTGGGTGTAGAGATTACTAAAAAATTTATTTTTTTTAAGAAAAAAAAAGAATTTGGGGAGCCCAAGTGGCTCAGTTGGTTAGGCGTCTGACTCTTGATTTTGACTCAGGTCATGATCTCAAGGTCATGAAATTGAGCACTGGGCCAGGCTCCTTACTGGGTGTGGAGTCTGCTTAAGATTCTCTCTTTTTTATCCTCTGCCCCTCCACCACTCATGCATGTTCTCTCTCCCTCTTTCTCTCTCTCTTTCCAAAAACAAAACAAAACAAAACAAAACAAAACAAAACAAAACACTGAAAAGGAAAAATTTCTTTTAAATGTAATAGGAAGAAATTTATAAACATGTAGAAACTTAAGAATAAACTAAATAACCAATGGGCCAAGGAATAAATAACAAAGGATACTAGAAAATACTTTGAGATGAACAAACATGGAGATGCAACCTACCAAAATTTATGGGATGTAGTAAAAGTAGCACTGAGGGAATCTTATGGATGTAAACATCTATTTTATAAAGGAAGAAAGATCTCATATTAATATTCCATTCTACCAACTTAAAAATTTGGTAAAAGAGGATTGAACTAACCCCAAAGCCAATAGAAGGAAGAAATAATAAGGATTAAAGGGAAGAGAAATAAAATAGATAATAGGAAATAAATACAAACATTAATAAAATAAGAAGTTGGTTCTTTGGGAAGATTGACAGAATTGACAAAGCCTTAGACTGACAAAGAGAAAAGAGAGAGGACTCAAATTACTAAATTATGAATGAAAGTGAACATATTGCTATTATCCTTACAGAAATAAGAAGAGTTATAAGGCAATGCAATAAGCAATTGTATGCTAACAAATTATATAAACTAAGTGAAATGGGAAAAATCTGATTTCCCAGGAAATAACCACCTATGACCAAAACTGAGTTAAGAATAGAAAATCTGAATAAACCTGTAATGAAAAAAGAGACTGAGTTAGTAATCAAAAAACTTTCACAAAGAAAAACCCAGGACTAGATGGCTTCACTGGTCAATTCTACCACATGTTTAAACAATAATTACCATCAATTCTTCATAAACTCTTCCAAAAGTTAGTAGAGGAAGGAGCACTTCTTAATTCATCTTATGAGGCTAGTGTTAACTTGATGCCAAAATTATGCAGAGACATCACAAACTTTTCTTTCTTATGAATATAGACACAAAAATTCTTTTTTTTTTTAGTTTATTATTTATTTTTGAGAGAGAGAGTAAGAGTGTGAGCTAGAGAGAGAGAGAGAGGATCCCAACCACGCTCCACACTGACAGTGCTCAAACCCATAAACAGTGAGATCAAGATCTGAGCCGAGATCATGATCTGAGCTGAAATCAAGAGTCAGATGCTTAACCCACAGAGCTACCCAGACACCTCTAGACACAGAAATTCTTAACAAAATGATAAAAATAAAATCCAGCAATATATAGAAAGGATTTTATGCCATGATGAACTGGAATTTATCTAAGAAATGCAAGGTTGGTTCAACATGTAGAAATCAATGTCATATGGCATCTTAAGAAAATAAGAGATAAAAGTCACACGATAATCTCAATATGCCAAGAAAAAGCATATGGCAAAATCAAACACCTTTGCACGATAAAAACATTCAACAAACTCGTACTAGAACTGGGCTTCCTCATCCTGATAAGGGGCATATATGAAAAATGCACTATAACATCATACTTAATGGTGAAAGCATTCCCTATAATTAGGAGCAAAACGAGAACGTTTCCTCTCACTACTTCTATTCAGTGTTGTATTGGAGGTTCTAGCCAGGGCAAATTGATAAGAAAATAAAATAAAAAGCATCTAAAAATTAAAAAAATAAAAAGCATCTAGATTGAAAAAGGAGAAGTAAAACTATATTTGTAAAATCTTGTGTATAGAAAATCCAAAGGAATACACACATGTACAATTTAGGACCAAAAAATGGATTAAGCAAGATGGCAAGATACAATATCAGTATATGAATATACATTGTATTTCTATACAGTAGTAATGAACAATCCAAAAACAAAATTAAGCAAATGATTCCATTTACAATAGCATGAAAATGAATAAAATATTAAGAATAAGTTTGACAAAAGAAATGCAAGGCTTCTATGTTGAAAACTACAAACATCATAAAAAAATTAAAGACAGCCTAAAATAAACAGAAAGTTGTCCTATATTTGTAGATTATAAGATTTAAGATTGTTAAAATGGCAATACTTCGCAACTTGATCTGAAGATTTGATGCCACCCCATCACAATCCCAGCTGACATTTTGCAGAAATTGACTAGTTAATCCTAAATTTTCCTATGAAAACTCGAGTGAATCAGAATAGTGAAAATAATGCTGAAAAAGAAGGAAAAAGTTGGAGGACTCACATTTTCTGATTTCAAAACTTAATGCAAATGGGAATCAAAAGTGTATGATTCTGGCATAGAAACAGATACAGATTTGAGTCCAGAAAGAAACCTCATACATTTATGGCCAACTGATTTTCATTGAGAGTGCCAAGACAATTCAAATAGGGAAAGAATAGTCTTTTCAACAAAAGGTGTTAGGACAACTGGTTAATTGTGTGCAAAAGAATGAAGCTGGACACCTACCTCACACCGTATACGAAATTAAAGACTTAAATGGAAAAGCTAACATTATAAAATTCTTAGAAGAGACGATTGGTATAAATCTTTGTGACCTTGAGTTGAGCAATGGTTTCTTAGATTTGACCTCACTGGTGGAAGGAAACCAGAATATGTCACCTTGAAATATGTCTCTTTGGCATAAAAATTATTTTAAACTGCAGCCAATTAAGAGGCAGCCAATGCAGAAAAAGCTTTTCTGCTAAGGGCAGGATACATATTTTCCTTTTACTGGAGACAGACTTTTATCAGCCCAGAAAAGGCACTAAGGGAATCTGCAAATAAACCTTACTGGGGTGTCTGGGTGGCTCAGTTGCTTAAGTGTCACTCTTGATTTTGTCTCAGGTCATGATCTCAGGGTGGAGAGATAGAGCCCTGTGTTGCTGGCTGTTCTGGGCATGGTGCTTGCTCTTTCCCTTTCCTTCTCCACCCCCACCCCTGCAAATTGAGCATGCTTGCATGGTGTACACTTTCTCTCTCTCTCTCTCTCTCTCTCTCTCTCTCTCTCTAAAAAAAAAAGTCTCAAAAAAAGTCTTAAAAAAAAAAGTCCATCAATTTCCTTCTGTATGTTTACCCTCCCTTAGTTTTCCACCCTTGGAAGCCTAAACTACTTTCTTTGGTCCAATCATTTAGCTGCGAACTTGTTGTTCTTTGTTAAAGATGCTATATAAGCCAAAATTCTAAGCAACTGCTTTGAGTTACTCTTTGTTTTAGGCCTCTCATGTGATGTGTGCTGTCCACATTTATTTTTTATCTTGTTTTTTATCTTGTTAATCTGTCTTCTTGTTAAAGAGTCCCAGCTGAAAACCTAAAATGGGTAGAGGTACAGATTTACCTTCCCTACATGACAGAAAAAAATATAGGTAAATTTTCCTTCCTTAAAATTAAAGATTATAGTGCTTCAAAAGTTACATCAAGAAAATGAAAAGACAACCTGCAGAGTAGGAGAAAATATTTGTAAACTATCTACCCAATAAGGCTCTAGTCTTTAAAATATATTAAAAAATGCTTACAACTCAACAATAAAAAAATAACCCAATTTTTAAAAAATAAGGAAGAACTAACTAAATAGACATTTTCCCAAAGAAGATATACAAATGGCTGGCAAGTAGATAAAAAGGTCACTAGTCACTAGTGAAATGTAGATCAAAACCACAATGACATGCACTAGAATAGCTATGATGAGAAAGACCGACAACGAGTATTGATTAGAAAGTGGAGAATTGGTGCCTTCATACATTTCTGGTGGTATTGTCATATTGTAGAGCTCCTTGGGAAATCAGTTCCTCAACAAGTTAAAACGTAGAGTTACCATGTGACTTGGTAATTTCACTTTAAGATACATACCCCCAAGAGAAATGAAAAGATATGGTCATAAAAACTTGTATAAGAATATTCATAGCAGCATTATTTATAATAGCCAAAAAGTAGAAGCAACTGAAATGTCCATTAACTAATAAATAAAATGTGGTATATCCATACCATAAAATATTATTCACTCACAAAAAAGAATGAACTACAGATAAATGCTATAGCATGGATGAACCTACGAACATTATGCTAAGTGAAAGTCAGACACGAAAGATCATATACAATACGACTCCATTTATATGAAATTTCTAAAATAGGGAAAGAGACAGACAGTAGTTTAGTGGTTGCTGGGGAGGGTGGGAGTAGGGGGAAGTGGGAAGTGATTGGTAAGAGATATAGGGTTTCTTTATGGGGTGATAAAAAATGTTCCAGAATTCGATACTGGTGATGGTTGCAGAATCTTGTGAGTATCCTAAAAACCATTGAATTGTACACTTCAAAAGAGTGACTATTATGGTATATGAATTATACTAATGGAAGAAAAGTGATTGAAAATGATGACTACTTACCTTCATCTTTAATTGTTGTAGTTAATGAAGAAAGTGTGGGCAGCAAAGGTGAATTTAAGGATTCCTTTTTTGTTGTTCCTAGTTTGATAAGATAGATGACATTATTATTAATCACAATTTCATCTCACCTGCCAAGGAACAAATAAAAGTCAGTCAAATCTGGAGGTGAACTACAATCCCTCTGCAGAGGTACTGGGTCAGCCTTTGCCTATCTTTAATTTTCTACTTTCTATCTCCTTTTGTCTGAAATAAGGAATATAAGTACTGAAAACTTGGATGACCCAGTGAAAGCACACACACACACACACACACACACACACACACACACATTTTTTCTGTGATAGGCCCCTAAAGCAAATTTTCACTGCAGATAGTTACTTGGGTATCTTTAAATATATATATTAAAAACAAATGTTTTAAAATTATTTTGTTTTTCCTAAAGAGAAAAATAACCTAGTCAATAGAACTTTCACATCCCACCCAGAATTACATTTCATTTTGTTGATTTAGTTATGACATTGGAACTTCCCAAATTACATAAATCATAAAGGAGTTTGCAAACTATTGTAATTAATTTGTCCGTTTATGAAATATTCATTGAGTTCCCAGTCAAATGGGTGCAAGACCCATTTCTAGATTCTTGAAGGCAGTAGTTAACTCTTAGTCATCTCTTTAATCTGAGTAGTATCAAGGTTAATTCCTGGCATATGGTAGGCAAGTAGTAAATGTTTCAGATAAGGTGCTACTCATACAGGACATGGGGACCAACAAAAAGATGAAGATCCTCTTTAAGTAGTGAATACGACTTAACAGTTTGACACCTATAACTGTCAACATTCCCTTCTTAAAACACGTTAGGATACCCTTTTGTGATTAGGACATAATGTTCCATTTTTACTATTGGTATATATAAAATCCCAGAATGCGCACTGTTTTGGTGGGGGAGGGGAGGAAAAATTTGGCTCTGGACAGTTTAACACTTTAAAACCCGTCCAGAAGAGAGTTGTCAAGGTTAAGCTGGCTGGAGCTGTATATCAGAAAATACTAAGGAAAGACAAGGAAGTTAAGACCTTTGGAGGAACACTATGGACACACGCCTCCGAGCAGGGGGTGAAGGATTTGTCTTCTGCCCTTCTGTCCTCACCACTTATTAGAGGACATCGGTTATTATGGAAATGGAAAGTGGCTGTAACAGGTGGATTCTGTGAATTATAACATGGAGATTGGTGAAGCACTTAAGAGTTTCTCAAAGTCTTCTACACCCAATATGTGGTTATATTTTAAAAGAAGAAACCAACAAAAGAAACATTATTCCTAAAAGCTAGGTTTGGGATTTTGCATTGCCCACTCACACAATGCCATCTTAAAGTAAAGATGTAATGATATAAATGAAGTGCCCCTTCCAGCCAGGTGTGGCCCCTTGGTTTTCACTTCATCACCTACCAGTCTTGGAATCTTGGTACCAATAAGAGGCTGACTTGAATTTTTACAGTCACCTTGTTTCCTGTGTTTCACTGGTATATGTCTCATATATCGTTTGAAAATTCAAGAATGGGGAAGATTACAGGAAATAATTAGGACACATATAACAATAATCATGAATATAAACAGAAAAAGTATCAAGTGTGCATAATTCTTGGGTTTCTGAGGACCTTGCCCCCCCCCCCTTTTTAATAGCTATCCTGACTTCATGTTTGATAGAGGGAAGATGTGTAACAAATTTGAGCTTTGGCCCATACATTCAGCCCAAATCTGTTTGGCTTCAGTTTCAGCCTTGGTCTTTGGAAAAGTAAGAGGTAAATGGCTATCCATTTCTGGTGTTCCTGAGCTTGTGTGTGAACAGTGATCTTGTGATCATGCCCATGATCATTGTAACTAATCAATGTAACTCTATCTACAGCAAAACAGAGCACAATTTATTTTAGCTTTATTGTTAATGTATGAATATTCACTTTCAAATATGGATAAGCAATCTACATATAACTTATAATAAAATTCTTCTTATGTGTTAAATACGTTGAAATTCTGAAGTATAAATGCATCCTTATTATTGTAAAAATCATCAGGGTTTAAAGAAAATGTCTAATTTATAAGCATTTTATATCTTGTGAGTATAAACTAAAAGCAAATGTCAGTTTGACCACCACAAAATTCCATGACAAGGAAACAACAAAAAAATTTGTACAAAGATATCCCAGGTAAGTCATTTCCACTTCAAACTCAATAAGGAATGTAAAGACAATGGAGAACAGAAGGAAGATATGGAGAAAAACATGGTACCCAAACCTTTTTTTGCCCCCAATATTATAAGAAAGCTTAGAAGACTGTCTTTCATGCAGTCTGTTCTTTCCAGTTTTATGGTAGTCAGGTTCTAGAGAGGACGTACATCATAAACGTAACCATAACTGGCATGCTTTACGGAAGAGATGGCCAAAATTACCTGGCCCCTCTACTGACCTCAGTTGGAACTGAACATCTATTGAGTATCAGAAATGTGAAACATTAGTGCTGACAAATTAATTCAGCTAATTAAAGAATGTTTGACTCTTAAGTGCTTTAAAAATCAAGCTGAATAACAGTTATGTTTTAAGAATAAAATTTCAGGTTTATTTTTGTATCTTAGAAGTTGATTTTATGATGATGGCATTCAATGTCTGCCAAATGTTGATTCTAACTCTGGCCACTTGGCCTTCGAGCAAAATGGGCAGTGCACTTGGTACATATCTAGGAAGAGATCAGGTCCCCTCCTTCTAACTCGGGAAGCCTCTGAAAGCAAGCCCTCCTCCAAGCAAAGCTCTATTCGTCACCTCTGCCACTGTGGCCATGTCGTTGCAAGAGTGCCTATCTCACTAGCACATATTCCACTTCTCTAATGGTAAAATTTCTGCCATGGTCAAGGGAAAGAAAATTTACATGCGTTAGATAGATATAAGCACTATTAAATCAGTTATCTTTTGACCTTTAAGCAAGAAAATCTGACTTGGGAGGCCTTAAAAGGAAAAAAAAAAAAAAAAGAAGCTTCTCTATGTTGCTTTTTTTTTTTTTTTTTTGGTAAATACTTTTATCATGTCTAAAATACCCATGGTGCCCATGAGGAAAGTAGACTAGAATCATTTTATCATAGATACACTTTTCCAATATTATTATGGTTGTTGTGGAGGATGAAACAATGTATAAAACTCCCCCAGATTTAAACTCCTCCCAAGCCTGAAGTCAGGAAGCCACGTATACTGATACACTACTTAGAATATGAGAATTTGAAACAAGTTTTACATTATCTTTGTATTAATTACATTACCTTTAACAGCATGGGCAATATCCAGTGTGTGTGTGTGTGTGTGTGTGTGTGTGTGTGTGTGTATACATATATATGTGTATATACATATATATACACATGTATATGTATATGTATATATATATATCCATCCAAATATATATATTGGCACACAGCCCAACCAACCCATGTTTTTAATACAAAAGTGGTGATCAAATAAGCCAGACAAATAGGAGCTCCTTTATCTGTCTTCCTTGTCCATGTTCCCTCATTTTCCTATAAGCACAATGGACCATCCTCTGACCGATGTCTCCACTGGTCCCTACTACCATGCTGGACTTTCTGCTTCTTATACTAAATTAGAGAGTAGATTATAGACATCATAGCCTGCCTTTCTTTCTTTTTCTCTTCTGCGCCAGCACCTTCTCAGCTGATTTCTTGAGAGACTCCACGATGGACTTCATTCCTTCCCTTAATCTCTCTCCCACTGCCATATCCATGGTTACTAGATTTTAACCTTTATAACCCCTCTAAATAGACATTAGATTCAACTGAGGCATTAGCATTATTAATTTGGTGGATTTGATAGTGATATTGTAGTTTTACAATAAAACATCCACATTTTTTGAGATGGACATTTAGTGTGTGAAGAAAATGGCAAAAAGTCTGAATTTCCTTAAAAACACTAGATAATAGCAAAACACAAATAAACAGGGAGAAAGAAAAAAAGGAAAATGAAGGAAAGAAAGGAAGATAGAAGGGAACAAGGGAGGGAGGGAGGAGAAAGAAAAAAATGAAGCAAATATGATAACATCTTGATAATTATTGATTCTGGTAGATGGGCAAATGGGTATTAATTATAGTATTCTTCATTTGTGGTACATCTAAACATTTTTATAATAAAAAGTAATAAAAAGAAAAGCTTCACTGGCCTATTACAATTTGTACAATTGAATGTGAATAATTTAAAGGTCATGTGGGAGAACTTTTGAAGAACACAGGTTAGAGTTTAGTTTTTGTTAACTGAGTAATATACAGCAATCAAAGTGTCCAAAAAAAGAGAAATAAAGAGAAAGATATGTACGTGTGTGTATGTGTGTGTGTATCTGATTTCAAGTGCTTTACCAAGTGAATTGTTTCAGACAAGGGGCTTCAGGGTCCCTTACAGGATCCTCCAGTGACGAAGTTATTAGGATAGTCTCCTAAGTATAGGAGTAGGTATAGAGTTTCCCTTCCCAGCCTGAAAAGAAAGATGCATTTCTGGGGTCACAAATGACAATTCTGCCTGAATTCCTTCACTGAACCCTTCACCTCTGACCTTTCATGGCCTTTTAACATAGTCGTTGTGTTATTTGGACATTGTTAACCACCACAGGTCACTGAGGAATGGACTAGGAATCCTCTCACTAGGAAGGCGTGAGTTCCAAGGAGTTCATGTAAAAATTGTAAAACTTCAACCTTTTGAGTCCGCATGCAATGTCAGCACCTACCTTCTCTTTACTGGTACTTTTTGGCAGATGTTATTGATTACAAAAATAACACACTTTTACCGCATTAGTGCAATTTTATGTCAAGAACTCAGCTGACAACTCACAGAAAGAGTGACAGAAAAAGACAGAGAGAAGCAGCAAATACTTACACTTTGTCAAAGTTCTAGAATGCCTCTGCTTAAGCTTCGAGAACATAGGACTGAAACAATTTTTAAAAATAAAATAAAAAATCTATTGTGCAAGAGTTGGCTGCAGGCTTCATGAACCCTAGTTTTTTGGACTGTGTCATTTGGAGTTTCCCTTGGTTGGCAATAAAGGTTGTACCACATTCTGGGGATAAAATCCACTGTGCTTTCTTCTTTGTGCAATGCTGTCTCCTGCTTTGGTAGAGACGTTCTAGAAGAATTGGTTTGGTTTCATCTTAGAATTGCACATTTCAGAAATAGTGGACTATATTCATCATACTCTTTTTCTTTGAGGATCACCATCCCTTTTAAGTCCAGTGAACTAGCCCTCGTGTCCTCTACATGTACTTGAATTTTGTCTTGGAATGAAAAATGAAGAGTAAGTAGAGAGGTGAGAAAAAGAGGTGAGAAAGAAATTCATTCATCTCCTCATTAGGGTGTGTGATTCAGATCTTCCTCTGACCTTAGCATTCTAACTGGAGTTTCTGCCCATAAATGATAAATGATAAATGATAAATGACACCTGCTTCCCAGGTGTCATTCAGTCCATTAACAATAATGATGACATGGGTCGCATGGGTGGCTCAGTTGGTTAAGCAGCAGACTCTTGATTTCAACTCAGGTCATGATCTCACAGTTCGTGGGCTTGAGCACCAGGTCAGGCTCCGTGCTGCAAGTGTGGAGCCTGGAATTCTCTCTCTCTCCCTGCGCCTCACTCCCAAAGTAAATAAATAAACTTAAAAAAAAATAGTAATAGCATTGCTATCGAGCCTTACAAATTAAATCTATCATCAGCCCTATGCAACTAACAGATCAATCTGTTATTAATACAGTTTTACCTTGTTAACTGTGCTGCTTAAGTGGACAACTGGAATGTTTAGAAACATATTTTTATGACTAAGGAAATGGTATTTTTTTTATTTTCTAAAAATAAACTTTGTGTATGCAACATTCACAATAGGATTATTCTCAAACAGGAAATGATCCAAAGGAATATCATCAAAGAAGCCCACTGCCATCTCAGGGCTTCGTATGCCCAAAATAACACGTAAGTTTCAAAAGAGTGAAGAAGCACAGACCTTCATAATAATAGATACAGCACATCGAATTATTTTTCTGTGATCAGATTATGTAGATGCTACTAATTTTATTTGTTACAGTCAGAATAAATTTCACTAATTGCTAATCCTACCTTTAGGAGATGCTCCCGATGTTGATTCCAAAACAGGATTTGGTATTATGCTTGCTGTTGATACAGATATTTCTGTTGCACGAGTTGATAGTAATACACCAGTGATTGCGTTAACACCTGAAACAAATAGCTTATGTTAAAGCAGCTGCATTGAAGTTTACAATTTATTTTGCCAAATAATAGTAGTATATTTAAGCAAAGTAAACTGTATGTATACGGCTGCTAACCCAGTAAGCAGGGCATGGATTTGAAATTAATTTTCTAATTGTAATGAATTCAGCCTTCAGTTCAATATTCATTCACTAACTCCACCTGCCTCTCACCAACGACGTGAATTTTCAAGAGAGCCGGCAGGAGCAGTCTATAGCTCTGAAACAAAATGATTCCTGAAACACTTAGGAGGAATAAATGTATAAATTGAAATTTGACAATTTTTTTATTTAAAACATTTTTTTAACGTTTATTTATTTTTGAGAGAGAGAGACAGAGCATGAGCAGGGGAGGGGTAGAGAGAAAGGGAGACACAGAATCCGAAGCAGGCTCCAGGATCTGAGCTGTCAGCACAGAGCCCGATGTGGGGCTTGAACCCATGAACTGTGATATCGTGACCTAAGTCAAAGTCGGCTCCTTAACCGACTGAGCCACCCATATACCACTAAGTCTGACAATATTTTTAAGCCCACTTCACTAACGTTGTGAGATGAACTAATTAAATCGATTTTCTCTGGGCAGTGGATGTTTTACTAAATATTTTCATAGAACACTGGAATTATTAAGTAGTAAAATGTCGGTATTCATACATCTCTTCTTGATATAAAGCATTCCCTCCACTCTCTTTTTCTATATACATTCCAAAGGAATAAAATATATTTCATTTTTAATTTTTAAAAAATTTTTAAAGAAAGACCATACATTTTATTATTTATTTTTATTTATTAAATGATTTAGTTCTCTAAATTGCAACAATCAAAGGCACAAAGATGAAGATGATAATTATTAGGTATATTACATATTTAGTTTTAATAATTCCTTTTTGGCAATAGAAGTCAATATTTAATAGTAAGTTGTAAATTTTCATTGAAATATTAATTATTCGAAGTGAAGTATATAGAACTTAATTCTCAGTGATTTATGGAAATATTTGTTTTACACAATATTATTGAATTTGTTAGCATTTATAGAATCCTTTTAATCTTGCATTTGTTGGTCTTGTCTCTATACAGTCACTGTCGTGTTAAAGATCAGAAAATAGCAAACAAAAATGTATAAAGGTCTTGCACAAAGTATTCACGTCCATGGAAGGCATTGTTTCCGTGCTGTTACTTCGTCTGTATAGAGTATATATAGTATAGCATGTTAGTTAAGAGTATGGACTTCGAGTGACAAAGACAAGTTTCAACGCCAGTCAAATTGGGTATGTCATTGCAGTAAATACACTGACTTCTCAAATTTAAATTTCATCCAAGATTTTCCTCTTTGAATCTGGGAAAAACCAATAATCTTGCACAGTTGTGAGCAATATTTCAGGTGTCATGAGATAGAATACACTTCCTGTTTCATTTTATAGACTTGAGGTGCTTGGAAGTGTTAGCACTTGGCACTGACTTTGTTTATAGGCAGTACACAGAAATTGCTTGATGTATTCATCACATACAGATTTGTTCAGCACATTCAGGAATGACAGAACTGCCTTTTCACAGGCTTTACAGAAGTCAAGTCAAAAGCTTTTTTCACCTCTGGGTGCACTTCACACCCTCGGTCTCAACCCCTTCCCCCAGTAGGGAGAAGGAACGTAGCATGCGTGAGGTTATCTTTTCTCTGTCAGTCATTTTGTTCTATCTTTCTTTTCATCCCAGAATCTTCGATGTAACACTCATTTCTAAGTTGAAACTGAAGTTGAAGAAAGTTATTCAAAGAAGCACACTCCACTTTGACTGGAAAATTCGCCTGTAAATAACTTAAATGATCCCTACCTGTCAACTTGCTAAATAGTAGCAATCTCAATTTCTGAGTATAATCAACATCCCTGGAGACTTTTTTCCTATTTCTTTCCTCCCTCCCTCCGTTCCCCCTTTCCTTCTTGCCTTTATTTTCTGCTTCTATAAACAGTTACTGCATAACTAATATGGAAAGCATGATAAGATCTAATAAAAGACTCTATGTTGTACCACATGGTATCACCCATGAGTAGCTCTCAGTCTGTTAAGGAACATAATGCTTACACACAATAAATAATCAAGGATATTCTGCATGGGTTGTGTAGACCAGTGTTTTTCAAACTGCAGGTTATGAAATAATTAAAGAGTACTTAAAATCTAGTTAGTAGATTACAGTCAGAGCTTTTGCCAAATGAAAGAGGAAAAAGCATTAGAGTGATATTGCAGATAATGAGGGTAAGTATGGTTTTATGAAGTTTGTGCACGTGTGTGTGTGTGTGTGTGTGTGTGTGTGTGTATTTGAATAAAACATTTGTCAGTGCACAATATGTTTCCTGCTGTGATTCCAGCTAAAAATTTGAAAGCTACCGGACAAGAAATTGGGCAAGAGTTTATAAGATAAAGGATGACCACCATGTTGACATGAGCAAGGACTCCGTTATGAATAAGTTGACATAGGAGCTAGGGCTTGAAGAGTAAGTAACACGTCCACATAGCTAGAAGAAGGGGTATGGACAAACGTCTGGAGGGGAAGTCAGAGGTGATTGAGCACCTTGCAAACAGTTGTATCTGGTTGGATTGCTGTATGCTCTGAAAGAGCATAGTTGGCCTTGTCTGGTACAATACTGGCAGTTAGATCATAAAGGACCTTGAACACCAAGCCAGGGAGTTGAATCTTTATTAAGTAAGGAGCCATGGAAAGTGACCAAATAGAAATTCTACTGTAGGAAAAACAATGGGGAAGTGGGTGGGGCAGAGAATGAGACAGCGCTAACCGAACTGATCTGCAAGTCCCATTTTTATGTTTACCAATGTCCATGACCTTTTGAAGTCATCATGTGAGATTAGTGAGTTCATATCCATAAAATGACTTGAGGCAAACTAAAAGCAGGCAAAATCTTAACCACTGTGTGGTAAGATTGGGAGGTACTGGGAGGCTTTTCCTCCTTATTAAACTTCAACCCATTTGGCTACTGAGTTCCCTGAGTAAACTCTTAATCCAGTAGCACTCATCCATGTCTTTGTTATTAGTTCTTCAGACTGTCCATCAAAGAGAATGTCCTCCTTTGGCAAAGACTGACAAACAGCCTGTGAAAGTATTGAGTGTCTCTGTGTGCCAGGTGCCATGTGAGCATTGTTTCCTTTAATCCTAAAAAGATACCGTGGTGCCCATACTTGTATGATCAGCACTTTACAGATGAAGACAGTGAGGTTCAAAAACGATGAGCAACTTGCCCACACTATACAGTGGGAAGTAACACAGTTGCGATTTTAACCCAGAACCCCTTGAATCTTTACTCTTACCCACCACAGATCTTGCCATGGGAAGGTGGTCCCATGCAAAGCCACATACTTCTGCTCTGCCTTTCACAGGGTGTAATATTACAGGGGTAGAAGTGACTTAGATGCACAGATGTTTTGCCCTTATGTATCTAAGATGAGGAAGCAGATGAAATACCTCACTGTTTTTTTTTCTTAAAAAAATATCATTTTGTCATGTACATTACATACATGCACATACAAAATGTGTCCCTACATGAACATCCATAAAGTAGACTTAGAGCTCTGAAGGAAATTTCCAATCTACTGAAGCTATTTATGTTTGAAAAATAAAAATAGAGGTTTACTCAGTTGGAAAATTCTGCAAATAGAAACGTTCTTCTGTTATATGGTGGGAAAGAATTATTCTAAGTACCACTGTTGAAGGTTTTATTGACCACGATGCAAGTAACCACCAGTTATGCTTTTACAGCATTTTCTATAAATTTCTCTTAGGTCGATCTGGTCTCCTAATAAACTATTGAGGATAATGGCTCATTCTGAACTATTTTCTCTTCACAAGACATGATGAGGTAGCATTTCATTTTTCTTTATCTCCAAAGTAATTAAAGAAAAATTTCACAAGAAGACCTGTGCTTCGCATCTTCGCTTATGTCTAACCAAATAGTGCTGTTCTTAGGATGCTATAAGGAAAACAGATGGCATTTTATCCTGATTCCACCCTAGACTGAGAGAGTACAATAGATACAATGACACTAGTTTCCCATACTATTAAAGGATGAAGCAGGATTGGGATTTTTAAAAAAGTAACTATTTTAATTACAGAAATCATGAGAACTTGGAAAATTCAGCTTACAGATGAAAACCAGGTATCATATTTTTTCCTATTTTCAAATGATCTGCTCATCTACTCCAGTCTTCTTAGATGTGCTTTGTTATTACGTTTCTAAGTATTCACAAGTAGTCTCTAAAAGTTAGAATTTTAGGGGTACCTGGGTGGTTCAGTCAGTTAAGCTACTGACTCTTGATTTCGGCTCAGGTCATGATCTCATGATTCATGGGATTGAGCCCCACGTCAAGCCCTGCATTGACAGCATGGAGCCTGCTTGGGATTCCCTCTCTCTGCCCCTCCCCTGCTTGCTCTCTCTCGCTTTAGAAATAAATAAAAACTTAAAAAAAAAAGAACATAAAAGTTAGAGTGTCATCCATACTCATAATGAGCAGGTATCTCTCTAGTTATCTTTTCCCCTACCAAGTCTATAAGCAAAGTCCACTGGAAAACCACTACTAGAAAAGGTAGATCTTACTTCCTCTAGATGCACACAAACACTGAATGACAGTACCTTAGAATTCTAAGACTTGAGTCCTCAAAAGAACTTCTAAAAATATCCTATTGTAACAGAAACGCTACATTTTAAAGCTTAGAAAATGTATGAGTTTAAGATAGTTTCAAAAGATCATAGCAATAATTACTAAAAAAGTTCCCTTAATTCCCAGTTGAGCACTCTGTATTATGTAACAGAGAAAAACCTTTTTTCCCCCCATTCTACTAAATCGAATACATTTCTGATGGAGACAATGCCAAAGTTTCCCTTTGAACTACAGGAGAAAAGATTTACTTTGCGAGTTTTATCCATAAACAAAATTTCAGAATAAAGTTTTAAGCTCTTTAAGGAAACAAAAGAGTGATTATTTAAAAAAAAAAATATATATATATAGTTACAGTGTATACAAAACACTAATTACTTAATGGTCTAATAATCCTCAAAGTACAATTGTTACGTAATAATTTCATAACCTAGATCAACTCATCTATGGAATTCAAAGTAAAGTAGATAGTTTTATATTCAATAGCATATAATTTGTTATTCCCACTAATTCATGTTGTTTTCATACAACACCTCCTCCTGTACATCCCTACTTCCTCAAGCTTTTAAAAACTTTACACACATTTTATATTGAAATAAAGTAACTGTCATTTGTTCAGTTTTCACTTGTGTTCAGTTATCATCTTCTATGCATCACACCTTATAATGAATATGGATTCACTTCTTAAATTTACATGGGATGGCAGTGCATGAATTGGGGTGTGGTAAATAGCGGGAGGGCATTTTTCATAATAACTTGCCAGTAATTGCTAATATTCCAACCTTGTTCAACTGATACCCTATTATCTTCTTTGTTAGTAAATAATCATTTTTGAAGCTTAAGTTGAAAATTTTAATTTTCCCTCACACATCAAAAAATATAGATATTGAAGTATATGAAAAACTATAAATATATAACATAATACACTATAATTTGATATATGAAAGTAAAATATATTTACACATGAATATAATGAAATAAATAAAGGCATAAATAAAATACAATACCACTATCTCTATTCCTATCAAAATAGAATATCAAAATTCATGAAATGGGGCACCTGGGTTGCTCAGTCAGTTAAGCTTCTGACTCTGGATTTTGGATCACGTCATGATCTCACAGTTTGTGAGTTCGAGCCCCGCATCAGCCTCTGTGCTAGGAGGGCAGAGCCTGGTTGGGATTCTTTCTCTCTCTCCCTCTCTCTGTGCCCTCTCCTGCTCACACACTCTCTCTCAAAATAAATAAGCATAAAAAAAAACTAAAACACAAATAACTCAGCACCTTCATGAAAGGCAAGACACCAACTCCTTTCCATTATCAGTGTCTTATCAACACATTCTTACACTAACGGTAGTCCTTCTCTTTTGACATAGCAAAATTCATTTTGGTTCATTGCCAACTGAATTAAATACAGTTAAATCTTTATCAATTAAAATAAAATAACAATTATTCAATGATGATGTGTCTTTGATGATTTCTTCTGTTTGCACTGACCCCAAATTTTATAATGTCCTATTTTAAATGTATGAGTAGCTCACTAGCCAATGAATTGTTTACCACAATAAACATTTGTTAAGCATCTATTTCATGAAGAGCTAAGCAAAAATAGAAAAACATGTTTTTCCAAGGGGACCTTAGAGTTTATTTGAATACTCAAGCTATACATATGTGAACAAACTATCAGATTATGCTAAGATGCTGTATAAAATGGTGCTATGTAATTAATACTACGCATAGCTGTTTCTGTACAATGTTAAGTGAAATCAAAGTAAGGTGATGTTTCTCTTTGTGTCAGGGACAATCAGAATCATTTTCTTGGAGGGAGAGATTTCAAAAAGAATTAGCTTGGGGCGCCTGGGTGGCTCAGTCGGTTAAGTGTCCGATTTTGGCTGAGGCCATGATCTCGTGGTTCATGAGTTCAAGCCCCGCGTCGGGCTCTGTGTTGACAGCTCAGAGCCTGGAGCCTGTTTCAGATTCTGTGTCTCCCTCTCTCTGACCCTCCCCCATTCATGCTCTGTCTCTGTCTCAAAAATAAATAAACGTTAAAAAAATTGAAAAAAAAAAAGAATTAGCTGAGACATTAAAGAAAGAAAAAAATTATTTCATGGGAGAAAAGAAAGCAAGTATACACAACCAGAAGAAGAAAGTGAAGGGAGCCAAGTAAAAGAGAGGCCATATAACAGAAGGTCTGGGAGGGGATAATATTAGACACTTATAAGCAGAATCTCTTGGGAGAAGAAAGTAGGAAAATCCCACTTTCAATGAAAACATCAGAGTTAGTGGCAACTCTTGAAAAAAGGATTTTAAATTTCCACTGCATTTTCAATTAAGACTAACAAAATATCGTAGCAAGCACACAAGTTTTGAAAATGCTTCAATTTCCTAGGCGGAATGAATTGGGAAGGTAAGTAAGAAGAAAAAAAAAACCCTCATCTCTCACAGAGAGGAGACAAAAAAAAAAAAAAAAAAAATCAGATAAGTGGCAGAAAGCTGTGCCCGAAAGAGGAAATCTCCTCAGGTTACCAGCCATCTGTGAGGTGGGGAGGGAGCGCCAAGCCTGGCCGGCTCCGAGCGTGGACAGGTGTCTCAGCCACCTGGCCCCTCTGGGGAGAACAGGAAGGCAGCATTGCCTTGGTGAGTTTCTTCAACAGAAAACAGCGATGTCGGCAAAATGGACCTGAGAATTCAAGGTGTTTTGGCCGACAAGTGGATGGAAGCGTACAGGCAAATTTCCTCCACTCACCCAGATGTCAGGTTGGAAACGATGGGGTGGCACAGTTACTTCCTTCCACAAAAATAACCGTGATTTAACAACAAAATCAGATTCCATAATAATGAGATATTTGAGATTGTGAACCCTAGTATCAGGGGACTTTTTGTATTCTGTTCTAGAGTTTCGATATCCTGAGGCATGAAAAGGCAAAGGTTGGATTTAATATTTATAGGGGTGGGAGTTGGAGGAAAAAGGAACAATCTGGCCATACTCTCCGGCTCTTAGACAATCATCCCACGGTCCCTCCCCCCCAGGCCGTACTCTGAGGCCGGAGAGGAACTGTGGTTTTGGCAGCCCAGAAAAAACATCTTCCAAGGAAACAAGAGGCTTAGGCTTCACACATTCTTATAGGCACCAGCAAGTTTCAAAAGCAAGACTCTTGGACCCATCTCATGACTTCAGGAAGGAGACCAACTTGGGTGCCCTCTCAGTCCTGCGAGGAACAGCACTGCTCTGTCCCTTCTCGGGGCTTCACGTAGGGGCAGTGATACTAGAAGACAGTGGAGTCCTATTCTCTCTCTAATGGCACCTCCAGCTTTCCTCTGAACTTAGGATGTAGCCACTTGGGTCTTAACTATAGGCTCTCCTGAGTGTTTCTTCAGAAACAGGGACAGGCTCACTGGACACTTTCTACCAGCAGGTTACATTTGTTTAGAGTCACGACTTATACACATGAAATGACATGATGAGAGATGGAAGCAAGACCCAGACTTGGCAATTGTGCCACCGGCTAACTGTGCAACGTGGTATGAGCCACTCTTCCTCTCCGGGCCTCAGTTTTCTCTCTATAAGAAGCGTCCATTGAACAACTTCTCGTCAACAATAAAATTGTTATTACCGCTAGGATTAAATTGCAATGGAAACATCCATGACGGCAAATAATAAAGTACAAGTTGCACTTCCACATACCAAATGAAGGCTTGTACTTCAGCAGTTATATACAATGGATTTATGGGGTTATTAGTGCTGCCTTGGAGAAATTTGAGCCCAGAAGGGAATTCCGTATTTCAAGGGGCAAAAATGACTGCATTCATTTGCAGTTTGATAATGTTACCTGGACTAAATGTATTTCCCTTTAGGGTGCTGGTCTACTCAGAACTCAAGAAAAATGTGAAAGACAAACTTTGAAACAGACGTTGGGAATACTTGGTTTCAGAATTTTCTTTTCAATGTAGAAGAGCGAGTGTAAGAAGATGAAATATTTTTTATAGGTGAATTAATTACTACATGAAGGAATAGAGCCCAGATCAAATAAAGTAGTCAATTCCTTCTCAGCAATGTGTGTGGGGGTGTGTGCTCATGTCTATATTTAATTAGTGACAAATGCATTTCCAAAAATAGTCTACAGTATTGCATTTGGAGCTAGAAAATAATATTTGGCTAAATTTGAGATATCTTGTTTATCATTTCATCCACTTTTATTTTTGTCTTTTCTAAATGTAAAGAAACACTCTCTAGCTATTTTAAAATGTTTTTTAATTTATTATCAGCTGAGAGACTATACTTTTAGTTGTAAAGGCATCAAATAAAAGAATGAAAGAGTTATTTCTACTTTCTGAAAAGTCAAAGATAATCTTTTCTTGCCCTGAAAAGAGTTATTTGAAGGGACAAAAAAACTTTAAGGGATAGATATTCCAAGGACACAAACTCATCTAACAATAATTACTTTCTATTACATTTATTGATTTTAACAACAATTTTGTGAAACAGCTGAACAGACACAAATGTTATCTACATTATACAGATGAAGAAATGGAGGTCCTGGTGACTGACTGTGACTTGTCAGGATGCAGAGTTAGAAGGTCTTAGAGCTTGTTTAAACCCAAATGTTCTAATCCCTCTTTTGTGTTTTTTCTCTCCACATTGGCTAGAGTTTTAGAACTACAAGATCATCTTTGTGATTGCAGTATTGCTATGCCAATACTTGAGTAGTTTAATGACTTTAATGTACGATATTTTCCTCTTATATTATTGCTAATTGTTATAAAAATAAATGTAGCTAATTAAGGTATGTAAAATATTAAAAGTAAAAAAAAAACAGTGATCATTGGTAGTACTTCATCAGTTTGTGGCTGACCAATCACTCATCTATCAGAGATTATTAAATAAATCAAATTAAAACAAAATCTCTTAGCTCAAAGTTTTATCTTCTCTTGTCCATGAGTAGAACATTCATGTGAAACAATTTTACCAAAAAATTAAAAAAGTAAGAAAGTCAACTTCTATTGTAATATCAAATGACTCGGAAAATTTATGAAGGGTGTTTGAAGGTACGACTTTTTAAGTGTCTTCTTCCCTTTGTTACTTGTCTTAGATTTAGGACAATGTTGTAAAAAGGAGTTTCTTTTCTTGTTTTGGGGTAAAGCAATGGTGTTAAGGTAAATACCTTATTGTTTGGTCTCACTTTGATAACAAAATCACTCATTACCTTTGTCACATCAAAAAACTATTTTGTCCCCTTAATTTTATTTGCATCAAATTCTTTTCTAACGTATATATTCAGTATCTTCTGTAAATGCAAGAAAGGCACTAAATAAAGGAAAATCATCTCTTAACAAGTTTATAAAGCAAGGGGCAGGGTAGTGCTAGGAATAGGGGTCTGGGGCCATGTTACCCAATCCAGGCCCCACCATCGACCCGCTGTGCAACTTTCTGAAAATTGCTTAACCTCTTTAGCTTCAGTTGTCAATATTTTAGAAACCTACCCTATACGGCTTCTGTACAGATCAAACAATGATATATATAAAAAGGTAAGAGATGCAGTCAACAGCTAGATTACACATGAATTTATCCCGACTAAAAAGTCAGTGAAATGAGGTACATTTTAGAGTTCTATCATTAGGTCAGATCAATTTACGTTTCTGACTTATACCGCCTCTAAATACTGGAGTAACTACTTACGGGGCCATGTCTAATACAGTCAGTAGGTTCGAGCTAGGAAAGTCTTTCTGAAAGAACTTAAACTCCTCCTGAGATCATAACCTAATTCTCCCAGTTATGCCCTAACGTTGACAACCACTTTGCCGGATTTCTTAAATTATTTTTTCATTATTCTCTTTTTCTAATTTCCTTATATCATTTATTTCAAGGAACAGATTAGGGTAGCAGAACAGAAAGATTGAAAAAAAGGATAGAAAAGGACAGAGAAAAGAAAACTTGGGAGTTGGGTGCATATAGTAGAAGAAAGAAGTTTTTCCGGTTGTAGTCCTTAGGCCCATGGTTGCCAATGTGCTGTAGACACTGCACCAATGGAACCTGGGGAGTTTCTACGAGGGTCACGGTCTGTATTCACACGTGAGCACCAGGTGACATACGGAGGTATCGAATCACTATATTGTACACCTGAAACTAACATAACATTGTATGTTAACTACACTGGAATTAAAATAAAATACAAATTTAAAAAAATCTGTATTCACACTAAATATTGTGTGTGTGTATTGAAAAAAATGATCCACGCATATACGCTAATATTTTAAAATAGATGTAGGTTCTATTGTGAAAAAAATGATCCACGCATATATGCTAATATTTTAAAAGAGATATACGTTCTATTGTGATTAATACCACTTTTAAAGAATTGCTTAATATTTAGTAGCATTCTGTTTCCTCAATTAGCGGGTGCAAATATTATCCCACTGGAAGGGGAGTTCGCAATCTTACCACGTAAATGAGGTATTTCTCTTCAAAAAAGTTTGAGGACCACTGACTTGTGGATCTAAGTACATCAATAACAGTATAATTTAGTTAATTTGGCTGAAGTCATCGTATAGCATCACAAAACCACCAGAATTTGAAATCTTGTCTGATCCATTGCAACGCAAAATTAGGGCCACTCTTCAAACACCTGTGACTCATACTTTTTAATTAGAAACAAACAAGCAAAGACTGACAGAGGCGCCGATTTAGAGCCCCTTTGTTTCTAGTATATGCCAGTTCTGGGTGTTAGAACAATAGCACGTTTTCTCTTCCTCTGATTCTCTTTCCCCAGAGGTCCTCCACTTTTGAGATGGACAAACTGCCTGAACCACACATCCAGAAGTGACCCATTATGTGTTTACACAAGAACAGGAAAGTAGGCATAGTGTCTACTTTCCGATTTCAGACTCTAGCTTTTATAGGGTATATTTTCCAAATTAAAAAGATTTCGAACATTCCATTAGGACATCATCAAAGGAGTCATTTGTGGTGCGTTAATTAAATCTAACACATTTAAAAATAACTCTGCATGTTGTGGGCCAGATGCAGCCTTTGGAAAAAGAAGGAGCCTACACTGAACATTGCAACAGATTTTTGTATTTAATAGTAGGCAACAGACACGTTTCCAGAATATGCTCTCAAAGCCTGGTTGGGAAGTGTCTGCTCTGCTCGCAGCAGGAGAAAAAAGATCCATATATAAAGTAAAGGAGAACAAGAAGTAAATTATATACTTTCACCTCTCAATCAACTCAAATTTGCTTCATTATTTAAAAGTGGTGCCCCACTGCATGATATTGTCCAATTTTAACCAGAAGAATGAACCACTCCAAGAACCCTTCCCAAATGTCAAGACAAAAAGTAGGATGGCAAATTTGTTCTTATCTAAAAACACATTGTCAGTTACAGCCTCATGAGAAGTAATTTTGGAAAATAAAAAGGATGTTCAGAACTATATGAGATGTAAGAGAAAGGTCTAGAGAGAGCTGAACTGCTTTGTCCAAAAAAAAAAAAAAAAAAATGGACTCAATGTTTTACCCATAAGAATGAAAGATGTGGGGAAAGAGGAGAGAGAAAAGGCCAAGAAAGAAGGTAAAGCATCCAAAGGACTTTTCAGACCAAGGACATCTAAAACTCACTCTTTAGGTACCTGGGTGGCTCAGTCAATTAAGTGTTGGATTCATGACTTTGGCTCAGGTTATAATCTCATGGTCATGAAATCCAGCCCAGCATCAGGTTTCATGCTAAACTGAATGGAGCTTGCTTAAGATTCTCTCCCTGTGTCTCTCCTTCTGCCCCTCTAAGCCACTCATGCTCTCTCTGTCTCAAAATTAATAAATAAATAAATAAATAAATAAATAAATAAATAAATAATAAAGCACTCGCTGCATCGCTCTTATGTAAAACCTCCCTTTTCAGTAACATCGGCTGCTACACACAGAGTGTACAAATACCCACCAAGATTTTAGTTAAGTGGATCTTTCAAGGGAATGCATGAAGGAAAGGGGAGCTGTGCTTTGGTTGTGGCCAAAGTGAAGTTAAAGAAAATGTCACAAGAAACCAAAAGGAGTACATGATCTGATGGATACAGGAAGTAGGAAAGAAAGGTGAGAATGAGGACTTAATCCTCCCTCTACGACAAAGGATTTGCAGAAACATCCAGCATTGGGCTTTAAAAAACTTATATATATATATGTGTATATATATATATACACATATATATATATATATTTATATATATAAAATATTTATATGTATATAATATTTATAAATTTTTAATGTTTATTTTTTTAAGAGAGAGAGAGAGACAGAGTGTGAGTGGGGGAGGGGCAGAGAAAGAGAGGGAGACACAGGATAAGAAGGAGGCTCCAGGCTCTGAGCTGTCAGCACAGAGCCCCATGTGGGGCTCGAACCCACGAACGGTGAGATCATGACCTGAGCCAAAGTCGGACGCTTAACCAACTGAGCCACCCAGGTGCCCCAAAATTTTTTATATATTTTTTAATGTTTATTTATTTGAAGCGGGGGGAAAGGGCAGAGAGAGAGGGAGACACAGAATCCAAAGCAAGCTCCAGGCTCTCAGCTGTTAGCACAGAGCCCAATAAACTGTGAGATCCCATAAACTGTGAGATCATGACCAACGCTCAACCCACTCAGCCACCCAGGCACCCCTGGGGGAATTGGGCTTTTACCCAGAACAGAGAGTAAGTTGAATCTGAACATGGTTTTATATTAAAGGCTGGAGACATCCGTGTGACATCTGAGGTATATATAATGATTTTTTTATTTTATTGAATGCTGCTTACTAGTCTAAGAATCAGATTTGCTAAGTCACAATGATGACAATGCATTTACTGAGCAGAGGATAGACCATAAATTTGTTCTGTAGAAAATTGTTCCAGACAGAGTGGGTTATAAACTGTTTGCTTTGCAAATATGGAGGGAGAGATTATCAGAACAAATAGACTCTACAGAACAAGAATTTCAATGCAGCATCAGTAATTACTTAAATCAGAGATATCACCATTGTTGAGCAATAAAGTATTTCCTAAGTGTGAAGGCCACCATTACATCACAGTTGACATTAATCTGCAAACTGATTTTTTTTTTTCTGGTTTGGGTGACAAATTCATGCCAGAACAATTAAATCTACTTTCCTGACAAAGTAACAGAGATGTTAACAAGAGAAAACAAAATAGATGTAATATCACATTGTTACCATTATATAATTAGTGTCTTCTATTGAAATAGATATTGAAGAAGTATGATGCTCTGTATAAACATTGCTATTAGTTTAAAATCCTTAGGCAAAATGTACCAGAATAATGAATTTTCAAGCAATTCTAGTAAGTAGCTTTAACATTTATCTGTGTATCTTCAACTACTAGTACAGTACTTGACAACAGGCCCTTATTAAATGTTAATTAAAAGATAAACATCAGTAAATTTTCCTGAATAGCCAGACTTTTCAAAATATTGCAGTTCTTCTATCATTTTAAATAGAATTGCCACTGGCTAAAAACAGAAAGTAAAAACAGGTTGAATTTATATTGAACATATGACTCACTGTTGAAGCCTCATATTGAAATAAACTTTCCCTGTGTAATGGTAAATCCTTATTCCTTACACTTCATTACTATTTGTAAGCATATCTCTGCTCTTTTGTGACCTCAGTAGCATTGAAGACTGGATCAATTTGGACTTATGATACTTTTTCTGATAGAGGGTCACTTTAAAATCTGGGAATAATTTGTAGGGCACTTTCTGTGTTCTTGGCATCTTTCTTATCTCTAGTGAGACTTCTGTAACATTTAGAAGCATGATTCTTCATATTCTCCCTGGACAAAGGTTGAGGTAGAATGTATTTGCTAAGTTCAGAAGAGTTACTTACCAACTATCAAAGTGTCCTCAGAACTCTTGTTCATTTTAACAGCCTACTAGCAAGGAAAAATGAGCCGGCAAAGTAAATGCCAAAGTTGACTAGAGCAGCCTCCTGAGGTTTAATCTCCAGGAAAGTGTGTCCAAAATTGTATCCACTCCTGTACCACTTTTGTTGAGTCTCTATATCCTTTACTCTGCCTGCTCTTAGGTCCTTACTCTTTTTCCTAAAAGTCAAGTCATGAGCAGGGAGGGGCAGAGAGAGAGAGGGAGAGAGAATCCCAAGCAGACTCCATGCTGTTGGAGCAGAGCCCAATGTGGGGCTTGAGTCCAAGGAACCTTGAGATCATGACTTGAGCTGAAATCGAGTTGGATGGTTAACCGACTGAGCTACTCAGGCACCCCCACTTTTAAAAATTTAATCCAGTTTTTAAAAAGAAATATTATATTAGTACCACAAACGAAGAGTAAGATCTCTCTGGTCATTAAAGTAACCATGAAAATAAAAACATGAAAAAAGTAATGTTCCATATAGATACTATTAACTATGGTTGTTCCATGCTTGATCCTGTGTGCTCCATGTTGAAAAGTGAAATTAGTGAGTGTTACGCCATAACAAAGACATAAGGACACCAAAAATATGCTGAGATAACCAAAAGCATAATAGAGATTTGAGTCAAGGTTATTGAATTCCATGACATTCATCCCCCAAATTATCTCAAGTACCACCAGTTGTACTTATTACATGCCCTAGGAATATTGCTCTAGCTTCTTAAGGCCACCCAATTAGTCATAAAGTACCTTGTAATGCACCAAATTATAGCTTTTCCATATAGCAGAAAGTCAGATCTGACTGTTTTCTTTCCTTCCATTTTCTTCTCATACTCGCGTACATTTTTATCATCTTCTTCTTCTTTTTTTTTTAATTTTATTTTTGAGAGAGAGAGAGAGCATGAGCAGGGGAGGGGCAGAGAGAGGAGGCACAAAATCTGAAGCAGGCTCCAGGCTCTGAGCTGTCACACAGAGCACCACACGGGGCTCAAACTCTCGAATCACAAGATCATGACCTGAGCTGAAGTCAGATGCTTATCTGACTGAGCCACTCAGGCACCCATGTTATCATCCTCTTTTAAGAACCAAAGTCAAATGGGCTTAAAGCTCAGCATTGTTTTAGGGACTGATAATATAGGTACAAAGTAAAGGCTGAGTGGGTGATGAATAATCTTTAATGTCTTAAATACCATTGGTCCACATATAGGCCGGTAACAATCAAGTCTGGCCTGAGTAAAGCTTTTAATTTTTGTCTCATCTGACATTATCATCAACGAAGTAGACAAACTATAAAGCAGTCAACAGTAGAACCAATTTATGAAAACATTTAGCACAGTACTTCAAATGAATCTGACTTTTACACTTAAAAAAACATCCAAGTCAAGTTTTTAAAGGATAATAAATTGAACTGCTTTTTTTTTTTTTTAAACACTTTGGGTAAGAATAAGGATGTTAATAAGATAAAAATATTTAGATAAATTATTGTTTATTTAGAAGATAAAGTTCAGTTGGAATAAAGTGAACAACCAAAGAGTAAAAGCAGAGTATACAAATTTAGTAGAATAGTATAAAAATAAGTACAACAGGAAAAGATGTAAAACCAAAGAAAATGAATAATTAATATAATACTTTATCTTAAATTCATACTTGCAAATGGAACTGTAGTAATGAGATCATGTTATACAACTATGAAGTAACCATTGCTCTTTTGTTCAGTAATGGTTAGATTCTTATTGCGACATGAATTCAATTTTGATCTTTGCATTTTAGACAAGTAGGAGAAAAATTTGTCAAAGAAGAGAAATTGATGTGAATAGAGATGGAAATTGGATTCCAGTAGAAGAAAAAGGAGTTGGAATGATTTACTGTTTAATCTGAGAAAACAATGTCTGAAACTAATATTATTTGTGTCTGTATCTTAATTTCCCAATATACGAATGGAAGCGAAAAGAATTTCACCTTAACATTTCTGATGTTTTACTAGATGAAAAAAATTACTGATTATTTTACCAATATTCAGAGATATAAATGGGCAAATATGGTTCGTTAACAGTAATTCTCATGTAAGCACATCAAGAAATGCAAATGATAACTAACCCAAATTTATTAGTAAAATATATTTGCAATGAAAACATTATAACTTCCATTAATTACAGTGTATAATTTAAAAATTATGTTAATCTGTGCTGCTTATAAAATTTATTGCTATTATTATTATGACAGTATTACAAAAAAAGGTGATGAAGCATTATTTTAGTTCTATCTGCACCAATTCTTCAATGTCAAATTAAAGCTCCGAACTTTAAGAATTTAATAGGCAAGACATATAATCCTAAAGATGTTTTTGGCTTATGGAACAAGTAAATAAGAGATCAATTAAATAAATTCATCCAGTATTAATTAAACACTGTGGATATCGCTAGAGAGAAAATAATTTACCTTGAAACCCAGGACAATTCCCTTGATGCAAGGTGTTCTTTCTGATCTGAATATCAATCAAAAATTGTATCAAAAACTTGGGGCGCCTGGGTGGCTCAGTTGGTTAAGTGACCAACTTCGGCTCAGGTCATGATCTTGCAGTTTGTGAATTTGAGCCCCGCATCAGGCTCTGTGCTGACAGCTCAGAGCCTGGAGCCTACTTCAGATTCTATGTCTCCCCCTCTCTCTACCCCTCCCCTGCTCATTCTCTGTGTCTCTCTGTCTCTCAATAATAAATAAACATTTAAAAAAATTGTATCAAAAATTTGAAAGTATTACACGTCTGGATAATAGCACTTATATCAGCCATACACTGCTGTGCAACAAATTGTCTCTACACTCATGTCTTAAAGCAATTGTTTACTATCTCCCACAATTTTTGTGGGGAAATAACTTCAGAGCAGCTTTGACCAATTCTGGCTTTGGGTCTCTTACAAGATGGCAGTCTATAGAGATTGCAGGTGGGGCACCAATCTCCAAGTGTGTGATGGGTCTGGAAGATCCATTTATGAGGTGATTCACTCACATTGCTGGTAAGTTGGTGCTGGCTGTCAATTTTACTCCACTGGGTCTGTCCACAAGGTTGCCGGATTGTTCTTACAACGCGGTGGCTGGCTCCCCCCCAGAGAAAGCAATCCGAGAGACTGAGGTAGAAGCCATAATGTCTTTTACTGCCTAGGCCTTAGAAATCACACAATATCTCTTTCACTGTATTCTATGAGTCACACAAGTCAGCCTTAATTAAGTGTAAGAATGTTCTACCTACATGCTTGAATACCAAGAAGCAGGGATTATTGGAGGCCATCTTGGATATTGGCTACCACAATACAATTTGTTGGATTACTTTCAAACACAGAGAATATTAGATTAAAAAAATAAATTGCTGTCTTTTAGGAAAAAAAAATTCAAAGTTTTATTTATAGCCTGAACCTGTTCACTCAACTTTCCCATTGCTTCCCAACAGATAAGCTGGTTTCTTTGCTATCTCTTAAACTTGACATTTTTTACTTCCAACGTCGTAGTTTTGCTCATGTTTTTTCTCCTTTTTAAAAAATTAAATAAAAATATCAGAGAACATGGATAATTTTTTTTCTTTAAAGTTCAGCTAAAGTTGTACCATCTGTCTAAAGCCTTGTTTATTAGTTCTGTCTACAATAACTTTCCTTTCCTTAGAATTTGTATATATAATTTTAAAAATAATTTAGAGAGAGAAAGCACAGCAGGGTAGACAGGCAAAGGGAGAGAGAGAGAGAGAGAGAGAGAGAGTCATGAGGAGGCTCCAACCTCAACACAGAGCCCACTTTGAGGCTGGGTCCCATGACCCTGGGATCATGACCTGAGTGGAAATCAAATGTTGGACACTCAAACGATCGAGCCACCCAGGGGCCCCTATATATACTGTTCTTAAACCACACAATTAAACACTTAATGAGTACTTTTCATTAATTTAACAGACAATAACTGAATGCCTACTATGTACCAGGGCAAAAATAAGTGATGGCATACAGTTAATGATTTATTTCCCTTACCAATACGAAGAATTTACTTATGCACTCATGATACTAATATTTAATATATTAGTTCTGTAAGTATATTTTCAAGTTTCTAAATGTAAGCTTTTTTTTGATGCCCCCAAGTATGTCTTTTGTGTGCAGAAAATGTCTTATACAAGTTAATTCAGTTTTGGAAGTATATATTTAACTTTCTTTTTAATTCACAGAATTAAAAATCTTTTTCTCTCTTAAGCTTTTAAACTCAATTTACAAATGCTATTATTCTATTAATAGGCAAATTTAACAATTCCTTTAGAGATCCTTTAACATTTAATCCCATTTATATATTTGGTTAATTTCCCTTAAGTATTTAAAATTTTATTCATAAATTGAAAGTAGTTAACATATACCAGTTTACCTGCCTTTGAGGATTTTGTAGAGATAATGTATATAAAAGTACTTTGCAAACTCCTAATTAATGCATAAATATGGCATTATTGTTATTAAATCATAAAGTCAGATGTGCTTCCATATTGAAATGATTCAGTGGTAAACAAAGCATGTGGCTTTGCTCATAACTACTTTTAATAAATGTTGTATCAATTCTTAGAATGGCTACAAATGTTTTTAAATAGTACTTCTCTTTCCATGACTCAGATGAAAATTGGAGAAAGTCAAATCTAAATGAAATTAAAGTCCTCAGGAAGATTAAACCTTGTTCCAACTCATGACAGCCTGTCTTGAACACCACGAAACATGGCGACCCAGCTTCGATTTGGACTTCACAAGACAGGTTCCAGCCTCAAAGAGGATCTGGTGAAGACCAAAGATCCGGAGGTGCGTTGCTGGCCATGAGTCCTCACGCGAGCATTTAGTCCCGTGGAACAAGAGTGCACGAATCGACTAGTGCATATCAAATTAAAGAGGATGAATGCCTCTGACTGCTAAAGTAATTCCAGGTAGTGACATCCTACAGAAAGCTAGCTCAATACAAGGGAACAAACCAGAAGCAAGTCTTACATGGAAAGCTTCTGACTCTAAATAAATAAGACTGAATGACAACCTAAAATCCAAGAGAAAAACAGAATGAGATTGAGAGAAAATTGGTAACATCTAAATTAAAGCTTAAAGCTATATGGTCTTCCCTATTCCTAGGAGATTTGTCCTAGGGATGCAGGGGTGGAGGGAGAAATGGAGAATCCACAAATAGTGCATGAATAATGACAATAGAGATTTATATACCAAATTTCTTGTTATTTCTTGATATTTTCTGATTAAATTGATTCAGCCTCTGTTACATAGTAATCACTCTTAAGACTTGAGGAGTCTTTTCATCTACCCCATAAGACAGCTTATTTCCCTTGTAGGTAGATCCTATCTTTAATTTTAAGTTTCTTAAGTTCAGGCTCTGTATCTTTTGTAATCATTATAAAAGGGTAATATAGACAGAAAAGTGCAAAAATACAAATATACATATCGTGAATAGACATTAACCAGAACCTAGTGTAATTATGACCCAGATTAAGAGAGAGAATATTCCCAGCAGTGCAGAAGCTTCTTGGGAATATTCTATGAATTATATCCCTCTCCCACTGCTGTAGAGCAAATCTTGTAGCAAATCTGACTTAATTTCTAGCCTTTCTTTTTGGGTTTACTGTCTATGTATACATCTGAATATGATAGAATTTGAATTTGACCATTCTTATCTTCATGTAAATTGCAATACATTGTAGGTATGTTTTGTGTTTTGTTCAATTTCGTATTTTAAGATTTTTTTTTTATTGATTATAGCTATAGTATGTTTATTATTGTTGGTTCATACAGTTCATTGAATGAATAAACAATAATTTACTTATTAATTTGGTAATTCATAGACATTTGAGCTGTTACTAATTTTTGTCTATTACAAAAAAATGTGCAACTATGAGCATGCTTATATTTCTTTTGCTTTTCTTTTTTTTTGAAAAAGTGAAGTACCTATTTAAGACTGCCAATTATTTTGTTTTGTTTTGTTTTGTTTTGGGATTGGGTTGTTTTAATTTTCCTTACTGATCTATAATTATTTCTATATATTCTAGATGAGTTTGTTGTTGTTGTTGTTGTTGTTGTTGTTGTGGTTAGTTATATCCATGTCAAATACCTTGTTCCATTTTGTGGCTGTCTTTTCGTTTTCGCTGTTATTTCTTTTGAGAAACTGAATAATTCTAATGCAACAGAATATATGCCTTTTAATTTATGGTTAGTGTTTTTTGTGTATTTTCCTAAAATAAAGTTTCAGAGATATTCTCCTGAATTTTCTTCTTAAAGTTTTAAATTCCACATTTGCATCAGTATATAATTCATCTGGAATTGGTTTTTGTATATAGTGTTACGTGGGAATCGATTTTAATTTTTCCCCAGTGGCTACTGGATTGTCCCAGCAGCATTTATGAAAAAAGCCAATCCTTTCCCACTGCTCTGTTTTACCATCTTTGTTTTCTATCTAAGATCCATATATCTGTAGGTCTGGTTAAGGGCTCCTTATTCTATCCACTGATCTTTATAGCATTAATGCCACTACGGCTTGATACACCACCTGTGCTCCAATTTGACAGTTTTAATTATTATATCTTTATTATGGCACTTGATAACTGGTAAAACAAGTTCTCCTTTTTTGTTTTTCTTAAGAATTACTAAGATTTTCTTGACTTTAATGTACTTCCATATAAGTTTAAAATCAGATTCCTACATTCCACAATAAAATTTATTAGGGTTTTAATTGGAGTTATCTTGAGTCTACAGATCTATTTGGAGAAAATTAACATAATTTAAATACGGGGTTGCCCAATCAATGAACATGGTATATTTTTCTAATTTTTAAGGTTTTCTTTAATTTCATTCAGTAAGTTTTAGTATTCTCTTAAGAATCGTACATCTATTTTATTAGAATTATTTATAGGTACTTGGTGTTGTTTCTTTTTTTCTTTGATGTTTTTGTAAACTGTATTTTGTTAAATGTTCAAATGGCTATTGCATAGATAGAAATGTAATTAATTTATATAAATTCTATATCCAGAAACCTCAGTTAATTCTTCAATTCTAATAATTTATCAATAAATTCTTATAGATTTTCTACTTATACAATCATATCGTATCCTGCCCAAGTAATAAATTTTTACTTTTTCCTTTCCATTTATGGTAATATTTATTTTTCTTGTCTTATAGTACTAGGTAGCATATTTGGTACAATGTTTTATAAAAATAACATTACTGGACAAGATTGTTTTGTTCTCATTCTCAGAGGGAAAGCTAATATTTCCCCACTCTACACAACGATTGTCACAGTTTTTGAAGTTATTCTATCAGATTAAAATATCTTGTTTCCAATTTTTTTTTATTAATTCAATAATATTGAATTGTTAAAAGAGGTTTTTTTTTGGCATCTGTTCTAATGATCATATGTTGTACTCCTTATTCTGTCAATCTAGTGAATTAAGTTGATTTCTTAGTTAGTTTTTTTTATTATTATTATTTTATTTATTTATTATTTTTTTTTTTTTTAGGGCAATTTCTAAGCCCAACATGGGGCTGGAACTCACAGTCCCCAGATCAAGAGCTGTGTGCTCTACTGTCAGAGTCAGTCAGGTATGCTGATTGGTTTCCTAGTTTTAAACCAACTTCACATTGCTAATATAACCCCAACTTGGGCAAATTTAAGTAACTTTTTATGTTTTGCTGGATTTTCAAATCTATTTTTCATAATGAGATTGACCAACAGTATTCCTCTCATAATATTCTCGTCAAGTTTTGATTTTAGCCATCTGCTAGCCTCATAAAATAAGTTGGGGAGTAAAACTTCTATCTTTAGTCCCTGGAAGAGTTTATGCAAAACAAAATTTATTTGTTATTTGAATGTTTAATATAACATTTTGGTGACACTAATTGTGAGATTTTTCTTTGTGGGAAGGTTATTAATTGCTGATTCAATTCTTTAATGAGTAAAGATCTACCACAATTTTGTATTTCTTCTTGAGTTAGTTTTGAGGGGCCATATTTTTTAGAAATGTATTCATTTTATATAAATTTCCAAAATTATTGAATTATAAAGCTTTTTATAATATAGACTTACATTTTTAGTGGCATCTAGAGTGATGTTTGCTTTTTCATTTTTGTTTGTTTCTTCTCTCCTTTTTCTTGATTAATTTTGGTAGAAATTTAGCAATCTTATTATATACGGAAATTCTTTGCATTATGTATTTCTTTTCTATTTCATTAATTTTGGCTCTTACTTTTCTTATTTCTCCCATCTACTTTATTTGGGTTTATTTTGCTCTTTTATTTTTTCCTTTCTTATGTGTACAATTAAGACTACAGAGTTTCCTCTAATCAGTGGTTTAGCTCCATCTTACACATTTTGTTATAAAATATTTTATTTCCTCTTCATATTCAACACATTTTCTCTAATTTCTATCATCGTTTTTTCTATGATCCGTAGGTCACTTATAAGGGAATGCCTTAACTTCTAAACATACAGATAATTTTATTGTTCTAATTATAATACTGATTTATAGCATAATTACATCAAACTTTGAGAAAATACACATTCAAGGCTTTAATTGCTTCAAAGGAAAGATTGGCATACGGTATCTGGCCCAATGTGTGAACATCAAAGTTTTATTCAGGTACTAATGCATGTGAAATCACAAAGTTGTGAGACACTCATAATCAGATTTTCAAATAAAATACCTAAAGCCTGTTGACACTGGAATCCCTTTATCCACTCTGTAACATAAAAGGAATAAAAGTGTGGAGAGAGGCACATAGATGTTATTTGACAGGAGGTTGTCTTTGCAAAATACTTCTTTCGAATCCCATTCTCATTTACTTTACCTCCAAGGAGCAAGGCTTGTCTGGTCTGCAATGCAAACCTGCCCTAATATGTGGTTCTTACAGTTGAAAGTCATAGCGGCCAGTGACTCATACTTGGAAAATCAGTACAATGAAAGACTGCTGCCTAGCTGCTGTAGTGTAGGAACAGGAGAGTTATTACTACATTGAGAATGACTGCCCCAGCAGAGCTTATTAGAGAAAGAGATATATGACTGTTTCTTGTGGACCAAACGCAGGGAGAGAGTGAGAGAGTGAATTTAGAGCTACTTTGAGTCCTGTTCCTCAGGTATATGTAAAGAGTTGGGCACGTTAACATCGTGAAGCTCTGGGTTAACACAGGATTACCAGTTTTTTGTTCAGAAGGACTAAGAAGCGAACTCCCAGAATAAGGATCCATTCTTATGAACCAAAGAGCTGCAAGGGGCAAGAGGCCCAAAAGCACACCTTTGAAAATGCACCATTCAGCAGTTGTCTTTAACTATCTATGAAGCTCCGGGCACAACTTACGGTGCTAGATCAAGTAATACCTTTCATTCACCTTTCTTACTCCTTGCTCACTCTGTTCCCAACATGGAGTGGTCAGAAAGGGGCTGGAGGGAGGACAGGGAACCAGAAAAACAGAGAAACTATAAAGAGACCAGTTTGTAGAATTCCATCCCACATGAACATGTTCTATAGGAGAGAATTTTCAATCATTGTTTTGGATTGTATATTCTAATTTTGAATTGATGCACTCTGCAAATTTAGTTGTCCATAAAATTGTTCACTTTTTAAGAGTGAGCAAAAAAGCCATGGGCTTTCAATATTTTCTTCACGGGTGGAAGTTTATGTTCACCAAATAAATTGTTAAGAGACGGTGGGAAACAAAAATAGTGTAGAATTTTAATCACATTTTATGATTTGTAGCTTCTAAATTCTTTAAATCATTTTCTAAGTTTCATGCTTTCTTAAGTCTATGAAAAAAAGAGTATTCATCAGCACTAAGTTAATTATGTATAACTATACTTCAATAAAAACATTCTCATTTATGAAAAATGAAAAAAATGGTGACTGGAATATGTCTTTAAAATTCTGAGATGGAGTTAGCAAGCCTAGTCAATTACAGGAAATTGCCCCAGAACCCTGTTCTTTCCAAATCCACTGAACCACCACAAACATGGAATAAGTTTGCAAATTATCCACTTAATGCTAATTTGAAATCCTACAAATTCTATGAAATAGGTGAAGGAATTAACCCCAATACCCACAGAGGTTGGACAGAGAAGTGAATGAGAGACCCAGGAAGGGTACAAGTACCCATATGTTTGTAAGAAAGAGAACATTCCATGATTCAAAGGAGCATGTATTACTGAGGGTTTTCTTTTAAATGGCTATTTATTTTTGAGAGAGAGATCATGCAGAAAGGGGAGGGACAGAGAGAGAGAGAGAGGGACAGAAGATCCAAAGCAGGTTCTGTGCTGACAGCAGACAGCCCAATGCAGGGCGCGAATCCACAAACTGCGAGATCATAACCTGAGCTGATGTCAGGCACTTATCCAGCTGAGCCACCCAGGCGCCCCATTACTTAGATTTAAATGAATGCTGCCACGAGGAATATGAGGCCCAGAGTTGCCAGAAAACCTGAAAATAAGATCATCAATGTCCTTCTTTGTTGCTGTTTTGTGAAGTTTTCTTATTTTTAAATATTTTCCTGTAGTCATAGAACACTTTGGGGCCAAACGATACACATGTGCAGGTTATGTCAGTGGATGCCAGTTTGTGAGCCCAGGAAGAGACCGTATTAAATTCCTCCTGTCACATATCCCAGTGTGTTAAGTCATGGCAGGTAATAAGCCACTTGACAAATTTCACCTTGTAATTTTCCAATACTACCAGTTTCCCTGCATGGCTATTGTAGATTCATAACATCACAGCTTCTCAATCTCTTTTTAAGCTTACAAGGTATCTGTTAACATTGGCCCTTGAACTCGCCATACCTTCTCAGACTCCTCTGGCTCCAGCACCTCTCCAGGAACCAGAAATATTTGTGTTTGGATTATTGAACACATTCAGACACCACCTGAAACTTTGATGAGAAGGCCGTAGCTGTGTCTCTAACCAAACTATTATTCAAGGGGGTTCCTCTTGAGCAGCGACAGGACAGAGACCCAGGGTCTTGCAGTGTTGATGAAAACAGGAAGGAGATTAATAGTAGAATGGAGAGCAATCAATAGGAACTCATAATGAGTAGGGAATCTCCTTACAATGAATGGATAAAAAAACTTGGAATTTAAACCTATGCACCTATGGAGATTTCAGTGGTTCAAATCTAGTTTGCCTTGGCCAAATCTAATTTCTATTATACTAAACTAGTACAAGAAAAAAAAAAACACACAAAAACACAAAACACACACACAAAATGAAAAACAAATCCCAAAAAACAAAAAAACTAAAAATCGCTCTGAATTCATACTAAGTCTCCCTCTGAAAGCACCAGACCCTAGCACCTTTTTTTTAAAGGTTAACACCTCTGGGAATCTTGTGGGTCTGAGGGGCAATAAAAAGAGTTCAGATGATTGCTCAGGAAATTGAAATCTAGTCCAGGATTTCTCAGAACGTAAGTCCATGTGCCAGTGTATACAAATTATCCATAGTAATTGCTGAAGCAGAGTTGTCTGGATTTTACTGGAAGCACTGGGGATGAGCCCTAGGAAAATCTATTTTTCACAGGTAACTTAAGTGATTCTTATGAGTAATAAATGTTAAAACCTACTGATCTGAATTACAGTGTGTGTGTCCTTAGGCTTTTCTCCTCTGACAGTGAACCCAGTAACGCCAGCCTGCACAATCACCCAGGCAACGGCAGGAATTAAATGAGATAATTGATCAATAAAGTGCTTTGTAAAATGTGTAGCATGTTGCAAATGAAATGGATGGAAGAATGAAGGACTAGCAGTAGATATAATGATAAGAAGAAAGAACCCTATTGCATATCAGGTCCAGAAGAGTGGCTGGAAGGCCATTGGGGAGTGCTCTTCCCAAATTATCAGAGCTTTTGTTACATATCTTTCTTCCTCCCCTTCTTATTCTTCAGATTTCCCCCATCCCAACCCTCTCAGAGAGGCTTTCTCTCTTTCTCCCAGCCTCCAGCACCTTCTCCGACTCTTTTTAACCTCATCTTTACTCTCAATCTTTTTCTGGATGTCAGTGAATTTATCTTTCTCTCTCTTTCTCTCTCTGTTCTTCTATCCCTCCCACCATCACATGTGTCCAAATTATATACAAATAATACCACAGGGCAAATGGGAAAACTGTCTTTTGTGGGTGTGTCCTCTGAGAAATGTCTCTCATGGCAGAGAAATGACCCTTTACCTGTGAAGCAGATACTTTCCTACAGCCCTGTCTGAAAATTCCCAAAGGAAACAACATGAGGAAACAGAATTGAACATCTTGATCCAAAATGAACACATCTAGAAATAACAGGATGAAAGTGAAGCAAGATAACTTGAGGCAAAATACACAGAAATTGCTTGTTACAGATCACACAATGATAGATCTGGAAGAAAACTTGAATATGATTTCGTAGGACTGTACTCATATTGTTGATTGGGAAATTAAAGACTCGAGAGGCTAAAACATTTGCTTGGCCCAGCCACACAGCAGGCTTGTGGCCCCTCTAACACCGAAGGCCTCTTGGCTTCAAGACCAACCAGTACACTTCACCTTTGCACAGTGCCGGCTTGTGACATTAGTCGGAACTCAGTGCAAAAAAAGTTGTTCTATTGCCGGATATATACATACAGCTAAAGCAGACTTTATTTTATGTAACATACTGGTAAATGGTATGTACATTGTAGGTAGTTTGTGTCTTTATTTGACAAAGTAAAAACCGGTTAATTGCCTGTCAACTGCCCGAGGGGAATTTTATTATTTACTGATCAACGAAAATGTTAAAACCTGGGAATAACTGAATTATTTAATGCCTTTGCTTCTGGACAAGATTAGAATAAAGTTATTAACTCAACACACGGAATGAAGGCCTCAGAGTTGGAGAGGTAAAGTCTGTAATCAATGCATCTCTACAGTTGAACTTCCACAATTTTACATTTTAGCAAGAATGAGGACTAGTGAGGGGCAATTCTAAGTGTTTCAGAATTACCCAATGAATTGTAGGATACTTTTTTTTTTTTCTTCTGAGCGAGACACAGGAATGATTCAACACTTGCGTTCTGATAATCATACCACTCCTATGCGATTTGAACAGTTAATATAAACCAGAGGTGGGCATTTTCTGCTATTTATACAGCAACAGGACTGCAGGTCAATTTCATAAAGCAAACTAAATCAGTTCAGCTGACCAAAATGACACTCACAACTTCTCCACTACGCAGGCCAAGGATAAAAATAAATATTGTCCTCAAGTCACTGAAAACAAATCCAGGAATGTTTTGTATATTTTCAACTCTGACTTTTTTCAACTCTGCTGACTTTTGAAGAAATACAGTTTTCCAAATTGAAGCAAGAGCTAGTTAGTGATCATCACCTATGTGTCCAAAGATAGGTCCTGGGGGAAAAAAAGATCAATTCGATATTGTCTTTGTTCTCAAGAGATTTACATTCAGTTAGGTTACAATGGACCCTAATAAAAGGATTTTAAATGGCTGGCAGGATTGTCATTTTTCTTTCTTCTATTTTGCAAATCTATGGAGTTGTCAACTTTGGTTAATATAAAACTGGTTCCCAACAAATGAGGCTGTCAGAAAAAGATAAAAAGAAAAATAACAAAAAGCTTATGGATTCATAAAAAAAAAAAAAAAAAAAAAAAGAAAAAGAAAAGCTTATGGATTCACATCATTTCATTATCTTAATCCCAATAATGCAATTGCTGTTAATTTTGTGTATTTAAAATGGAGGATCTCGTTTTCAAAAACTGGGTCCACAGGGAGAGATACTTGAGAGATGTTTCATTGTTGGAGAGAGTTGTCACCATGGCCACGAGCTGACGAATGCAGGAGTGACCTCTCTTCCCTAGAGACAGCGTCCCAGAGCTCGCCGTTTATGTCCTCACGCTTGCCAAATGCTCTCGGAGGACGATTTCACAGTTCATACCACAAAAAATAATTTCTTTCCCCATTCGAGCTAAAAATAAATTCAATGCCTGATACAAATGGTTCTGTGTTTCATGTGTGTGGTTTTATCACTCAAACAGTAGTTCAACACATGGCTACTTGAATGTGTAGCAGCCGTAGAAAAATATATAAAGGTATTTCTTTCTTTATTTTGAGAGAAAGTATGCACATGTGTATAAGCAGGGGAGGGGCAAAGAGAATGGGAGACAGAGAATCCCAAGCAGGCTCTGTGCTGTCAGCGCAGAGCCTGATGGCTGGGCTCCAACCCACGAGCAGTGAGATCATAACCTGAGCCGACATCAAGAGTTCAAAACTTAACCGACTGAGGCACCCAGCGCCCCAACATATAAAAGTATTGTAGCTCAAAGAGCAATCGTGGAGTGCCGGTCAAATTCCCAAATGTATGAAATGCCTTCCTACTTATTCCTTGATACTGTGAGTTAAATGTTAGTTTGCATATTAATAACCAATATTTAAATAGTAAACTATGAGTTCCAGAGCACTTCAAATAGGTTTTCTGATTTTCATGTAACACTAATACTGTGTCAGCAAATATCATTTTTCTCATATTCAGATGAAGAAACTGAGGCTAAGAAGTATTTAATGTCTTGGTTAATTTCAGCATACTAAGAAGCTAGACTCAAACTTGGTTCTCACGTTAAAATCAAGGTGTCTTCCCCTCACATATCCACCTCTCAGATTAAGCAGTGCTCAATACCTTAAGGAAGGTGAGAATATGTAAGGAGGCTGACAATTCTCAGGCTACAATGTTAGCATCTTCATTAAAAACAAACACATTTTGGGGCACCTGGGTAGCTCAGTCGGTGAAGCATCCATCTTCGGCTCAGGTCATGATCTCACGGTTTGAGGGTTCCACTCCTGTGTAGGGCTCTGTGCTGACAGCTCAGAGCCGGGAGCCTGCTTCAGATTCTGTCTCCCTCTCTCTCTCTCTCTCTCCCCATCCCCCACTCATGCTCTGTCTGTCTCTCTCAGAAATAAATAAACATCAAAAAAATTAAAACAAACAAAAAAACACAAACATATTTTTACTTATTAGTTTGAGTGGTTAGTTTATACAGTGAGTTAAATAACTTACAAATCTGAAAGACATTCTAGAGAATACGATCTGCACATATCAAATTGTGCCTACATGTATGGTGATTAAAAACATGGCAATCATCTTTCTAGCATCTCACATCAATTCTTCAGTAGAAATTTTCACGCGCTGGTTTTTCACTTTGTGAGAATTAACATCATAATTATTTAAATATTTGCTGAGTTTGCATTAGAATCGATTTGGAAATAAGGCAGTTTGTCTAAGGAATGGGATATAATAAACTAGAGAACTCTGAGTCCCTAAACTCGGCAAACCTTACAGAGTTCTCACATGCAGGGCACTATTGTGGGTGTTTTCTTTGTGTGCATGCCTTCACGTGATCCCCCTAATATTCCCATGAGGTAGGGACTGCGCTGGTCCCATTGCACAGCTGGGAAAGCTGAAGGTTGCACAACTTGCCCAAGTTCACACAGATAGTAAGTGGCAGAGCTGGAATTTGAACCCAGACAGTCTGGCTCCAAAAGAGTTATAAATGTGACACTAAGTGATTAATTCACTGTTAGTTATTTCCTTAGCTTCTTTCCTTCTCCAAGTCTCGTATTAGCTGCACTGACATTTATATTGCAGACAACCACATTGTTTTTTCCCAACTAACTTAACAATCGGTAGGTAGGCAAATGCCTACACCTCTTTTCAATGCATCCCCTTAGTAATTAATTGAATCCAGCACAGCAAGAGGATCATTATCGCTAAGTGGAAACTCATTCATGGCACTTAATTTGTGGTTTTTAAGGTGTGGAAGATGCTATGAGAGGCAGCAGTGGCTTCTGAATTACCCAAGTGTTAAAGTCTCTATGCTTTCTCTTTTCCGTTAGAAAAATTCAACGTATTGCAATTTCACCACACTGGAAGGCAACAAGCTACAAGGAAGATTTTGAAGAACTTCCTCTCGTTTGATTTAAACCACATTGCTCTAGTATAACTTTATAGTCCCTCAAGCCTCATTTCCTAATCAGTAAAATGGGAATAATAAAGTTGGCCTTAAAATGTTGTGATGGAAGTAATCCGTGTAAAATGTCTGGCTTAATAAATGGAAGATGTCAGTAGATGTTGTGATGACACTCATATGGGTTAAATTGGACCAGATCCAACTATGTCAGGGTTTTGACACAACTAATTTGTGTTTAAGACAGAATATGACTGAACAGACAGATTTAAAAAGCAGTTCATATTTTAGATGAGCAGTGCACCAAGAATAAAATCAATGACTTCAACATTTTTGGCTACCAACCTTACAATATAATTCATTCCTGAATCTATACAAACAGGCAAATGATTGCCTTAGAAAAGGACCTGCTTAGAATATTGTTTAACACATTCAACAAAAGATCGATAAAGCTTTTTCTTGCTTTTTTTTTTTTAAGTGAAGAGGAAGAAAGGTGGTGAATAATGATTGGAGTATCAGAGAAACTGTAACAAGTCTACATCTCGATATATTCTTATCATTCACACTAAAATGAGCCCATCAAGAGAAATAATTAATCCTGGATTTCACTGGAAAACAGAGCCCAAGATGAAGCAGAGTGTGCAAACTCTCTGTGTGCAGACAGTTTGTAAAGGAAAGTGAAGTCAGGGAAAGGAAGAGAGGACTAAAGCAGTGAAACAGAGCAGGAACAGAAGAGGAAAGCATTTATTCACTGGCTCCATTTCCTCTTTCGGCAGGAGTTGTCTCATAGAGGGGCTACTGCTCCTGCTCTTACAGCTCAGATGCCCAACAGTGCCGTATGCGGTTCTGCCAGGGACACTGTCTCAGTATCAGAGTGACACAGACAAGAAAGCAAAAGATATACATTCACATGAAGCAATGCGCTGTCAGGCTACACATGTGCCTGGCAGGTTGCCATAGCGATGGCTGGAGTAAACACAGCCAGAGAAGATAGAGGGAAAGACAAAACAGGGGTCTAATGCTTGTACAGTAGCTGCTTCTATTTAGACACTAGTTATGATTATCTCTGCTGATATTTCTACAAGACATAAAGCTTGTATTCAAGTTTAGAAAACTGTTTTTTTCTTTTCTTTTCCTTGTTTAAAACACTTTTTCCTATGGTTGTTCCAAATTTGGGAACCATGCAGTGGCCTTTCTAGATGTAACTGCCATCACTAATGGTTTTCATGTCGATGCTGATGTTGTGTCTGCAACAGTACAAAAGGGATCTTGTCTGCTAACTAAAAGAGTTTCTTCTAACACCCAACAGGAATTATTATCTTATCCTATAATGACCCACAGGAATTCAGTAACGGGAAAAGAGGCACTTACTAACAGGAATTGAATGTCCCTTAGAGTACATTCCTGCTTTGACATTCACTGTTTAGAAATGTGCATCTCAAATTGTTCTCAAAAATGAAGAGGAAGTTGGAAAGTGATGACTAAAAAAAAAAACCCAAAAAACATAGAAATTACTTGAATTAGAATTATTCATAAGTTAAAATGTTTACCTGAAGCATGAAATGGAACTTCATCAATGAAAAGGAAAGGATGGGCAATGATCCAGTAAAATACAAGCTTTCTGAAAATCCCAAAGGGGCATCATTTTTTCCCTCAATTATCTGAATAATTACAATTAGCAAGATAAAATTGCCAGAGAATTTACTGGTGACTACTGTTATGAATCTCTTGAAAACAGAAATTCTAGACTGATCACTTCTACTTTTAGGTAGAAACTTCAAACAAAATGAGTAGTGGAAAAAAAAAGAATGTTAAACAAATGGTGTGGGGACTGAATACTTCCCCGATGGATCTGTTTGCCTATTGGTTCATTCTCCTTACAATAGAACACCCATTTTAGGCAAGATTTGCTGACAGTGATTAAGCTAAACAGAAGTAATCAGTAAAATGATCTGCTCTAAAGCAACTCTTATGCTATCTAAAATAACACATGAATTAACTTTCTTAAACTTCACTTTTTATGAACTTTGTTTTTTTAAAAAAATCCATTTTGTATTTTTAAGAAGTTGCTTGAGAATAAGGTTTCTTCTTGAATATTTCTATCTATAAGAAGATACTACATAAAGTATTTTATTCCCAAAAAGGAAAAGTAGAGCTAATTCTTTTTAGATGCTCTTCCTCCCAAAGATTATAGTCAAGGCTGTTTCTTTTTCATATTTGTTGTAAATTACTGTCACCCAGTGCTAGATGGTCCATCTATAGGTGTCATCTTCTCTCTTGGCCAGACTTTGGGAACTGGCTTCCCTTTGATAAGAAGCCCCTTTCCCTTTTCCTTATATTTGGTGCCCACTTTCGTTGCCAGGATCAAAGCAATCCATTTGTATCCATGTTATACACTATGAGTCATACATGTCCATAATCTTTCATATAAACAAGGCAATAAACTGGTGAGTGCTTGTCATTGGAAGAAATAAAAAATGAAAACAAAACAAAACAAAAAAAGAAGGCAACTGTATCATTCATTTACATGTCATCCGGCTAACCATGTCCTTACTATGTTTAGAACTGTTACTGGACAAACAAAATAAATATGGTAATTAAATATGGCCCCTACTTTCAAGGTGTTTATCATCTGGAAGAGGAGATCAGATATGCCTACAAATAATTATGATAGAATTAAAACACAAGTGCCATGAGAGAGCTAGAAATATGAGCATCCAGGTGAGAAATAAATTGCTTTTCTCTGTTATGAATCTTAAAGTGGGCAGGACTAAGAACTCCTGGGATTCAAGAGTAAAGAACACTCACCGCCACCTTCAACTTCAGGGGCATTACAATTCCCTGCGGATTTTAATTTACCCTCAACGTCTCTGTTTAAATATCTTATTAGGATTTCAAACTCACCATGTCCAAAATCAAAGACTTCATTTTTCTCCTTAAATGGTCTCCACCTATCTTTCCCTCCCTCTGCTCCCAAACCATTTTCCTACTTCTGGTCTTCAGATAATCCTCTCTGTACATCTCATTCACTTTCTCCCTCATTGCCAGTCAAGAATATGTCAAATCACAAACTTTCTACTCCCTTTAGGCTCTTCCCCAAATCTTTTTTTTTTTTTTTTTTTTACTTTATTGACAGATTTTTAGACTGGCGATAACATTTGCATTATTTTCTTTAGCTTTCGTCTCTCCTGACTGCAGCAGTCTAATTTATATCCTGCCGACAGATTCATCTTCCCAACGTATAGCCCCAATCATATAATTTCCACACTGAAACACATTTAGAGGCTCTAAATGAATTAACTATTCAGTATTAACTATTGACTGAAAACTAGCCAATATTTTTCATGCTGGTAGCCACATATCTTGAGACTCTATTTCCAATCTTAGTTTCTAAAACTTAACCTACATCCAATGTGTACATCCAATCCTTACATTTCTACACTAGAATATACTGATGTTTTCATGTTCCTACTCAAGAAATTCCATCGGTCTGGAGCCTCCTGTTTTTCAAATTTCAAAGTTCATCATAATTTCCACTTTTATATGAAGTCTTTTCTGATGCCCTTACACCCCAAACTAAGCTCCCTATCATTCTTTATTCACCACTTAAGACTTACAATATAGTCAAACTTCTTATTCCTTACCTCCTCTTCTCTTCCCCATTTCAAGGGCCATGGCTGAGTCTTAAGTATTCTCTATAAATCTATAGCATTTAGTATAAAGCCTGTCTTACAGTGTGTTCAATCCATTTTTTCCATGAAACTGAATATTCGATCAGTATCAAATGAATCTCTCCAAGCAATTAAATTCTTCTTCAGATACCAATAAAATGATGTTTGTTCCCATTTGCAAATGCTTGAAACATTTTCATCTTTCCTAAATTAATGTAAACTCCAAAAAGCAAATGGCGCTTGAAGAGTAACTTGTTTCCAGGCCCTCTTCATTTCATGTCTTTCAGTCTTGACAGGAAAAGGCTCACAGATCTAGGCTTAAAAGCCAAAGGGGTTTAAAAGCCACAGGAGGGGTCTGTTCCGTTTTAAATACAATTTAGAAAACCTTGGGAAAGAATGACAGTTCCTTTTCAGGAACTTCACGTACATATTTCAACAGAACAGCTTTCCAAATTGGAGAATGTAAAATGTTATACCACCAACCAATAGAAAGTCACTCACTGCTGTGTAGAAAGATTCACTTGATTTTCACAATGAGCACAAAAGACTATATTGTATTTATTTAAATCTGGGACTGACAAAAATGTCAGAAGGAAAAAGAAAAGTAGTCAATTTCTCTAAAAGATCATTATTTAGGAATAAATTACTATGCAAAAAAGCATGGATCTTCTTGACAACTTGTGAATTTAAGGCAGATGAAATGCCTCCCGCCTCACCCCTAATAATCAATTCTGCTGATGAAATATGTTAAGCATTCTAAGTTTGGGGAATGTACAAAGCTTTGAAATCAATGTGTTTCCGGTACAGAGGGTTAGGGAAAGAACTTAATAAATCAGCTTAGGAAATGCTTCATTTCCTGCGGCATATCTGGGGACAGAAACAGAATAGGCAGAGCCAGGTGCAACAGAACCATACAACCTGGTGGAAAACCTCTTCCAGTTCCTTCTGGGCATCACTTGGATGGGCAATTTATGCTCATGAGCTAAAGTTTCCTTTTTTTAAGAAAAATGGAGTAGATTTTACAGACACTTTCCTTAACAAATAGGCTTGTTGGCAGAAGTTGAAGGAGATAGTCATTATGTAATCATTATATCTGCTTAAATAAGAAAGTACCCTACTTGGGTTAATAGTTCATTAGAAAGAAGACACCATTAACAGGTTGTGCTCACTACTGGTGAGTTAAAAGAAGTTGGTATTTTCCCCAAATGATCATAAACAGAAAATCTGCCAGGTCATCTCTGGGTTATCCTGTACCTTTCCATCTTTCTTACGGCCAGGTTTTGCAGGCTGATTCTTGATTTGACACTACTGAATTCTTGAACTGATACCATTCCATTTTGCTTTCAGAAAGACATGTAATCCATTCAGAGTTTAACAATGCCGGGAAATTAGTGTACTTACAGACCCGGGGCAAGGGACAGCTTCATCCAGACTTTCAAATTTATATTGACCTGACCCGTGTTTGTAAGCAGTGTTTTTCATGGCATTGGGATTCCTACCAATCTTTCCCATGCATACTGAAGAGTTACTTAAAAGCTCATATACTGATTTCTGTGGCCTCTCACAAATACTCTTTATTTTAAAAACTCAGATGCTTGGTAACTCTTCTAAGTTAGGTTTTCTGGCCTTGATACCTGCTGCAACTTGACTCTGGAAACGCCAAGATGCATGGTAAGCCATCATAGGTGATTTTGAAGTGTTTGGGAATGAGTCCTAAATGTATGTATGTATTTTGAGAAATTAATGATAAATATTATTGAAGCAGTGTATGTAATTTTTCCTATATTATTACTCTATATTAGAATTTTTGTAGGCAACAAACTTTTGAAAAGAGCACATGAAAAAATAAAATTAGAACTGATATTTTCCCAGGGCCCCTCAGAATCAATATTTCCCAACTGTGCTCTTTTATGACAGCTTGTACTTTGGTTTTCATGCTTATTAAATCTGTCGTGTATTAGAATTACATATTTATTTTTCCCCACACTACATTTACCACTGTTGGTAAGGACAATGGCTTAATCATTCATGTATTTCTTGCACTGATGACTGCATGGTAAGATCCTAATAAATATTGATTAAATTTAATTACGTACAGTGAATCCCTCAGAAAGGGTTAGAAGATAAATGTTAATAATCTCTTGCAACTGGCCATTAACATAGTCAAGACTTATATTGATTCACATATAGCCTTTGGTTGAGTCTCTGAAACTGCCGTCAATGGGTAAGATTTTTGAGATGATGAGCCAAATGTTGTGTGTATATGTGTGGATTTGTGCTGGTTTCTGGAGCAAATAAATGTTACTCACTTTTATCAAAATGACTCTCCTCTTTACTTCCCTGACCACCTCAAGATACTGCTATTCATTTTCCTAGGCAGCTTTATCCAACCTCTCAATTTATCAGAGCCAAAAGATAGTGGCCACGCATATAGGCCAGCATCTGCAACGCAATGTTTCTGACTACAGCCTTTCACCCATACTTGACACAGTAATTATTTCTAGACTTAACACCTGAAAGGAGCACAGTGGTGATAAATAGTACATTTTTAACCAGTGTTTTATTCCCAGGTTTTTATTCTCAAAAAATGCTATTGTGTATTCCCTGTACCTTTACGATCCCATCAAATACGCTGCAAGGCCACCGCACCAGCAAACATTTCCTTTCAGTGAAAACAAACATTCTCTCCGTGGAGCCTTCTCAATGCATTCCCAGTCAACATCCACACACTGGACACAGCAAATGAATTGCTGCAGCCACGTTTCAGGGCAAGGTCCCTGAGGGTAAACTGAGACTGAGTCCCCTGCTAGTGATTTCTGATCCACACCGTCAGAGGAATAAGAGAAAATGGTACCTGTGTCCTCTTTACTGCTATAAAGACTGAGCAGAAGACAAAGGATGGTCACTTGAAGGGATTTCATGGTGCCCGCGGATCGGCTCCGTGGCTCTCCTCTTCAGAGTCAGGCGGAGACAACTCCCTCCCAGCCTGGCAGGGCCTTATTAGCAAATGGAAAAGGTGTGCTGAATGTGAACAGCCACTGCCCATTCCTACTTATTTCGGGGGCTCTGATAAAGAACGGGAGGAAATACACACAGTCCCTTTGGGAGTTCAGCAGAGAGGAGATTTATTGTTTCAGTCCCTTACAGGAACTTTTTTTTCTCTTCCTTTGGCAGCCACTTGTGTTTTTGTTACTACATTATTTTGTTCTTCTTCAACAAAAAGGTCAGGGCGGGTGCTGAACAGAAACAGATCTTTCTTGAGAATGGACCATACAGCATTCTAACTTTTGTTTTGAAAGCGTGTTTTGGAGCAGTTATAAAAGGGGCCTTATTAAACAGAGATTCACTTTGGATAAAGAGGCCTTAACCGCCTGAGGGTTAAAGTTTAGAGCAAAATCCATAAGGAATCAACTTTTCTTCTTTCCTTCCAACTTGAAAGCCAGATTAGCAAAGGCCATCTTCTGGAAATAAGTGTAAAACTTTAATAAATAGGTCATGCTCTGCTCTTGAGTAAGCAAAAAGACTTCTTAGGGATGTCCGGGGAGGTTTCTTAGGACATTTCTAATAGAATTAAACAATGATATGTGACTCTTCACTACTCATTCCTGTTTTTTATTGGTGGAATTTGATGCAGAATAAGGAAAAATTAGTTATACAGGCAACCCCTGCTTTTGGCAAGTAGGGTTCGGTGTTCGTGTTGCAGTGAGCTATTCTAGAGTCAGCACGCAACCTTCAGCAAGAAGAGTGGCCCCGCCAAGCTCCTTCCCTGGAATGACACTCAGTATCTCAGCGTCAAGCCACCGCAGTGTTAAACTCTACCCTGTGAGCATCTGCGCTTTATCTCCATTTAACCTGTGCGTCCATTAGCAAGATGTGTCTTAAGCTATGAGAAAAGCCTAAGAAAGATTATTTTTGTTTTTGTTTTTTTTTGGGGGGGGGGTTGAGAGTGCTCAAAAATTCTCCATATAAATTAATGATAATTGCTTCTTCACACCATTTCCACTTAGGAAAGTTTTCATAGGAATGCTTTATTTTCAGATAGCCAGGGAAACCTTGTACACCCCCCATGGACACTCTTCTCTAAGAAATATGATCGAAATGGCACTGGGGTAGAATGGTCTCCCAACAAGTCAGTGAGGTCGGGAGAGACGGACTCTTCAGACCAGAATGCCAACTAGGAAAGATTCTCTGTATATTAGGGCTCTCTCTGATGTTAGTAGCATTTGATTAAGACGTTGTGATAGCATAGCCACAGCCCTGGCTACAATGTGTGCCCAGTAATTCTACACTTTTCCTTAACCACTGTCTGCACAGCTAATCTCATCCAATGATCCTTGTAAAAACCTTTAGGTATGAAGCCTCATGGAAAAAGAGTGTCAGTAATCAGTATAGAGCCATCTGTTTCACAACGAAAACTACTGCAAAATTATACTTTTACATGGTTATAAGAAAGACGCACAATTCACTGCTGCACCTTGCTGAGGAGGACTCATTACAAAAGTGGTTAGAACAAGTCAACTGATCAAAATATCCCAAACTCTAGCTTGTTTCTTCCTAAATTATACCAAGTCTCAGAAGAGCCTCCAAGTTTATATTTTGTGCATAAGCAAGACCAAGTTTTACCCTCTCTTCTAATTAATTTTCTAAAACAGACCGCCTTTGGGCTTGTTACTTTATTTGGCATATCCTGGACAGTATAAAGATAGTAATGTATGTGAATAGTTGTCACATGCACTTACCAGAAATAAATTGAGGTGTGGCCATGAATTCACAGGCGAGCACTTACATTGCCTCACTTCCTGCTCCTTGCTCTGCTCTGACTGTGGAGTTTTCAGCACACAGTTGACCATAGTCATTGCTACAGGGGTTCAAGAGCTTTTTGATTTCTCAGCCCTAATTGCTAGGCATTTTCATGAAAAAGACTAGATACCTATTTTAAGAATATTTGATAAAAGAATATTATGTCAATTTAGAAGGAAAGCCTTGTAGATGAAAAAAAAAAAACAACTAAAACTAAAACATAAACAAAGAAAATGCATTTTTAACAGTACGGAGCTTCCTCAAAAAGTTAAAACTAGAACTACCCTACCATCCAGCAATTGCACTATTAGGTATTTACCCAAAGGATACAAAACTACTGATTTGAGGAAATACACACACCCTGATTTTTATAGCAGCATTATCTACCTAGCTGAATTATAGAAAGAGCCCAATGTTCATCAACTGATGAATGGATAAAGAAGATGTGGTTTATGGGGTTCCTAGGTGGCTCAGTCAGTTAAGCATCTGACTCTTGATTTCAGTTCAGGTCACGATCTCATGGTTTGTGAGATCAAGCCCTGCTCAGGACTCTGTGCTGACAGCATGGAGACTGCTTGAGATTTGCTCTCTTCCTCTCTCTCTGTCCCTCCCCCATTTGCACTCTTGTCATAGACTCTGGATCTGGAGTTCTTTCTTGTCCAGCAAGAAAGTGGGACACAGGATTAAAAATGCAAGAGATTGCCAATGTCCTGGAGAAGACAAGAGCCCCCATTAAGGGTCCTTGCCTGTTTTTATTAGGATCAGAAGGCTTACAAACATTGTGATGGATGTTCACAAAATGATAATGAAACTGTGAACATTAACTCATGGGTGTGAGGTAAAGGGGGTTTTGAAGATATGCAGGGCTAGGGGTTTGGGTTAATACAAAACAAAATCCTGGGGCTGGGCAGAAAGTTGTTTACAGAAGACCTGAGGCACCACCTCTACCTAAACTGGTCTAGGGGATGAGAAAGAGCATGCTAATTCAGGGTCAACAAGGCACCTTTTTTTTGCTAATTAGCTCCTCTCTGGGCAACTTCGCCCCAAGGCGGTCTATAGCCCTATTTACCTGTTTACTTATTTGGATCCTTCCTTCCCTTGAAAGCAGCTTTCTGCCATAGTACTAAATTGGGGGGCATTTCCTAATCTTGCTTATCTCATATACCTTTGTTCTATACTGGGGCCTTTGCCCCGCCCTCTCTATACCTATTTACCTAATCTTGTTTACCCAAACTTGGGTGTGAACATCCTATGGCTTTCTCATTCTTTATGCCTTGTTAACCCATCAGTGCAAGCCAGGGGTTTCCGAAGCTTATTCCCTACACATACTCTCTTTCTTTGTCTCTCTCAACCTCAAAATAAATAAATAAGTATTAAAAAAAGAAGATGTGGTATATATACAATGGAATATTATTCAGTCATCAAAAGAATGAAATCTTGCCATTTTGCAATGATATGGATAGAGCTAGAGAATATTATGTTCAGTGTGATAAGTCAGACAAAGACAAATACCATATGATTTCACTCATATATGGAATCTAATAAGCAAAACAAATAATCATAGGGGGATAAAAGAGAGAAGCAAACCAAGAAACAGACACTTAACTATAGAGAACAAACTAATGGTTACCAGAGAGGAGATGGGGGGTGGAGGATGGGTTAAAGTGATGGGGATTGAAGAGTATACTTGTGATGAGCATGAAGTGTTTTAAGTAAGTGTCGAATCACTAAATTGTACACCTGAAAATAATATTACACTGTATGTTAACTAACTGGAATTTGAATAAAAACTAAAAAAAAAAAAAAAAAAAAAAAAAAAAGGAAAATGCATTTTTAAAAGGCTTAGGCAAAAGGAAAAATAAAGAGTAATATAATGGGTCAGTTTTGTCTTAACATATCAGAAGGTATTTTTAAAGTAAAATAATTCATTCAAATGGGGGTGATTGCCAGAAGAGACGGGAAGAACAATAGCATAAAATAGGAAGTTTATATACAAATAGGTATATTTATATACTTAGACATATTTGCAGATATGTGTATGTCTAAAAGAGACTAGATATAAGCAAATTTAACATATAGTACATATGATTAGTAGGATATATTATTTAATAAGTGGTTTGTGGCAAGTTGTTAATCATTTAAGAAATTAAAGTTGGGTTCCTATTTTACTTTGAATACTAAAATAAATTTTTATATGCTAAACAATTAAATGTGAAAAACACAATCAGAAAATCTATAGGCAATTATTTGCATGTAGCTGGGGTGGAGAGAACATTTTATGCACAACACAAAAAGCAGAGCACGTGAAAGGAAGACTTGATCTGTTTTCTTAACACAGATTTTTTAATAAAAATAAAATATTTTTGGCTCAACACACCCTAAGATGAAAAAACAAATAAAACCTTGTAAAAAAATAATACAGAAAAAAGATCTGATATCCTTAATATGTAAAGACCTCTTCCTAGCCAACAATAAACCAATGACTCTACAACTGAAAAATAGACAAAAGACCATCACAAAAGAAGAAATAGAAGGCCAATGAAATGGAAAAACATATTCAGGTCACTAGAAATCAAAGAAATGGATTTAAACAGTTGAGATAATAATTTTTGCCTTTCAAATAAAATTGGGTATATTTTCCGGCAATACCCAGTTTTGATGAATGCTCAAAGGAAGTTACTATCTTTTTTAGGGGTATAACCTTTCTGGAGTGTGACTCAGCAATATGCATCAAAACTCTTATAAAAACATACTCTTTGAAATTACATGTTTAAGAATTTATTCTAAAAATGAAGATGCTCATTAAGGTTCATGTTATACAAATATTTGTCAATAACATTCATTATTGGGGAATAAGATACCATATTCTTCCACAAAATAGTATTAGAAAAATTTTTTTTAGAGATGAATGCATTTTCACAATATTTTGTTGCATGTACGTACGTGTATATGTATATATATATAGAGAGAGAGAGAGAGAGAGAGAGAGACAGAGAGAGAGAGAGAAACAGAAAGTGTTAGCAGTGCTTATCTCTTAATAGTGAATTACATAGGGTTTTTATCTTATATTTGCTCATGTTTCTAAAAGATTTTCCAGAGTAAACATATATTATTTCTATCTTTAAACAAATAAACAAACAAAGCCTTTTTCTACCTGGTACTTTGTTTAATTTAATTTAATTTAATTTTTAATTTAAATTTTTAATTAAATTTAATTTAGAGGGAATATTTATATAAACGTTTTGCATTCTAATGTTTGAATTTTTAGGAAGTATGTGATTTGAGAGCACTTTAATGAAACATAATACTTGAAAGGAAATAAACCACCCTACCTTGAGAGGTGAAAAGTTGTTTTTGTTTGTATATTTATGCAATTCGTTTTCTGTATTTCTTGTCTAATCTGAAAGATAAGCTCTTGTGAGGTTATGCAAGAACCATCCCAGAATTCTTCACAAGGACATATCAAGGCTTGTCATTGACATCTTTGACACTGAAGAAATTGTATAATGAAGACTTCAACACTGATGAGTTTATGTTAACTCATATGGTGCTGAGAAAATTTATTCAACTGGCACCGTTATTAAGCATCTAAATTAAACTTCCTTTTTATACTTGCTTTCTTCCTCTGCCAGCTTGTCAGTGAATAAAGTTACCTAAAAATGGAAGGAATGTCAAAAAGTGATCTCATGAACTGGCAAAGAATATGAGTTCTGGGTTCAAATTCTGACTCCTTTTCTTAGTTACATGTGACTTGACGGAGTCCCTTGGCCTTTATATGCTTTAGTTCTACCATGAAAAAATGGGGATAATCACTATGGCAACTATGAATGTTGCTTAGAGAATTAGGTGAAAGTTCAGAAAGTTTTCTAAAACAAACAACCAAACAATGAAACTAACCTTAAACTTCTAGAATCTTTAGGCTAAAAGAAATTACCTTCATTCAGTGATATATTTTCAAGTTTTAGGATTTTACATAAACCTTCTCATTCTAGAGTGATTAACCAATTTCCTAAGAAATATTCTGATGATGCAAATCCCAAAATATTGTTAAGAATAGATTAAATACATTTCTAACTGGTATTTTCAGGAATTTAGTCCATGCTCCACTTTAAGGTATTTTAAATGTCAAGTACTTCCTTCAAGGGAGATAGAAGCTAAAAGCTTATTTTTATTACTTGTCTATCTGAAGTGGGGATCAGGGAATCTTCTGAAGGTGTTGGGATCAGAACTGAGGACAAACAGATATTTAGGGTCCATGATACTGGAGATATAAAGTCTCCCTCCTACAGAGCCAAAATGGACAATGAACAGGAAGCGTGGGTGGGCCTCACCATTTGGTCAAACTTATGCCAGTGAACTATCTTCCTTAATTACTAAATTTCTTTTAATCAACTTCTAGTGGACCAAAACCAGTGCTATTTCATATTGCTCAAGTGATAGAAAACATGGCAAGCTAATTCTTGAAGTTTCCAGTTTATCTTTCACATTCCTAATGATTTGTCACAATTGTATTCCTCAACATATAAAGACAGTCCTCTCCTCTCAAACCAACTCCCTAACTTGATAGGGATCAATCTCTTAAAGCTCTTGATACATAAGGACACAAATATGATGGAATCATAAAAGCATGGTAGCTCAGAGATGAGATCTACAAAAAGCTACTTCAGTGCAAATTCTTACCTAACATATCATTGTCAGAAATCCCCTCGACAAATGATGAATGAGCCTGCATGTCAAAAGTTGAAATGATCAGAACTCATTACTCTGTGTGGCAGCCCATTCTCCTATTGGACCACTCGTCCTGTTAAAAACTTTAATTACCATTTCTTCATCTTTATCTGCCTTAAGAAGCTCTGGAAATCATTATCATAAATTGACTTTTCCGTGTACAAAACTGAATTGAAGAGTATTTTTTCCATTAATTATGTAAACCACATTAATAAGGAGATAAGATTTTTCCAAGAGCTTTTTGGGAATAAAATGTAATATAATTCATTTGATAATATCTAACACAGCATAGGTATGATGACTTCTGTAAAGTTCTGGAATATGTAAATGAATAAAAACTAGGCAGGTAGAAAGTTCTTTAATAGTTTACTTAACTTTCCATTTAGCTCAGCTGTTGCCATACAGCCCATATCCAAGATTTCTGCTCAGATGTCTCATTTTTGGTGTGCTAGAAATAGTATCTGAGAGAAATATTCTTTTCTTATGTCAAGAGACACCTATTACAAATTATTGGGTGTGTAGTATATGCCAAGTATTTTTCACAGATATGTTCATGAAAAATGTGACATGTGAGTGAATGGCATCTAAGTGTCCTCACTTTTCACTTTACATCTGAGCCATCTAGCTTTACTAATTTACCTATTTAAATTTTACTCCTTTTTTTCTCACCCATTCTAATTCTTGTTCTTAATTTTCCAAATCCTTTTTTGCATTGTTCATGTCTGTGGCTATTTAGTAACAGTCAAAGGGATCTTTCACAGGAGCAGATCTGAACAAATTTAAAGGCATGATGAAGTGATTTATTTACTTCTCCTTTCCAAACTTCCAGACAAATGGAGGTTAGTTAATTCTCTAAAAACTGTGAGTTTTTTTCCCCCCCTCTTTTTCCAAATAAAGAAAGCCAACTGTAGGCACAGCTTTTGGGTATTCATAGAAACCTATAAACTTAAAGTTAGAAATGGAGTGTCTGTACTGGCTCATTCCTCTTAATAAACCACTTCTCAGTTAAAGGGTTACCTTACTAATGGCTTCTGGACTATACGTCAGGGATTTAAGAACCTGTGGCTCATTCTTTATATTTAATTCCCAATCTTCTTTGGTCATTTCCTTTCAGGATTCTGGTTTTTGACCTAGTATATGCTCTTCAGAAGAGACTACCTAGATGTAGAGTTTGTTTTAGTTTGTTTTTTCCCCTGGATGCTGTATCTGAGATCAATATTCTGCTAACCTGTGGAGACATTTCCCAGATGGTGATGTTCTACATTCTCAATCCTGACTCTTGTCAAAACTGGCTGAGATCTGTAGCCAAGACTTTTACTGCTTACTGAATGCCCAACTTCCTGCATTAGGTAGGTTTATGTGGTTGGTTCTGGCTAGAGGCTATAAGCAGAATAACACATGTCACTCTCAGGACAAGGCATATGCTTTCTAGTCCCCTTCCATGGCAACCTTTGAGACCATCTATTCCTGAGAGTACAGTCTGGGTCCCAGAGTGACTGTATGGAGTAGAGGTCTCCACCTCTAAGCCATAGATCTGCTCTGAATTTGTATCAGCAACACATAAACATTTATTGTATTAAGCTACTGAGATTGCTTCAAGTTTATTTCATTACCAAAGCCTGTCCTGACCAGTAGAGGATCCTATTTATTACTTTCTTTTGAAAATCTTGATTTTTCTTACTTTTCAGACATTATATGCCTCCCACACTAGATAGTAAATTTCTCAATGGCAGAGCATTTGTCTTGGTCATCTATCTCCATAGTTAGTAGAGTGCCTGACATAAAATAATTAAAGTTTTATGTCAACTATGTTGATCCATTAGCTCTGATCTTAACCTTTTAGAAAGATTGTCTATTGAATCCTAGTTTCTTCCCCCACATTTGCCTGCTCCATTTTTCCTTAGCAATAAAATGCAATGAAAGTTTTACTGATTCAACTGAAGGCTTGTTGAGTAGTCCAGGAGGTGGGTGGGGAGAAAGGAGATCTAGATAGTTTCTTAGAGATTATGTAGCTTTCCTCGTTTTACTGAGAGAAGTTGGTGTATCATGAGGACATTGGCTTTGGGTGCAAATAGGCTCAGCTTAGCCATTTTCTCTATGTGACTAAGAGCAACTTAATAAGTCACTCTAATCCTAAATGGAGAAAAAAAAATTTCCCTTGGGGCTGTTGAAGTAATACATCATTTCATATATGTAAATTATCTAAAATAGTTGATGAACTTTCCATTCCAGTTCTTTTATGTGGCACTAGAATAGAAATAACTTTTCTTTGAATCTTAGTTTACTCATCTATAAAATGACAATGACACTTCTTACTTCTGAAACTATCAAGCTGATAGTTTTGTTTCAAAAATTAAAGATGATTTGAATAAAACTATTCTAATACTCATTAGTTTCTGCATAAAAGTAAGATACTTTATTTTCAATTTTCTGAAAAGTAAGAATATGTGAAGTAATACAAATAGTTTTAGGAACAGGGTGTTAATAATTAAGAATATGGCCATTATTAAATGCCTTGTCTTGCCAGAATGCAAACAATTTTAGCAAAATGCAAATGGTCTTTGCACCAAGCTCCTCAAAATAAATCATTTCTATTTCATCACCAAATAGAATTGTTTAAAAATGTTTTCAACTTCATTAAACTAGCATTGACTTAATATTTTCTCATCCTGTACAACTAAACATAAAAATATCTTGGATTAACAACAAAGCTGGGACCCAATTCAACCCATCCTTCCAAATCCAGACTTTGGTCAGAGGAAATGACATAGTAATGGCTTTCACAAGCAGCTGAGTGCTGCATTTGAGCACATTTCCAACCATAGAATTCAAATTTCCTGTCTTAAGAGGTTTTAGATTCTGATACCCTGGAGTGGCTTGACCCTATACCACTGGCAGTTTTGCCTATGTTTATCCATGAATTTTAATATCAAATATAATTCATGGAGCTTTTCAGAAATATATATGTTTAAGACTTAAACATAAAATTTTTATTTCGGAAACCCAGGGTAGGGGCCAGGCATGCATATGAGAAAAAATATATATACTGGTGATTCTGATGGTTACCCTGTTAATAATTACTATTTAGATCATTATTAAAAAAATTTTTTTAATGTGTGTTTGCTACTATTTAAAAGGAAGCAGCTGAATTTCTTGGTCCTCACTCTCAGCATTCATTCCAAAGTCTCACTTTAAGATTGTATAAGTGGTTCTAATTGACTCCTATCAAGCTTTCTCAACATCTGTGTAATGAAGTCTTAAAAAGCAGTGACAATATTTCAGAAGCTCACTTTTACAGAATGTTTACTGCTTTAAATTAAAATATAAATTCCATTTATATTGTCAAACTCACAGCTAATTAAACCTGGCTTGATCTTTTCAGGTGGCAATGAGTCCAGCCTATGGGAAGACATAATTAATTTTTGTGATTTTGCACCCTAAAATCCCTAACATTCCAAACTGCTTTGAATAATCATTCATGAATTCCCTTTTGAATCTCATTACATTTGTATCCCGATTTATACAGTGCAAGAATATAATATCTCCAAATTTTGAAGGATTGGTTATATTCTAAGTGGCTTTAGATGTTTTTTCTTTCTATTTGACTGAGGTGTTTTTGTGAACACTCAAATTTAAGACATGGTGACCAAGGTGTGATTCCATTAGAATGTCATTCTGTCTAATGTGTTTAATTATACCACCTTTTATTTCATGCTGTCCTAACAATCTTCTGATTATAAGTTTGCAGGCCAAGTATAATTCTCCTTTAGAAAAAAACAAAACATGCTGACCAATAAAGCAAGTTTCACAGATACTTAGCAATAATTATGTTCTATTTAAATTAATAAATTAGCCTTTATGTTTCTATACAACCAGAGTCTGTTGGATATGACTAGTTTAATTCAATGCTCCAGATCTGAAAAAATTTCAGTTTCTGGGTCTATGAAACTAAAAACCAGATGCTGATCCATTGTGATCCAACCAAGTCATGCTTCTATGAAAACCCTGCCTGAGTGTTCCTGGGTGATATCTCTATTTTTATGGTTATTTCTTCTTCTGTCACAAAAAATAATTTCTAAATTTATTTATCTTTCTTCTTTTAAAATTTATTTTTGAGAGAATAAGCATGAACCAGGGAAGGGTAGAAAGAGAGGGGACCAACGGATCCAAAATGGACTCCATGCTGATGGCAGTGAGCCCAACACAGGGCTCCAACCCGCAAACAGCAAGATCATGACCTTAGCTGAAGTCAATGCTCAACTGACTGAGCCACCCAGGGCACCCCGAGAATTCCTGAGTTTCATTATCCATTGTATTGTATAGAACGTATTGCTTTTTTCCCCCCATTTTCCTTAAATAACTATTTTAAGCTTCAAGGATGGCTCCCTAACCCTTGAATTTAATTGAAATTTAATTTAATGAAATTAAATGAAAAATTCACATTTTTCTTTAAAACTGGTTTCTTATTTTTATAAACTCTGATGGCAGTTATCTTATTTCTTTAAGTACCATTCCATTAAAACTCTGATTTTTAAAATAATTCATTTCTAAAGAAATATGGTTTTTATTGTATACTCTTATTAACATCTAAAATACTTTCGGTGGAAGCTCATTGAATGATGTGGAGAAGTATAAATAATAAACATAGCATTCTCACAATACCCATGGCCTCATGTAATGTGTAACCATTTCTTGCATTACAATCAAGTGTTTCATTCAGAAATTTTTCGTTATAGCTTTCTTCTGAACTTTAAGAATGAAAAAATCCTAGAAATTCCATAACTGATACTGGTCTTGAATGGAGAATCTCTGAATTCCAAAACTAATCTAATTTTTAAAACTATGCCAAATTCCACAGTAGGCTAGGCACAATTGATCGTAGTGGCTACTTTGTCTCATAGATGTCCAGATGGCTTGTTGTCTCTTGAGTGTAATTTTTGGAAGACATTTATAGTTTATTGAGAAGTCAAGAAAAGATATAGAAGGATATCTCACCATCATTGAAAATAGAAAGATTTATCCACACCAATTGCTTATCTCAATTCTGAATGTTAATTTCTGAAAAATACCTTAATTCAGAATTTTAAAATGTTTAAATGGATTGTAAGACCAAAAGTATAACAGAAACAAACAACAATGAGAAAGAAGTTTTAGAAAGAAGTTTTAGATGTGGAAAGACAAGAAAGAGAAAATACTAAATGCTTATATATTAGAATTGGCTATTGGCTTTAACCCAATTTGATGTTGACCCAAGTACTAGCCATCAAGAGTCTTGGTTTGTCAACCTGAGCTTGGAAATTCTGTAGCACAAGGCTTCTCTAAGTGTGGCAGTGGACTATAAGCATAAAAATCACCAGGAGTGCTTACTAAAAAATAAAAAGCATAGATTTTGTCTGAACCAGAGGGTCAAAATCTCTAAAGTTAAGATCCTAAAAATTATATTACTGAGAGTATCACGTAGGTAATTCTTATGCATGCTAAAGTTTTAGAAGCACGTCTGTATTTTTGTATGTGTGTTCATTTTTGTTTATTTGTTTTCCCCAGGGTTTACTAAGTGTTTCCATATCAGACATCTTAATCAGCTCCCAAATAAGGGAGTCCACCAATAACTAGGCCTTTAGCTTGTTAGTAAATGTAGGAATGTTGTTGAGGAGTGAAACAAAAGGGAATGCTTCGATTTATTTAGTGATTTTATGAAATAGAAAACAAAGCCCCATAAAGTACAGACTCAGACATTTTGCTTAGCTCAGATTTGCAGTATAGTAAAACAGGTGTTTTGGGAAGTTTATTTATAAGTAGAGCTGAGGCTGATATGAGTAGTTGTTTTAGAGAATGAAGTTATTTACTTGATTATTACAATGATATGAGACTTTTGGGAGGCAAGAGCCATACATGGAGCAGAATCACTAACATTAGGAAGATATCATTGGAGATTTGAGAAGAACTCATAACCTACTGAAACTTTGTGTTTTCTAATTTTAGACATGCGCTTCTTATGGTAGCTATCGTTTTTGTGCACAGAAAACAAATTTAACCTCCAAAAAGAAATAGTAGAGCTTCTCCCTTTTGTTGATTTTCTTCCTGATGAAAATAATGAAAAATAGAGGCATTTGCCACAGCAAACATCAATTCATTTTCCCCTCGATGTTCCAGGAGATAAAAGATTTAGAAGACAAAATAGGAGACTCAGGGCTAATGACCCCTTAAAAAGCCATGCAGAGCCTCTACCCTGCAGGAGGCCAGTCTTTCTCTCCCTCACCCCTCACCCCAAGTCTTCATTCTGAAAAAAAAAAACAAAAAAAAAACCATAGATTGATGGATGAGACTTCCATCAGACAAAGATCTGGAGGCAGGAGTAGATTTACCACAAAGCTAATGAAGTTTACATTTCAGAGTGTTTCACTTGCATATGCTAATTTCAAGGTCATCTGGGTAGGACTTAGGAATGCTTTCACATAGTTCTATGTGTTTGCTGTAAAATTTGTGAAAGAAAGATATTTTAACTGAAATCAGTTTAGACTATTGTCTCTCTTTCCATTGTCTTCCTTCCTCCCCTGCTGGGTAGCATTGCAATGGATATCATGGGGATATAAGTAAGAAGAGTTTGAGTGGGAATTTAAAGATTTGGTGGTATATAATTGTTATGATTGACAGGCATTTCTCTGCACCATGAAGTTGTGACTATCTGTTTCAGTGCACTGTACTGTCTTTTAGGAATGTCTTTACTGGTCACTGCATGGATTGGGCTTGTGCTGTGCGTAAGTGGCTAAGACCTGTTGCGTGATTATAATTTGAATGTGTTTATGGCTCTTGGTACTAAAACTTTGTGGATGTGGAAGCAAAACAATGTTTGAAATGTATAGAATTGGATGCCAGTTTGTGGATAATTCTCCTAATCATCAGATTTATCAAGTCATATGTTCAGCATGTGGTTCCATTTGTTTTCTTCCATAAGGAAAATATTTAATAGATTCCATACATTCAAATGTAAATGCAAAGTAATTTTTTTTTGCAAAGTAATTTTTTTGATAGGAATCATGAGAAATAGAATTTATCAAGTTGTCTGATAAATATCAGATTAGTATTACAAAAAACAAGTATACATATATGTACAGTCACATGTTTAGGTACCTCAACTATAAGTGATCTGAAACAAATTTTGTTCAACCCAGCTAGAGAAAGACTGATTATCTTTCTCTTCTCCCTGTAAAAAATGGTCTTACAAAGTTTTGTCATATGAAAAAGTGATCAGATATTACAAAACCAAACATGTAGAAAATAAGTATTACAGAATTAGGTTGTTTTGTGATGTTCATAAGATTTGTTTGCTTTTAAAATATGTAATTTACTGTGCTTTTTTTTTCTCTTATTCCAAATGAATAATTACCATCAAACCTTATATCTTTTCCTCAAAAATAACCATCACATTTTATAAGCTTCAGGCCCCATAAAATCTTTTCCTTGTCCTTCCAGGGAAAGCTAAATGGAAGATATGAAAATGCCTAAAATTCAGCTAAAATAATGTGGTTCTCAAAAAAAAAAGTCTCTAAAACTGTACAGGGAAACATGGAACTGTACCAAGTCTCTGTCTTTCAGTCTCTCATTCTCTCATTTTCTCATTTTGTCTCTTTCTCTCTCTCCTCTCTCTCCCCACATCCCCTAACACACACACACACACACACACACACACACACACACACACAGATTGTCTAGACCGTTCATATTTCAGACAACAGAACAGAGACATTCTCTACATTCAACATTATAATTTGCATAGATTACTAAGCCTCAGTGAGAGAATATACAATAACTTTGTTTTCCTGTTTCCACAAAAGGCCAAATGACACTTCCCTTCTATTAACTCCAAATGTACTTGGAAAGTTCACACTTCTCAATCCTTTATGTCTTTAAGTGATGTTTATCTGCCCTGTGTTTCTGAGAGCAATCTTTAAACTCCTCTTATATTTCTGTCCTTGATTATGTCCTGGATGCCAACTAGGAATACACCTCAAAACCATGCAGAAAAAAGGTTCTATTCTCTCTGGGAAACCTGCAAGGGAGATACCCCTTGATCAGATGAATAGATCATATAACTAAATCTACAAAACTAACAACTGGATTTTTTTGTACACAATCTTTGAAATAAAAGAAAATCATTCAGTCATGTGAGTTTATGCTAAAGGAAACTTGAGAAGTCTTTATTTAGTCTAATACTCATACCAAGTCTCGGAAGCTAAGTAGCTCAGTGTCAGGATTTGAACCAGCCTCCTTGCTCTTGGTCCAGTGCTTTTCTGGTCACACTTTGTACATTGTCCAGAGCTCCAACAAGAGATGGCAGGACTATAACAGCAATATATTAAGGTTCAGCATCACAAAATTAACCAGGGGCTTAAAATCTAGATGAGGGTCAGACTTGTGGACAATTTTGAAATTCTCAGAAAAACTGGGGTAAAAAAAAATGCAACAGCTTATGAAGATTAAGTTATCATTTGTTCAGCAAATATCTCTTAAATATCTATTATGAGCCCACCACTGGTGTAGGGACTAGGTATAAAATAATGAAGATATGGTTGTACTTACCCTAACGGTATCCATGGTGTGAAGGCAAATCCTCATCATTTTAAAAGTATTTAATGATTAATATTTGACTACTTATTGTATTAGTTTCTCAACCTATCATAACGAAATACCACGGACTGGTGGCAAAAATAACAGATATTTATTTCTCATAGTTCTAGAGGCTAGAAGTCTGAGATCAAAGTGTTGGTTGATTTGGTTCCCAGGAAGTATGCTCTTCTTGGCATTCAGGGGGCTTCCTTCTCATTGTGTCTTCACATGGTGGGACAGAAAGAGTGATTTCTCTGATGTCTCTTCTTCTAAGGGCACTAATTTCACCATGAGAGCCTTACTTCATCACCTCATCTAAACCCCATTATCTTCTGAAAGCCCCATTTCTAAATACCGCCACATTGGAGCTTAGGGCTTCAACATATGAATTTTATGCTTATTTAATTAAATACTTATTTAATTAAAAATATAGGAACATTTATAAATATTTAATTATTAAAATAATAATTTAAGTACAGTTGTGATGAGAAATGTATAAGATAAATGTAAATTATGTAATGAAGATATACAATAAAAGAACTTAATTCTAGACTTCCAGGGAAAATGACAGAGAGTAGGAGGCTGCTAGACTCACCTCATTATATGATACACCCAGGTGACACTCACATCAGTATAAATAACCCAGAAAATCACTAGAAAACTGGCAGAACAAACTTTCCATAGGTAAATGTAGAGAAGAGGCTTCATCAAGAGGGTAGGAAGGATAGAGATACAGTTGGAAGCTAAACAGACCCTCAGGGCTGTCCATGGGAGGGAGAGACACTTCAGGTACAGAAATGGGAGAGGAACAGATCCCACACCAGGCACCCCTGGCATGAAGGACCACACTGGGAAGATGAATCCCCAGAACATTAGGCTTTGAACACCAGAAGGACCAATCTTGCAAGTTCTTACAATCAGTGGGGCTGGGAACTTTAAAAATCAGCAGGCATGGATCTGGGAGAGCTGGAGAGTGAGAAGAAATGGAGTCCGTGCCTTTAAAGAGATAGCACAACAAACAGCCCCGCTGAGATACAGCATGGAAACAACAGTTTGAAAAATGCCTAGGGCCTATGGGAAGGAGATTTATTTATTAATCTCAGAATGTGTGCTGGAGGGCCAGGAATCTTTAGGAGACTTCTCTAGGAGCAAAGGAGCTAGTGAGTGCTATTTCCTTCCCCTGTTCCTCAGCCCAGATCCAGGGACACCTGTAGGAACCAGTGTAGTGAGAACAAGTGCAGCACAATTACTCTCCACCTAGCTTGCTCACAGTGCCACTGCCCTCATGCTCTTCTGTGGACAAGTCTTCTCCAGCCTGGCCTTGGCAGGAGTTTTCCCAGGTCGCAGCAGGTACCCTCCCACAGCGGTGGGATGAACGCTTCACCCCTGTGATTTGCAGACCTGTCCCTCGAACACATCCTCAGCAGGGGTCCATCTAAAGTGACACCACAAATGTGGCAGTGTGCAAAGTGGCCCCCACAGGTTGCCAGCACCACTCCAAAGTGACTCCTGCCCTGGGGAGAGGAAAAGATAACTACACACACCAGTTCAACTGCAGCCACGGCAGTGGGCTGGGGGAAGATATCTGGTCTGACTACAGGCTCTGCCCATCAAGGTAAGCTTCTCAGAAGATATCACAGGGAAAGTACCCTGCAGTTTGGTGCTACTGCAGCTCTAGCAAATGCTGGTCTGATTCAACTTAATCCCAAGGAAGTTCGAGACTGGCCCACTAACAACACAGGGACCAAACTCTGCCCACAACAGGCAAAGAGAACCATTGCAGATGACGGGACTGAAGATGAATGCAACATTGGGGTACACACAATATACATAGGAGACACCCCTGAAGCACCAGGTTCTGGTAAACAGAGGACTTTGCACTGCAGGGGACTATAGGACATCTTCTTCATAAGGCCACTGCTTTCAAGAGCAGGAGATGTAGGTGATTTCCCACACATAGAAACAGACACGGAGAGTTAGCCAAAGTGAAACGACAGAGGAATATGTCCCAAATGAAATGAACAGGGCAGAATCACAGCAAGAGAACATGCTGAAATGGAGATTAATAATGTGCCTGATAGAGAATTTAAACCATTGGTAATAAAGATACTCACTGGACTGGAGAAAAGAGTGGAGGATACCAGTGAGACATTCAATAAGGAGATAGAAAACATAAAAAAGAACCAATCAGGGATGAAGAACTCAAGAACTGAAATGAAAAATAATCTAGAGGGAATGAATGGTAGACTAGAGGAAGCAGAACAGATCAATTACCAGGAAGGACAGAGTAATGGCAAACAATCAAGCTGAACAGGCGAGAGAAAAAGAATAAGGAAAAAAAAAAAGAAAATAGATTAAGGGAACTCAGCAACACCATCAAACATAGTAACATTTGCATTATAGGGTCCCCAGACAGAGAAGAGAGAGGAAAGGGGGCATGAATTTATTTGAAGAAATGATATCTGAAAACTCCCCTAATCTGGGGAAGAAAATAGATATACAGATCCAGGAGGCACAGAGATTCCCCCAACAAACTTAACTCAAGGAGGTCCATGCCAAGACAGATTACAACTAAACTGGAAAAAGTAGTGATAAAGAAAGAATTTTAAACACATCAAGAGAAAGAAAGAAAGAAAGAAAGAGAGAAAGAAAGAAAGAAAGAAAGAAAGAAAGAAAGAAAGAAAGAGTGATATACAAGGGAAATCCCATGGTCTATCATCTGATTTTTCAGCAGAAACTTTGCAGGCCAAAAGGGAGTGGCATGATATATTCAAAGGGATGACAGAGAAAACAAACAAACAAACCTACAATCAAGAAAACTACCCAACAAGGTTATCATTCAGAAGAAGGAGAAATAAAGAATTTCCCAGACAAACAAAAGTTAAAGGAATTTATGACCACTGGACCAGACACACAAGAAGTGTTAAAGGGGACTCTGAGTGGAAAGAAAATACCATAAGCAGGACTAAGAAAAATAAGTAGCACAAAAGCAATAAAACTAAGCGTATCTATGAAAATAAGTCAAGGAATTCACAAACTAATGGGATGTAAAGTATGACACTACATACCTAAAATGTAGTACTTTTAGAATGGGTTAAAACTTAAGTGACCATCAACTTAATATAGACTGCTATGTGTGTAAGACGTTATATATAAACCTAATGATAACCACAAAATCAGAAACTGGTAATAGATATGCAAAAAATAAGAAGAAAAGAATCCAAGCATATCACTAAAGAAAGCCAGCAAATCATGAGAGAAGAGAGCAAGAGAAGAAAGGAACAGAGAAGAACTACAAAAACAATCACAAAGCAAGTAACAAAATGGTAGTAAGTACATACCTATTAATAATTACTTTGAATGTTAATGGGCTAAATGCTCCAATCAAAAGATAAGGTGATAGAATAGATTAAGAAGCAATACCCATTTATATGCTGTTTATGATATTCATTTCAAACCTAAAGATACATGTAGATTGATAGGGACAGGATAGAAAAGCATTTATGATGCAAATAAAAGTGAAAAGAAAGCTAAGGAACTAGCTTGTGTGGAACGAAATAGACTTTAAAACAAAGACAGCAACAAGATACAAAGAAGGACCACGCATAATAATAAGGGGGACATAATAAAGGGGGCAATCCAACAAGAGAACAGAACATTGCAAATATTATGCAACCAACATGGGAGCACTCAAATTCAAAACAAAAACAAAAATAAAAACAAAACCGGCTAATAACAACAAACATAAAGGAAGTAATTGATAGTAATACAATAATAGTAGGGAACTTTAACACACCATGTATATTAGGCCACAAAACAAGTCTCAACAGATTCATAAAGATTGAAATCATACCATACATCTTTTCTGACCCCAATGCTATGAAACTAGAAATCAACCACAAGAAAAAAATCTGAAAAGAGCACAAATACAGAGTCACCAAATGACTCTGAAAAGTCAAGTAAGTTGAGAATTGATAAGCGTTATTTGGATTTAGTACTACGGAGGTCACTGATGGCTAGACCAGGAGCCAGTTGAATGTTAAGGTTAGGGTTAGTGTGAACTACATTTCATAGTAAACAGGATACAAAGAAGAGACAGTGTATAGACAACCGTTTCAAAAGTTCATAAAGAGTTGAAGAGGTAGGAATAAATTTGCAAAGTTATAAGGCTGTATCAGTCATAAGTACTATATGAGTCATATTCCTTTGGCACCTCCCGCCTTTCAGATCCTTGGAGTCGGTGGAGGCCAACCAACTCTGTTTCACCAACACAGGTTCCTCATCTGGGTTTGACCAGTCACTTGTCCTAGGAGTCTGGGCTGACGTAGCACCACTGGATTTTCTGGCTTCTCTCATCTCTTCCGAACTTGGATGAATTGTAACCACACTGATTCCAGTGTGAACTCTGGTATCCAAGAGTGCCAGACCACAAGACTCAAGAAAGCAGAGAAGTTAACTCCTTGAGGGCCAATATTGCTCAGTTGAAAATAAGACCTAGAAGGAAATTAGGCAAATCAATTCCCTGACTTTTCTTTCTCCTCAGGACTACCAGGAGCACATTTTCTTCTTGTCTCCTGTCTAGAGATACTGCGAATGTCAAGCAGTCATAGTCATACCTGTTGAACAACTTGCTACACACTTGAGAGCTTATACTGAAGGCATAGCTATTTGCATCTCATTTTATGTTGCTTTATGTGATAACTTGTCTCATTTTTCTTTTCCTCTAAAATATGGCATCAGCACTTTAATTTTTGTATCAGTCTCTCTGGTTTATAGTAAACCTGAGCTAATAAAGGTAAAGGATCTAGGGTTTTTTTCTTTGTTTTGTTTTGTGTTGTTTGTGTTTTAGATGGGGAAGACCTGAGCACATTTATTACTGGAGAGAAGGATGTTGTCAGGAAGAAAATATTGAAGATGTAGGAGAAAGGGAGAATCATCACCGGGGTGTAGTCTTTAAGTAAGGAGGCAGAATGAGCCCCATAGCATGCATGGAGGGTGAAACTAAGTTTTGTTGTACCTTTGTACCTTTGTCAGGCTATTTCTCAATGATGAGATATATTATTTATTATTATTATTATTATTATTATTATTCCTTACCACATCTGTTGAAGTAATTCTCACCATTGTCCTCATAGTTCAGAGGAAGAAAGAATTTTCCCAAGTCACACAGAATGTAAGTGGAGGAGACAGAATTGTATATCAAGCATCTATTTCCAGAGCTACTATTCTCACTCAGTGCATTTTACTACTTACCTTTCACTGGAAGAAGATTATTTCCTCCATTGTGATTAGAAGAAAGGAAGAGCTTTCATGCAGTGCAGATATGAAGATATTTGTGGTGGAAAGGTGAGGGAGTTCCCTTTAGATTGCTCCAAATTTCCCAGTGGACTGTGCCACAGCTAAGAGTGAGTGGAAAAGGGTATGCTGGGGATTTCACAAGAGTATGAAAAATTAGACATAATTTCATCTGTAGCCTAGGTAATTGCAATAACCTCCAACTCACTCATACCCTCATTTCTCCCCAGTCTAGTTTCAACACAGCCACAGAGTGATCCTGTTAAACTCAAGTTAAGGGTGGCTTGGTCGATTAAGCAGCTGACTCTTGATTTCGGCTCAGGTCATGATCTCATGGTTCATGAGGTTGAGCCCCACACTGAGCATGGAGCCTTCTTGGGATTCTCTCTCCCCTCTCTCTCTGCCCCTCCTGTCCTCTCAAAATAAATAAATAAACATTTAAACTCAAGCAAGATCATACCACTCGGCTCAGACCTACCTATGACTTTGCATCTGGTTCAGGGAAAGAGTCAAATAATTCTTATTAATACATGTAAGGCACAACATCATTCAACTCTATCCCCATGTGTCTCCTCTCTGAGATCTTCCTCTTCTCCCTCCCTTGTTCACTCAGTTCCAGCCTTCCATGAAAACGTATCATGATCCCAGTGATCATGACCTTTGTACCTACTCCTTCTACTTGGGATTCTCTTTGTCCAGACATCCACGTGGCTAGTATCTTTTAGGGTTTGTTCAAAACTTGCCTCTCATAGAATCCTTCCTGATTATGCTAAGATCTCAACTGTCCTGCTAACACTTCATATCCCCATCCCTTCTTTGCTATTTTTCTTCTTAATACTTACAATTACTTATCACATTATACACTTCAATATTGTTTTTGTCTTGTATATTGTCTGTCTTTCTCACTAAAATGTAAAAGTCCTCAAGAGCAGAGCTTTTTGTCTGCCTTTTCACTACTGTCTCCCTAACAGCTGGCATCTTCCTCAGCTCATAGATGCTTAATAAATATTTGTTTAATGAATTGTTGTAGAGAGTGGGAGAGTCAGGCACTTAGTGAAATGTACTAAGATATCTACACAATACAAGACACTGAGGTGAGGGTGGTGAACACAGGTATGTGATTTTCTTCTATACCAGTAAGTTGCTAGGTATAGGAATAGGGACTAGTAGGGAGGGAGCTTTTCCTCCACCAGAATTTGTCTCAGAGACATCTTTTCTCTCTTTTTTTCCATCTTAGACAAAATCTTAAATCCCATTAAATCCCATTAAATCTTTAATGGGAATTAAAGATGAACCACTTTTAAGGGGCTTGTTAAAATTCAGATGGAAGTTACTAATAGATACGTGATAAAATTGTGGAATAAAGAAAAAAAATCATGTCTGCAAGGTGCTGAAGTTCAAACCTTAGGTTGTCCATCTGTTTTTCTTCATCTAAGAAAAACTTGTATTTGTTGGCAGATTTGTGAATTTGCAGCTCAGATGATCTATCCTGTAAGTGTTTCAGTTTGAAGGGTCACATACCAGGCTTGGAGTTCTGATATGTAAGCTAGCACATTCCCATCTAATTTTCCACTCCTAAGAAATGGGAAAGATTGAGTCATTAAGTGATAAGAAGCTTCCTAATGGTGACAAACCAGTCTTCTAGTGTAGTGTGCAGAGTGAGACCTAACTGGAATGGAGAAGACAGGAGATAAACAGATATTGTAATGAGAATTAAAAGAAACTACCATGATCTTCATCTGATTAGTGGCACTTCCTCAGAAACAGCTGGTATTTCAAATTTGCTGGGCACAGGAAGCCCCTGAGGCATTTGCTAAATGCACACTCGTGAATCCAACTCAAGATCTAACGTGTTAGCGCCTCTAAGGCTGTGACCTGGAATCTTAATGTTTAATAAGCACCCCAGCTTACTATTCTATTGTATGCTGTGTATAAACCAAACATGAACAAACATTGTTATAGAACATAGCCTATAATAACCCCCCGCCCCACAATTAGCTTCTAAGTTATCAAATTGCTGAAAGTCAGACACTAAAGCTGCATTTTCCTACAGGAGGAAGTTTATGTTCACATTCAGAGTCTTCTTACTTTTATTTTAAACAAATGTATAATACCATTGCCTGTTGTTCATTTTAAATTTTTATAATTGAATAAAAACAGCAATTGGAAGAAGGAATGATGTCTGCTCGAGCCATGCAAGCTGAAGTCTGATAATAAGAACTAACGGCTGAGAGTCTGTCAGGGAATTAGGAAAACAAGAACTATTTCCAAAAGCACATAAGAGCGCAGAAAGAATTGCAGTTTAGGACCTCCTTAGGTAGGGATAAGCAGATCTCAATGGTTCCAGAGGGTATCATTGCATTACAGACTAATAATATCCCTGAGTTAATAATGAAAGATTCCATCATTTTTAGTATTCTCTGTTTAAGACTTCAGGGAAGTGCAATGAGCCTTACAAAGAGTTAGGTGCACAAAAATAATATTAAATATAGATTAGAGTAAATCTCAGTTATTTGGAAAATTAACAGAAGTGGAAAAGCTTATTTCCCAGATGAATGAGATACTTTCCATGCAGATAATGGTGAAATAATGCCCCTATGTTGGGCCCTGGGCTGGCCTGGCATAGGAAGTGGTCTGATGGGTGGTGTCATAGTTTATATTCAAGGTGCCAGAAACTGGGGAAGATTTGTGCCTGAGACAGCACAGGGCAGTGAGTGTCAGAGAAGAAAGCCACACCAGTGTGCGCTAGAACTTTGTAACTCCAAGGGCAGTTCCTGGACTAGCAGCCTCAATGTCACCCGGGAGCTTGTTAGAAGTACAGACTCTCAGATCCTACTCCAGACCTCCTGAGTCAGAACCCTCAGTTGACAGAATTCCTGGGCACCTTAACATTTGAAAAATGTTACTGAGATTTCAGTGTCAAGGGATGTAGTTGATGATGAAAAATGAGAGTTCATAATTCAGTATAACACAGAAACTCGCAATTCAAAAGCAAGTTCAAATTATATAAAACCGCCAAGAATAACTCAGGGGTATCCCTATAGCTCTTAAAGAGAAGGCATAGGTGATCAAAGATCCAGGATCATAAGTGGGACAGATATCTTGCCCATATTTATGTTAAAAAAAAATCTCATAGCTTTATCTCAAAATTTTTACAGTGTTTTTACTGTAACATAACATAAATATTTAAAAATGCACAAACCACATGTAAACTCAATGACTTTTAAAGATATTTTAATGAGAAGATTTATGTGCAATAAAATCCATGATAACTTTTCCAAGTGTATAACCCAGGCAATTATCCCTCTGGTCAGGATATACCACATACTCTTTACCGCCAAATCATTTTCATCCGTGTAGGCAACTACTAACACACACACACAAACCTTATGTACTTTGTGTGTGTCTGGATCCTTTCCCTTAAAAGAATGCTTTCAAGAGTTACCTTACATTTTTGCACATATAGTTTGTTACTTTTTACTAGTAAATAATATTTTTGTATGAACATATCACATTTGTTTATCCAGTCTCCTACTGATGGGCATTTTTTCTAGTTTTTTGGTATTGTGAATAAAGCATCTATAAAAATTATTATACAAGGCATTTGTGGGCAATGTTTCATTTCTCTTGAGTAAATATCTAGGTGTGAGATTGCTATTAATTTTCTAAGAGACTTCCACTTGTCCAAAGTTGTTATACCATATTATGCCCTCACCAGCAATATATGAAATTCTGATCATTTCACATCCTTGCCAGCATTTAGTGGTGTTATCGGTCTTTTAAATATTAGCCACAAATTCACCATTTGTGAAAAGGTCTCTCACTGTGGCTTTAATAGGCACTTCCCTGTTGACAAATGATTCTGAACCCTTCCTTGTGTGTATACTTATCCTTCATCTATCCTCTTTTGCCAAGGATCCGTTGAAGTCTGTGGCAGACGTTTTTCCCCCCAAAATAATAATAACAAAAATAGCCACAACATCTCCCATAACATATGTTTATCATATAATGTACTCATGACATCCTGCCATCAGGTAGTGGGGTGTATGTCACTTCATCTTTTTTTTTTAACGTTTTATTTATTTTTCAGACAGAGAGAGACAGAGCATGAACGGGGGAGGGACAGAGAGAGAGGGAGACACAGAATCGGAAGCAGGCTCCAGGCTCTGAGCCATCAGCCCAGAGCCCAACGCGGGGCTCGAACTCACGGACCGTGAGATCGTGACCTGAGCTGAAGTCAGACGCTTAACTGACTGAGCCACCCAGGCGCCCCTGTCACTTCATCTTAAAAATGGGTGGAATTTAGTGACTGCCTTGGCTGCTGGAATATGGTGGCAGTGCTGCTATATGACTTTGGAGGCTAGGTTGTGAAAGACTATATGCTTTATACCTCCAAGGATATGCTTTCTTGAAGGCCAGCCATCATGCCGTTTGAAAATCCAAGTCACTTTGTGGATAAACCCATGTGGATAGGAACTGATAGCCAGCACCAGCTTGCATCATGTGTGTGCACCATCTTGGAAGTGGATGCTCTAGACCCATTTGAACTGCCTTAGCCAGTACCAAGCGGAAGACGGGCAAACTGTCTGCTTTACTCAGGTTATTAGATTCATGAGTGAGATAAATGGTTGTTGTTGTCCTGAGCCACTTAACCTGTGGGATGGCTTGGTATACGGCATTAAGACAGATTTTAATTTTTACACAACAAAAACTAAAACATCTGACATTGGCTTTGTGACTGAAGGGTGAAAGAAAAGCAAAGGGTATTAGTAAAATCATAAGGACCTCAAGCAGAAGCTTAAGAGACTATAGAATGCTGTCGGTGATGTAAAGTAATGTGAAGAAAATGTTATTGGAACCCAATAGAAAGGGCACCCTCGTAATGTGAGATAATCCTGGCATCTGAAGTGACATGGAAAAGAGGCAATTTGCCAAATTTACCAAGTGATGAGTTTATCAGGGGTCAGTAAACTTTTTCTTAAAGATTCAGATAGTAAATATTTTAGGCTCTCAGGCTATATGGTCTCTCACAACTACTGAACTATGCCATTGTTATGTGAAGAGAGCTATGGAAAATACACAAATAAATGCACATGGCTAGGTTAAAATACAATTTTATTTACCAGAATAGATTTCATCTCATAGGGCCCAGTCTACTGACCCCTCACACAGTTAAAGAGATGTCCAGGCAGAATATTAAAAGATTCATCTTATGTATTCTTGTTGTCTATGATAAAATTCAAGAAGAGAGAAATAAATTAAAGAATGAACTAGTAAATATAAAGGACTCAGAATTTCTGGATTTCCAAATAAAACTGCTCCTCATTCCCAGCCTCTCCATATAGCAAAAGATCATCACAATAAGAAAAAATTTCAGAGTTCCAACACAGGGCAGTGCTTTAAGAGCCATTGTTAAAAATCTCAGGAAGATTTAAAGTGATGCTTCATAGAATCTTTTAAATAGGAAAATCAAAACCAAAACCAAAAACTTATGAAGCCATGAGCTGTAGAGAACCATTTTCAGGAAGGAGTAGTCGGCCCTAATCAAGAAAGTGGCAACATATAATCGGCTAGATTTCCAAATTGCTATTGACCAGTGACTACTGTGCGTCTCAGTTTTCTTCCTGTTGAATGTGTCTGTGGCACTTATCCCATTACTCTTTGCCTCTTTCACCAATGTATGTGGGATAAGAGGGAGGCAGATAACTTGTATCTCTTGTTCAGAGATCTTCCTATAGAAAGAAATCAAAATGTATGAAGTTAAAACAAATTTGCCTTATATTAAATTTGCCAGTATCTCATTTAGATGACAAGATCCTGGACTTGCAATTGAGCTTGATGAGGCAATGGATGATCTATTTGAAGGTTTTTATGAAGGTGGTGAATGTATTTTAGATATGAAAGTAAAACCTTGGTTTGAGAGCATAATTCGTTCTGGAAACATGCTTGTAATCCAAAGTACTTGTATATCAAAGTGAATTTCCCCATAAGAAATAACGGAAACTCAGATGCTTTGTTCCATAACCCAAAAATATTCGTATAAAAATGATTACAATACTATAATCTAACATAAAATAGTAAAGAAAATATAAAATATAGAGGAAAATAAATTAACCTGCACTTACCTTTGAAAACCTTTGTGGCTGGTGTGAAGGAGACAAGAGAAGAGGGTGTTGTATAGGAGGACTTTCACTACCACTAATAGATGTTGATTACAGTACAGAATTTTTTTTAATGTTTATTTATTTCTGAGACAGAGAGAGACAGAGCATGAGTGGGGGAAGGGCGGAGAGAGAGGGAGACACAGAATCAGAAGCAGGCTCCAGGCTCTGAGCTGTCAGCACAGAGCCCGACGCGGGGCTCGAACTCACAGACTGTGAGATCATCACCTGAGCCGAAGTCGGTGGCTCAACCGACTGAGCTATCCAGGCGCCCCTACAGTACAGTATTAATAAACTCTTGTCATATACTGTGTTTAATGTAACTGGCAATAAGGCAGCAGAGGAAAAGGCCTATATCGACAGACAGCCCGACCTAGAATGAGGCAAAGCATTCCTAAGTTTACTCTGTATGGAAAAGCAAAGAACTGTCCACAGGTGCTTTGAAGTGACAAAAAAAAAAAAAAAAAAAAATACACTAGTGCCAGTTGTGGGGACCTTCCAACGTTCTGAAAAATCACCGATTTTTGCCAAACACCGCTGCCTAAGACTGAGCATCTAAGCATAGGAGACAATCACCCACACTTCTGCAGTGAGAGAGAGAAGAACCATTGGCTCAGTTGTGATCATGTCACATTGGGCATCACGTACTACTCGTATTGCAAGACATCGAGTTTATCAAGTTAAAATTTATTGGAAATGTTTGCTTGTCTTGAGGAACCCTTGCAGAACACATTACTCGCAATCTAAGGTTTTATTGTAATTTGTGGGTAAAGGGTCGGCTGTGGTAGTTTTAAAAGGTCGTCCCCAAATTCTTTGATACTTCTTTCATTAAGTGACAGTTTCTATAGCTCCTTCTATAGAATCTAGGCTCAGTGACCGTTAGATCAATCAAATATGGCAGCTTTATAAAACAGGACTTTAACAAGAGATCAAGAGTCCAGACAGCCTGTGCTTAACTTGTCACTCTGTGTGGGAAGATCTTTCCCTGTTTCATACTCAGCATGTACTCCTTTGTTTTGCGTAATTGTATCATACAGCACCTGGCTGATTACACTGCTATATCTGTCCCCTATGGGGAGGAGACAAGGTCCTTCTGATGCAGCATAAAAGGGGTGTGGGCAGGCTATTGCCCTGCATTGGCTGCAGGAGGGACCCTGGCTATAGGATACAGACACCCACTACTGAAGCAAGCTCTGTCTCTTCTCTATGTGAGTGCTTGATTGTGTTGTGTTGTTCTTGGCATCTCTGATACCAAGATGCAGTGGGCAGAAGTGTTCGGACTTCTCCTCCTGATAATAGACAACAGATGCCGTTTGCTCAACAGTGCCAATTTCTGAGCCTAGACCTTAATAACCTACAGCTTCCACTTTCTCTTGGGATATGTATTCTTGGAACCCAACCACTCTGGTCTGAGGAAGCCAAGCAGACACATGAACAGGACATGTGCAATGTGTTATGAACAAAGCCCCTGATTAGGTACCTAATCTCCATCTTTCTAGATGGACAAATTCCATACATTTAAATGAGCAAAGCTTTAGATGACTCCAACCTCCAGGCAAGGAGTTACCCTCAGTCTTCATGTCATCTGAGCTATTACTACATAAAGCAGGTATATGCTATTCCCTCTGAGCCTTGCTCAAATGGAAAATTTGTGAGCAAATAAATGATAGTCTTTGTTTTAAGTTATTAAGTTTGGTATGGCTTATTGTTCAGTGATAGACAACTAGAATGGTTCTTTGTTCATTTTTTACATTGGATTGCTTTTTATTTTATTTTTGTCTTATTTTTATTTTTATTTTTTTTTTTTACAAATCTGTTTGCAAACAAACTTTACATTCAGGATAGAAGGCATTGTCAGATATATGTATGAAAAAATATTTTTTTTGTTTTGTCTTTTGTCCTTTTCTTAATGATTAGTTTGATCAGCAGGTGCTTTTAAAGGGCTTATTGGAATGTTGATTGACATTGAGTTGCATCTTAAAAACGATGGAGAGAATTGTTATCTTAACAATAGTTTTCCCATCTATGACCCTGGTTCATCTCTCCATTTTTTCAGATCTTCAGTTTTTCTCATGAATGCTTTATAGTTTTCAATGTGCAGTGGTTTAACATCTTTTGTTAAGTGTAACTCCAAGTATTTCCTATTTTTACGCTACTTTAAAAGGGTTTTTAAGTTTCCTTTTCCACTTTATTGCCTCCAGTATACAAAAATAGTTGATTTTTCTATATTGACTTTGCATCCTACAACCCTGTTAAAGTTATGTCTGAGTTCTATGAGCCTGTATTTTTAGATTTCTCAAGAGTTTCTATGTAAATAATTATGGCATCTGCTGATAAAGAGTTTTAACTCTTCCTTTTAAAGTTTATGGGTATTGTTTCTTTATCTTACCTTATTGCATTGGATAGAACTGCCAATACAATATTGAATGGATAAGGTGAGCATCCTTTTTTTCTAGATCTTAGGGGGGAAATATTCATTATTTTACCACTAATTATGATGTGTTGAGGTATTTTTTGTAGATATTCTATATTATATTGTGGAAATTCCCTTTGATTCCAGGTTTGATAAATATGTTTTAAATTTAGTTAGTCCAATGTTTGTGCTGAATTTATGGAGATATATTTTTCTTCATTATTCTCTTTAATATGGTGAATTGTATTGACTGACTTTTTTTCTTTTTCCTTTTTTCCTTTTTTTTTTTTTTTTTTTTTTTTTTTTTAATTTTTTACTGTTAAACCAAGATTGCATCCCTGGGATAAATTCTACTAACTCATTATGAATTATTCCTTTTATATATTACTGAATTATTTTTGCTACTATTAAAAGCTTTTGGTCACTATGTTCATGAGGGATAATGGATTCTAGATTTTCTGGTGTCTTTGTCAAGTTTTGGCAACAGAGCTAAGTATGTCTTATAAAACAAGTTTGGATATGTTCCTTCCTCCTATATATTTTTAAAGAGTTGTTATAAACTTGGTACTATTTCTTTATTAAATATTTGGCAGGAAACATCAGTAAAACCATCTGAATCTGAATTTTATTTATGGGAATATACTTGAAAACAAGCTTAATCTCTTTAATAGATACATAAAGCTATTTACATTTTCTTTTTTTTTTAAATCTGTCTTGAAAACTTGTGTTTTTTGAAAAATTGTTCATTTTTCTAGGTTGTCAAATTTATTGTCCTAAGATGTTCATAATATTCCTTTATTATCTATTTAATATCTGAAAAGTTTACCTCTCTTTCATTATTGCTATTAGTCATTTGTGTTTTCTTTTTTTTCACTTTTCTCAGCCAACCATGCTAGTGTGTTTTTCAATTTTATTGATTTTCTCAAAGAACCGATTATCATCTTTGTTAATCTTCTCTATTGTTTGTCTTTTTTACATTTTATCAATTTTTTTCTGTTGTTATTCCTTCTTTTTCCTTTGTTTTGGTTTGATTTATTCTTCATTTTGTCACTTCTTAAGATGGACACTTATAATATTGATTTTAAACTTTTCTTATTTTCTAAGGTATTTTGATATTTAGATATTTTGATATAGTGTATTTTATCATCTGATTAACAATATTTGCAGAAACTTCGTGATTCTTCTTTGATCCCTGGGTTACTTAAAAGTATGTTGTCTGATTTCAAAATACTTGGGCTGAGGTTAGATATCTCCTATTATTGAATGTTAGTAATATTTTTACTGGATATTAGTTTAATTTTGCTCTGTTCAGAAAGCATATTCTGAATGATTTAATTATTTTGAAATGTACTGACATTTGTTTTATGCCCCAGCATGTGATTTAATTTAGTGAACATTCTATGTCCACATGAAAACAATGTGTGTTCTGAAGTTTCGGGTGAAGTTTTCTACAAATGTTAGTAAGTTCAAAATAGTTGATAATGTTATAAAATCTATATCATTTCAGTTTTTTTCTTTCTTATCAATTGATAAGTGTTGTATATTAAAATCTCTATTTATGATTGTGGGTTAATCTATATTTTTCTCTTATGTCAGCTCATACGTACATAAGATTATAATGTGCTAATGAAGAACGGATCATTTTATCATTATGTGATGTCTTTACTTCTGATGCTTTTTCTCTTGAATTAATTTTGTCCAATATTAATATAGCTATTTTAGCTTTTGTTTACTATTTGTACGATGTATCCTTATTATCTTTTTTTTCAGTATGTCTGGATTTTAAATTTAAAATGAACCTTTTGGAGACGTATTTTAGTTAGGTACATTTTCCCCGTTTTATATTTTCTTGAAAATTTCAATAGCTTGGTAAAACAAATACTTCTATAAATATTTTATCAATGGGAAAACAGAAATGGAGAAAATTTAAAGGTCTGACTTATTCAAACAATGGTACTCTAGCTTCTAATACTGTGCAATTTGAATGAGATGACTAAAACAATTTGAATTATGAAAAGTGACTTTGGCCTAAAACAATAAACATAGCAGAGGTTAGTGAAAAATACTTTATGATTTATTATTAACCTCTCTCTTTGATTTCAACTGTAACTCTGTTCTCACAGCAAAATAACCATTACACCTAACCTCAACCTATCTTTTGAGCTCCAGTTTATATTTATAGTGTCTTTTTGGATGTTGCTGTTTAAATGTGTTGTAGACATCACAAATAAATAATTCTATTTTCTGTCTCATTTTGTCCATAAAAGTCTATGTTCTTTTTTTCTTATTTTGATTAAATAAATCAACAACCTCCGCCCACCAAAGTCTTCTTTGTTTCTTACTTATTCCTTCTATCTAATTAGTTTCCATTTTTTTTTCCTTCTACTTAAAATAGTTCTTGAACCCATTCCTGCTTTTTCAAAACATTAGATCTCATCTTCTTGGTGGTAAATTACTTTGCAAAGGTGTTGTAACTGATCTCCTACTTTAACCACATTCTACTTAAGAAATCTCAGTGATAACCAGTTCAGCCCAATCTGTAAGTCTTTTGCAGCTTTCACAAAAAAAGTTCACACTCTCAACTCTTCCTATTTGCATGATAATGGCTAAGTTTGGCAGAAACCAATTATTTTCACCAGTCCCAAAATTTATCATGGCATCTATCACACGTTCCCTCATTTACTCTTACTGATTAAGGTATTCTTTCTCAGATTTCTTCCTGGGAATGACCTATCTCTATCTATGTATCTACCTATCTATCCATCCATCATCGATTGGTCACCTAATCATCTATCTATATAATTACTTAGCTGGTTAGTCAACTATGTATCTATCTATATATCTATTCTTTGAATCTCCATACAAACGTGACTGCCTTGTAAAGCCTTGCTTAACCCCTCAGCAACATGCAGAGTTTGTTGCTCCCTCCTCACTATTCTTTTTACATCATCGATGCTTTAATTTCTTCTTCTGACATTATTTTACCTTATTTTAACATAAAGATCTTTGGTATATGCTTAAAATATTGAATATCAGACACATTAATAATCACCATAATAATAATATAAAACAAATGTTACTTTTTATATATGTATTCATATGCTATTCTGTATATTTATTTTTTTTTATTTTTAAAATTTTTTTTCCTGTGTATTTATTTATTGGTAGAAGGCGCAAAAGGGTTAGACCATGTACTGAGTAATTTCATTTTTTGCACTGACTCAATAAATCTAAAATATTTTTTTTGAGTGAATTTATATCCAGACCATGCTGAAAAAACTTATGTGCCAGAAAGTACTAGTTTACCAGGTGTTTCGTGGTGATATGTGTTCATTTCACCTTTATATTGTAAATACCTTTTTTGAAGTTTCTAAATATACTGTGAATTATTTGATAGAATACACCACCATTTTTGTTCATCTCTGTATTATTTATCCTTTGGCACATTGATGACACATAGTAGGGCTTTCAACAATGGATACAAATTTTTAAACAGCCTGTGACTGTGGAAGCCAAGACTGAAAAGACTGTATGATGTAAAGCTATAAAAGGATAATGAGTTTCTTTAATAGTTTATTTTAGAAATGGGCCACTGAGTTGAATAGACATAGTGGAATAAAGGAGCTTGGGAAATAAGACAGATCTATGCAAAGAAACTCATTAAATGTTTAATCAAAATTTCATGATCTGTGTAGGGAATTGAACAGACTCCCTGAGAAATCATAAAATTAATTTGAAAGGGAATTAAAAATGAAGAGTCGTAGTGCTGTATAAGTGATTTTGTGTCTTATAAAGCTCCCTAAATGTGTTTATGAGCTGAGCATCCTGTCCCGAGCTCATGAAATAGGAAACAATGCATCAGTCTTGGCATCTCTTGGTATTTGAGATGCTTGGAATTATTATCTCATAGTCTTGGCCGTCTCAAAGGAAACAACACAGAAGTGTATGTTTGGGTCAGGCTTTAATTTTCCAGAAGACTGAAAAATTCAATCCCTATCTACCCAGATGCAAATCTCATCTTCTTTTTCTTTGATCAGAAAGAGTTCTTTCTCCTGGGCCTGGGTCAACTGTAATGGACAGTGTGGGAAGGTGTGATCCCAAGAGTATTTCAGCATTTGCTGCACATTTATTCTCTCTTCTGTCAACTTTAATTCCTGGTAGAGATCATTGTGTAAATTTCACCAGCTTGTTTTCTTTCTTTATTAATAGAGAGTAGAAATAATGAAATGTTAAGCAAGATTATAAAAATTTAGTGCCTGTGTCTCCACGTGTAAATTATTTAAAGTCTACCATTTTGGACTATAGAAAGTATACTATGAAAAAAATCTAATTAGCACACACAGAAGACTTATTCCAAAGAACTGTAGAAATGGATATAAGTATAAAATAAGTAGTACCATATATTAAAGTAATAGTGTTTAAATGTTAAAAAGTTGTCTTATTTAAAATGATTCATTGCACACATATTTGATAATATAACCAACATTTCAAAATTTGACATGATATAAATGCTAAAGAATAGTTAACTGGCAATAAAGTCAGGCCTTTTAAAAGCACTTTAAAATTTGGCTATGAGATGATGACCACAGGTTTTCAGCCTTTTCTCTTTAGATGTAAAAATGTGGATGAAAACAAAATATGTCTTAATGTTTCAATTATAATTATGTTTAAATAAGTGCACATTATAAATTAGAATTTGTGTCCAAGGCATTTTTCTTTTTTTAAATTTTTTTAATGTTTATTTATTTTTGAGAGAGAGAGAGAGAGAGAGAGAGAGAGAGCGAGCACGAGTGGGGGAGGGGCAGAAAGAGAGAGGAAGACACAGAATCTGAAGCAGGTTCCAGGCTCTGAGCTGTCCCCACTAATCTTGATATGGAAAAGATTTATAGTGGTAAGTGGTGATTCCTTTACTCAAACATTTAGAGGCAGCCACCTAATATGACTTTCATAACCACCTAACATGGTTTTTTATTTTACTATATTAAAGGGAAACTGGAGAGAAACCTGAAATAATTCAAACCTATTAATCACATCTTGCTTTACTTGATGCACAAAGTTGCATATAAATGAGGGCTTTCAAGAAAACAGAGAGATATTTAATAATTTCAAAGTTTGGGGTAGGGAAATAAACATATCTGAAAAAAGATTTTTTTTTTTATTTTAATGCCTTCTAGTTAAAAGAGAAAGGAGGAAAAACAAATAATGGATTGTGCGGATGGTAGCAAAAAAAAAAAAAAAAAAAAGGAAAAGAACTATTTGACCACTAAATAGTACTTTATGGTAATAGAAAGATGGAATTCTGCTGTGGGAGATACTGCCTACTTTTTAAATTAATACCCAGGTTTTCATTTTCTTGGCACACCATTGATTACATTATAAACTTCTTTCATTGGAGACCATGTGATGAATTGTTTCCAATAGAATATGAATCAAGTAGTACATGTCTAGATTAATGTGATTAAAAGTGGGACATTCTTTCTATTTACTCATCTATCAACCTGATGCTAAGGATCCAGCTGAGGATCCTAAGGACTGGTAAGGCCCATTAATCTAAGTATGCTAGGTCCTTAAATGATCAAGGGGAACAGAGGTCTCTATCTACTGACATTTAGGCTACAAAAAAGAAAACAAACTTTATTGTATTTAGTCCCTGAGATGTTTGAGGTTGTTATTCCAGGCAGTCTACCCTGCATGTCATCCAATAGGTGGGGTAGACTTTATGCTTACCAACTAGCTAAGCTGATTATTGTTTTAAGCTGAATTTGAGTTAGAGAAAGGCAATACATTAATAGAACAATCCAGTGAGATATGTTATGAAAATGTATGGAAGAACAATATAAGAAAGAGTGCCCGCTAATTTTTAGGATAAAGTAACAGAGAAGAACCATGAGGAACATTTGTTTCTTGAGTTGTCTGTTCATCAGGATACAGATATTTAACATGGTAAACGTCAAGTTACAGAAGGAGGTATATATTGTCTCACAAGTATCAATAGGACCTGGTGGATGGAGCCCCTGGCTACACTATGAAAACAGAGAAGAAATTTTTATCTATGGAACTGAACTGATTAGAAGAGGTGGTGCCTTGTGTGTGTAGGAAGGTACACTGGCTCCTGCTTCTTCCACCTTGGCTTACACTTGAAGTTTCTGTCTGTCCATCTGATTTCCAGTTTCATCCTACAGTTTGAATGGCAGAGAATATGCTGCCATATTTCTCTCTACCAGATGGGCTCAAAGTTGGTTTACTACAAAGAAAATTATTAAAGGAACCTCTGCTCATCTCATCCCACCCCCCCCCCCCCCGCAAGAGGGCCAGCCCTAAGCTTCGGGTGGATCATGTTATGTCAGTGTCACTTCAGCCTGACCCAGTGTCTTCCTGCTGATTTTTTTGGATAAGAATCTCAGAGTTGACAACTAGGTCTCTTCAAAGTTATGATAGCATTCCACTGTAGAGGGAATCATGATATTATTGTGGTAGTATGCATCTGGAAACAATTTGAGTGAAAACAAAGGACAAAAGAGAAAAGCACTAACAACTGCTGTTGAAGGAGTCAACATATTAGACCATTTGGCCTAGTTGGATAATGCCATCAAAATACAGGGATAGAGGTATGTAGCTAATATACAAAAGATACAGGGAAGTGTATCAAAGCCCTTATTTTGAAAGATATCTTTTGGAAGCCTCATTCCACTTAAAGTGGAATAACTGATATGTTATTGGCTTTTTGCACCAATAGATTAATTTTCTAGAAGGTGATGGAAGCAACTATAGAGATTGCTACTTTAAAAATCATTGCAAGAAAAAAAATGAACAGGTGATTTTGGTGTATAAACACTGGCAAAAAATCAAAGGAAGATTATATACAAGGTATGGTCTGATGTGTGCACTGGCCTTTAGGAAAGCAGCTTCAAAATATTCTCAAAAAAAACCTAAGTCTCTGTTCAGCAACTTAAAAGAAGAGGGTAATTCAAAAAGGACAGGAATCTCAAAGAAAATAAATTCTGATAATTCTCTCATAAATAATCCGCTCAAAAAAGAAAAAGAAAGTGACTTCTAAAGAAATTGGCGTAGCTCTACAGGAAATTATCTACGAATGCGCAAATGAGGGAAGAAGCACATTTCAAAGGAACAATATAAAGAAGTATTCTAACCAGAAAATTCATTACAAAAATGTTAAAACTCAGAATAAGCTAGGGTTTGTAAAATATACTGAGGACAATGAAAAAAATGTCTATTTTTCTGCTTTGAATGAAAAAAAAGACTATAAGGAAAGATCAGTCTTGGCTCTGATGTTGTGATGTTAAAAGGGAGAAAGGAGAACAAGTCAACATTTCTTTTATTTCTACTTTCCATAGGAAAGACAATGATCTTCAAAGTGTCCAGGGTAAAACTTTGCCAGGAAAAAACTAGGCTCAAGGTAGGCAAGGAAAGAGAAGTTAAACCTACATTTATTGATATTTACTACATGCCATGCATTTATTCCTCAATTACTTTCACTGTACATATTCATATGGGTTCTGGGTGTGTAGCAATGAATAAACTAAATAAGTACCTGAGCTCAAGAAGCTTTGGTCACCAGTGAAATTGTATACACACATCTCATGTATTCCTAGGAATTTAAAAGGTATCATGACTTTTACACAAAAGAAATTAAAGGCTAAAAGAAGGTCTTTAAATCACCCAAAGTCGTAAAGCATACTTAGTGTAGATGCTAGAATGGTAATCTAATACAAACTAGCATTTTCTTCTTTGTGTTATGTGACTCTTTCTTTGTAGAGAGTAATAGTTCATAAGAGTTACTACCTAGGGTGCAAAGCTAAGTGCAGATATAGTCTTAGAATATCCACTGGCATTCTATAAAACTACATAATAAATAAAGACAAAATAAATTAAAAAATTTAGAAAAAAATTAAATGCAAGGGTACCTGGGTGGCTCAGTTGGTTGAACATCCGACTTTGGCTCAGGTCATGATCTCATGGCTCGTGAGTTCCAGCCCCGCATCTGGCTCACTGCTGTCAGTGTGGAGCCCTCTTGGGATCCTCTGTCCCCTCTCTCTCTGACCCTCCTCTCTCTCTCTCCTCTCTCTCTCTCTCAAAAATAAATAAACATTAAAAAAAGAAAAATTTTAAATACAATTATACAGAACAGCTAATACATTGTATTTTTGAATAAAAATGCAACTTAATTTTGATAGGCCAAATAGGCAACATGAAGTTTAACAAAGAAAATTTTAGACTTTAAAAAATTAAATATTGACAATAAATATGTGGCTTAACATTATTCATATAAAAGTCCCAGAAGATTTGAATTATTACAAATCCAAGCATAGACAACAGTATTAAATGACTTCAAAAAAATTTAATGTTTATTTATTTTGGGGAGACAGACAGACAGAATGCAAGCAGGGTAGGGGCAGAGAGAGGGAGACACAGAATCTGAAGCAGGTTCCAGGGCCTGAGCTGTCAGTACAGATGCCAACGCAGGGCTCGAACCCATGAAGCACGGGATCATGACCTGGACAGAAGATGCTTAACCGAGTGAGCCACCCAGGTGCCTCTTAATGACTTTTTATGAAGATAATGCCATCTCAGCATCATTTCTGTTTATCGACATGACCCCATAAAGTATATTTTAAGTAAGACATTGTCAGATTAAAGCCCACCCAAAAGAGATCCACACAGAGACTGGAATGATCAATGAGTATTTTACCCCCTTCTGTATTTCCTGTGCCTAGCTGTGGGTCTAGAACAAAATTGGTGCTCAGTAAATACGTGTTGAATAACACATCATGGGCACCATGTAACAGAGGGTGTAGTTAAAGGAACTAAAAAGTTTCATCTAAAGGAAAGAAGGTTTTACAGGGCAATAACAGCTGCCTTTAAGTAAGGTAGGATTTATCACGTAAAAGATAAATAAGAATTTTTTTTCTAGTAGTTTCAGAGGAAGTTAAACATGCTTCCCATCCCCCGCTGTGGTAAAATGAAGTGTTTGAAATGACGAGAGGTGTTCAAAAATGAAATGATAGCCTTTCCGAGGGTAAGCTCCCTGTTGCTGCACATGTTAAGAAAAGATCATCAGATTTAAGAAAGAAGGTAGCCAGATGTGTGTTGCAAACAATTCTTATGGAAAATCTCTGATTTTGTGTATGAATGTTGTCAGACTCTTTTTCTTTATTGTTTCATGAAGTTTCTGATTTTCTTGGTTCACAAGTGCTAAAAGTGTTTCAGGGTTAGCTTTAAAATGCTTCATCTAAAGAATATTGGATTTAGTGTTTAGACTATCTACAGTTCAAAATGTTTCAACCTTTTAGTTGATGACTAAAACTGAAAGAAATTAAAAGAATGAAAAAAGTGCCTTCCCTTTCAGAAAAAGTATTTGGAGCCAAAATGGGTAACTCTGAATGAAAGTGGAAGTCACAAGTAATGGGATCACAGTTTGAGAGGAGCGAAGTGTCCCAGTGAACTGTGACTGCCAGAGCTTCCAAAAGGCAGGGTGTGGCCATCCCTATGATGCCCCTGCTCCCTCTGCTGCCTGCCATCGCCCTCATGGCACCTTGTAATCTCCAGTAGCTTTCCCATTTGCCTCTCTTCCTCAGGAGGCTATGAGCTCCGTGAGGAGACATGTTTTCCACCCGACCCACCATAACATCCCCAGCAGCTAATGAAGTGTTAATTGTATGAAATTCAATAAATATTTGTTGACTAAAGTGTGTGGATAGATTTTGGAATCCATACTATTTTAAGATCGAATATCATATTTTGTACGTAGTATTTTTATTTTGGGAGTAGAGTAGTGAGGACTTTAATAGAAGGATGCCGAAACATATACCTTAAATGGTAGGGAAGCCATTTAAAGATCTGATCTCTTGATTTTGAAACTTGTGTTTATTTACTGATAATTAGATCATTCTTTAATACTCTATTATTAGATACTTGACTTTTAAATTTATTATTTTTAGCTTTCATTTCCTTGCTGTCGTCAAAGAAGTGTCTGAATGCCTCTTAGTATATAGTAGTGATCACTATGTGAAGCAAAAGAAACCCTCATTCATCAAACATTTGCTAAGATGCTGTGCTAAGATGATGAAGATGGAAAAATGAATAGGGCACAGCACCTGTTTTGGGGAGCTCTTGGACATGGGAGGGACAAAGGTAATTATACCATGACAATAGTGTATGAACAAAAGTGGGTGCACTTGTGCATACCTAAAATAGATAAGGCAGGTATATCGGCATATCTATTAAATAAATAAATACATATCTTTATGATAAATAATGCATAATTGAAGAGAAGAGGAAAATAGGGAATTTTAATCATGTATCTCAAAACAACGGATGTTGACTATCCGTTTCTGGGTTTGTTGGAGGCGGGAGAAGTAGAGAGTAGCATGTAATGAAACGATAAATATGAGCTTTAGTTATTCCAGGCTGTTGAATAGAGGCTTGCTGACCACTAAGCTCACAAGACTCTGTAATATCACAATTTTACATATGAAAATCTGAAGCTAAAAGAAGTTAAGGGATTAGCCCAGATTTCCTAGCCAGCAAATGATAAAACTAGAATGGCAGCCCAGCCTTTAGTACCCATGAAGAAAGGGTCTTCAGAAGTGCTTAACTCATTGAAATGAATATTCCATTCACGTATCTCTTTTCTGTAAAATTACTTTGAGTTCCAGGGTTTTATGCATAAAAAATACTACCTAAATGTGACAGATTTTACATAACCACATTAATTCAACACAGAAGTCTCGTCTTCTGCCTTCCACATCCTTCTCCTTATCTACCTGCAAAATAACTCAGGAACATTATTCAAGTTGGAAGCACACAGCCTCTGCTAGCATTAACAAGAAACCCTATCTTCAATGTCTTTTTCTTTCTTTAAAAAAAAATGGTCTGAGTAGATGAATAGTTTAGTTTCTTTTTATCATAGTGATGATATTCTGAATTGATGGCCATGACAGATCTGTTCTTTACCCTAAAAAATAATGACACTTTTCAAGGTAAGTTACTGTCACATACTGATTACCTGGACAGAGATAAAAAGAACAGTAACAAAAATTATAAATATTCTTGCTTCTGAGTTCAGAGACATATTTGTAGGAGGATGGAAATTTTGACTGGAATCATAGCAAACTCCAAACCTTCTTTTCATGTTATAATTTCCATTTCTGAACTTTTGAATCTCTTACTGGGAAGTTTTTGGGTTTTTAAACACAAGTCAAATTGAAATGGAAATTATCTACATACTTTAATATTTAATGCTAGAATTATCAGCATTGATGTTTGCATGGACTTTAACGTAAGACAGACGGGAGATTTAGCTTTCTGCTTCCACTCATTAACATCGTGACTATGAATTTGTTATTTCAAATACTATGCCTCACTTTTCTTACCTGTGAAAATGGAGATGTATATTAATATTTTGACATATATACAACAGGTGAGGTGATATTTGCAAATTAATTAGCATAGTGATAGACGTGTTAAACGCGTATTAAATGTTATCTATTATGATTGGATTGCAGGAAAAAAGTTTTCCAAAACTCAAGATTTGTTTCATTTTAAGTTTGTGAAAAATGTTTGATGGATCAGATAATTCTGTGGGTTAAATAATTGTGTAGGGATTCTGGGGTACCTGGGTGGCTCAGTCGGTTGAATATCTGACTTTAGCTCAGGTCATGATCTCACAGTTTGTGAGTTTGAGCCCACTTAGGATCCTTTGTTCCTCCCTCTTTCTGCCCCCTCTCTTCTCACGTGCTCTCTCTCTCTCTCTCTCAAAAATAAAATAAACATTTAAACCATAAAAGACTCTGAAATACAGAGAACAAACTGAGGGTTGATGTGGGGGTGGGAGGGCTTGGGGAGAGGGAAAAATGGGTGATGGGCATTGAGGAAGGCATTTGTTGGGATGAGCATTGGGTGTTGTACATAAGTGATGAATCATGGGAATCTAGCCCCCAAACCAAGAGCACGTTGGATACACTGTATGTTAGCCAACTTGACAATAAATTATATTAAAAAATTTTAAATAATTGTGGAGGGATTCAGTGGAGCCCAAGTTATAAGACCTGAATTTGTCTTTTCTAGTTTTGTTTCCTACATCATTTTACTTTTTTTTTACTACAAATTTGTCAGTGCTAAAAAGGAAATGATGGTTTCTACTTGTATATCGGAGTCTTAAATCAAGAAAAGACGATAGGTATTGTCAATTGCAATTTATCTATTTTATGAAAAAGATGCTAAAAAATAGAAACCGCAGAAGTTTTATGGCAGTATGAGTTAGCAACTAGCAACAAATTACAGTCTAGTTTATATTTTTGGTAGACAAATGAATTGTGCACAAATAGAAATAATACATCTAGTACCAAGTCTGGCTTTTACTTTTATAGTAAATTCTCTGTCCACATTTGGCATCTTTATTTAAAATGATATTTTGGTTTACAGCTGACCTTTCCAGACTTACATAATCAATCTCTTCAGTGGCCTATTTATGGGCCCTATATATGGGGCACCTGGAGTGGACCATTTTTAAACACCCCTCCACTATAAAGAAAGTTATTTTCAGTAATATTCACAAAATGAAATAAACAGTAATGATTCCAAATAAGAAGCATAGACATAAAAATTTTTGTCTTTGAACTTTGTACATGAAACTATGCAAATGGAAATAATTAAATGCTACAATATAAAAAGAAAACAGTAATTAATAGTTTTAAATTACGTTATTGCATTAAAAAAAAAAAATAGAAAACTGACACATACGTAAGTGCTTCCAAAGAGTAACTCTGCAAGTTTCAGATAACAATTTGCAAATACAGTGATGAATTTGTAATTAAAGTTCTGTTTCCTTAACTCTATAATCACTGGAATTGTGCTTATTTAAGTGTAGCGCCGAAATGTAAGAATCTATAGTACCACAAACACTGGATCATTCAACTCAGCACCGTCCTGGTGCAAATTGCCATTGACCCCGTGGCTATTGGCTATTTCCATCGCACCCTTCCATCGCATCTCTTCCCAAATCCTTGCTCAGTGCCATTACCGGGGCAGATTGAGATTAGTCACGGGAGGTGTAGTATACCAAAGAAATCAGCAAGTACAATTCAAGCTTGTTTCTTCAGGGATCCAGCTGTTAAATTTCACCAGTCCATCACAGAGCTGTACTCAGAATGAGCCCGAACTAATTCAAACTGTTGAGGTGGCCCTCTCAAAACAATCATCTGTAGTAAGTCCACAGAGTTGGGAACCAAGCATATAGCTGGCAGTCCTTGGCATTAACTCTCGTAGCTGGCAGTTCTTGGCATTAACGCTCATGTAGAAAGCAACATAACTGGAGAAATTGCTTAAAATGTAGATCGACAAAGGATCATTTAGAATTGTTGGCACGTGTTGATAATAAAAAGCAGACTGATTTCAAATTGGTTTTATTATTTGTTCAATTTTTATTCTTAAAGTTAACCTTGTCCAGGTAGAATTTACTTGGGTGTATTCAAAGTGCACAATCTGATGAACGTTACTAGCTGTATAGCCTGTGAATCACCACCCCTGTCGATGAACAAACATTCTTATAACCTCCAAGGTTCTTCTTGCCCCTCACACTGGCTATTTTCCATCGCACCGCCTATCAGCAACGGATAGGATTTTTGTCACTAAAGATTAATTTTTATTTTCCAGAAGTTTAAGTAAATGGAATCATATGCTACATACTCTTTTGTGTCTAGTTTTGTTTTGTTTTTTTTTTTGCCACTAAACCATAATGATTTTGAGATTCGTCCCTTGTGTAAACGTTTATCGGCAGTTTATTCTTTTCATTGCTGAGTAGTTTCCCACTGAATGCGTATGTCACATTCATTTTGGTTTTCCATCCACATATGGATGGGCATTTAGATTGTTTCCGGTTTGGGGGCTCTTGTGAGTAAAGGTGTACTCATCTTTGTCAGGATATATGTTTTCATTTCTTTGGGGTAAATTATTAAGAGTCGAATGTCTGGGTTGCATGATTATGTTCTACTCTTTAAAAAAACAGACAATTCTCTAAAGCAGTTGTACCATTTTACATTCCACTGGCAGCATAGGAATGTTCTAGCTGCACTTAGTTCTCATCAACACCTGACTGCAAGTGGCAGTTCACACTCTCCCAGCAGCAGAGTCAAAGTCACACAGACCCTGTTGGAGCCAGAGTATCACACAACTTCCCCAAAACAATTACTATGGCTTCAAGTCGCCGCGTTTTGCGCCACATGTTTATGGTAGCTAGATTGGAGTCAGCTCCACTGACAACCATATGCCGAAGGTTGGGAGGGCATGGTTCCCCAAAGGGAAACTGAGGCACTAAGAGGACTCCAGGAAGCCAAGCACCAACATAATTCTACCATACATTTCCATTATGTACAAAAACCTCTGCTAGAAATAACAGTTTTTTAAATTTAGAAACGTGCGATCACATGAAAAAATCCATTTTTTAGTTGGAACAATAGTGCAGTGAAACACAGTACCTAATAAACATATGCTCAGAATAGTTAACAATGAAACTGATGGGTGGGTGTTGGCAAAAACATATTAAGTTCATTGCTTTCCACTTCTTTTTTTGTTTGTTTGTTTGAAATTCATAGAAAGCTATATGTAAGGCAACTGGGTGTACTTGCTGAAGGCAGATGGTCGTGTTCTCTTGCTTGGTAACATAGAAAACTGGAGAAAGAGGTGCAGGTGGCCAGGTGGGGGAGGCTTTTAGAAATGTGTGTGAGGCCAATGCTAACTTTAGGGATCGTAGAATTTACGTAAACCTAAAACTTTTGGAATATTTGTTAATGACAAATTATGATCTAGAACCTTTAAACATTACTGTTGTTATTCAACCTTGGCCTTATAGAAGGGGCAAAGAAGAGAAGAGAGAGGAATCAGCCGACATTCCTACTTTCAGCTGCTTATTATATTAAGTTAACTCTCTTTATGAATACAGAATCTGATGTTTTCTTGTCCAATTTCCATTCTTTATAAGCTGTTTGTGATTGCTGAAAGTTATTTAACTCAGTGAGTAATTTTATTGACTTTATATCATATACCTTAACACCATTTCCTATCTCCCTTATATTACTCATCTGACTATATATATATATATATATATATATATATACATATATATATACACACACACACACACACACACACACACACACATATGGGGGCACACACACATATATGTTTAAATTTATATATATTTTTATTGTCCTTTTCTGTCCATCCCCTCACTAAAATAAAAACTCCATGAGGGAGGACTATTTTATTTATTCTCTTCACTGTTGTATTTCTATCACCAAGAAAAATTCCTGGCATGAAGCTGGCACTCCAAAATACTTGTTGGGTATTTTCCGATTTGTTTCGGGTAAGTAGGGGAAAGTTAAAGATGAGAATAGGATCTTGCCTGACTTATTTGGTGATATATCCTAAGTGCCAACAATAGTGCCCAGCAAACAGTAGTTTCTTAATGACCATTTGTGGGATGAATTAAAGATATCCATTCATTAATCCTTCTTTGTGAAGGAGACAAGGTTAACTGTTGGATAGTTAAAGAAAGCAAGAGTAATGGTGGTTTGGAAGAAATGCTGAAAATTTGTAATAATTATTGTGGGGAATTATAAAAGTAGCCAATAAGAGACCGCTAGAAGGATTTCTCAGTTGAGGAAACTCTGTTTTGTAATGGACACAATCAGTATGATTTATGATTTCCTCCAACAATGCTAAGCTATCAAAGACAAGGAAGCAGATGGTTTTGTTGACCTAACATCACCACCCTCTAAAATAATTGATCTCCCATTTAATAGAAGTTGCTGTGATGTGTCATAGGACACAGACTGGATAGGAAGAAAAGCAAGTGCATAGGAGACGGGGAGATTGGGGTATAGTATAGATATTAGAAGACTCGATGGAGCCCAAGAGAAGGAATAGTGGGAGGAGTGAGAGACTGAAAGTGTGATTGATTTTGTCATAGAATGGGATCTCAGAATTTATTATTTAGGAAATATTTTAGTTTCTAGGTGATAGGATTCATTCTGAGACCAAGGTCAAATGCCAGCATGGAGTAGAATGGTTTTATTTAAGGTTTGTAAGGTGTAGGGTATGAGTAGGAAAGACCAAGGAATAGAGAACTAGGTTCTAGTTGGGTTGTCAGGAGTCAAGTTGAAGATGTGGACTCTGAGTCATATTCAGTATCTCCACCGAGGGTGAAAGTGACAGAAGTCTATAGGTGAAGGACTTACAGCAGGATAGTAAGAATGGGATTAGAGGTAGTGCAGATAGACAACTAAAGCTTTGTAAAGGAAGAGGGTAGCCAATAAATGTCTCCGGAGTAGCAATGGGGGCTAAGAGAATAGACTTGAGTGGGTGGGGCATCAAACTAGGAAAAAGTTGCAAGCTACTGGAGTTGTATATAAAGAGACATTAATGACTAGGGCAGTAGGAGGTTTTGGCCAGGGCAGTAGTGGTGAGGAACTGTCATTGGAGGGTTCATTTTTCGAAAGTAAAGTCAACAGAGGTGGCTTTAGATGGAATTAGATGTACGCTTTGAAGCTCCTTGGTATTTAGTCTGAAAAAACTGGATGAATGTTACTAGGGAAGAAGACAGGGAAAGACATCATTTTGGAGGAAAACAAGAGGTTTTTTGGGGGGCTTTATAAGTTTAAGAAACTTATTTGAGTTATTCAGACATCCGTAGGGGTGTTAGAAACTGTGTCAATTGCTTTCATATGCACCATGTCACGTATTATATTTTCCTATTGATTCTATGAGGTGGATACTAATGTTTTTCCAATTTAACAGGTGATGGAATTTGAAGAATTAGAGGAACAATGCCAACGTCATGTAGTTAGAAAGTCTCAAGGGAAAAATTTGAGTCAAATCTGTCTGATTAGAAAGCCCTAATTCCCAGTCACCATTTCATACAACTGAAAGCCCTCCTGATCAAATGGATCCAGGTTATATGATATCTTAGGCACATGCAACTGAGGGAGGCTTCTTTAAGAAAAAAAAAATTACCACTACAAAATTGCTTACAGAGGTAAATAGAATGAGAAAAGAAATCATAATAAATTGTACACTTTAAAAGCTGTCCAATGCCATAAACATCACAAAACCTAGAAAATCAGCATAATTCTTAAAAGTTAACAAGTGAACACATTGCTGTAACAAGTGAATTCCTACTTTTTTGTCTGCATACACTTTGATTATCTCTTTCTATGGTAAAGGTTTTATAACGACATTTGTGTAGAAAAAACTGGAAGATAAATTCGATGGGCATCTTCTATGACTAAAATTGATCAATTTTTAATTACGGATAGTTGAGAAAAGTTTCTTTCAGATTTATAACTTACCAATAGTAATACTGTATAAATTTGTAGGATTGTTTAGGAATTTATTTGGGAAACCTGAGAAAATATTCATGTTTGCAATAACATGTAACCAATTAGTTGGACACTGTTAGTTTCTTCCTAGGTCTTTCAGGGGCCCGTGCAGGGCAGGAACCTGGTGAATCCACTTCTGGTACTGGTTTCTCTCTAAGCAATTGGGGGAAGAAGTGATAGGGCCAGGAGGTTTTTGCTGTGTGTGGTGTAACATGAGATTTACCCTTCCAGAGTGGCCAGAGAGGGATTGGCCGCCTCCTCAGGAACTCACCATCTGATGGAACTATCATTTCTCCAACTGTGGGGTGAGAGCCAGGGGGTGAAAAAGCAAAAGACTGGTGAAAATGATCCTTTTCACAAATTCTTCAACAACTGTGTTTAAAAAATTCTAGAGCCAGAATTACTTTTTCTATTTCTCTTACCCTCCTCCCATAAGTCGATGAAAATAACCTACTAAATATTTATGTGGCTGAAGTTTTCCTATTTTAAAATATATCCTCTTTGAAGGCTAAGTATATATAGCAGTGGTACATATCTTCTTTATGATTAACTAATCAATAACTGGAAGCCTTGCCATGATTATAGTCTTACTTGAGCACACTGTCACAAAACAGTGATTGAACTTGAATTGTGCCTTGTTTTCTTTCTTCACTCAATTTTCCTTTGCCTGAATTAATTACATGTTCAGGATCCCTTCTGCTATTGTATAGCAGCTGTGAAATGAGAATAAGGTGGTTGACTTTTTTGTATCCTTGGAGTAAAGGGTAGACGAGGACTGGAATAATCATTATAAAAGAGGGACTGTTGGTCCTGGTTGGAAAAATAGAAGGAATTTAGAGAAAAAGAAACAGTGTGAGTATGAAAAAAACCCCAGGACATTAGTATGAAAAAGTGGTTTTGGGGGATGTTTGGAATCCAGTTAAACCCCTTTTTGCTTCCATATGTTTGGTAAGCTATAAGGTATCAGTGGGGGCACTTTAAGTCAATTTAACATGCTTAATGGAATTTCGGAATTCAATATAAACAGCATGGGCAGTTCCCACCAGTCCACGGCTCAGTATCATTCTTTAATTTATATTTCAGAGTGCCTAGACTCCATCTCTCACCTGCTCAATCCAACAGGAAGCTCAGTCTGATATGTCAAAAATCCCCAGGGGTCCTTACTGTCCTAGCTGTTTGCCGATGGATCATAAATTCCAATTCATTCCAGCGGCCTGGGGAGTCTTTCCTGGGGCCAGGTGATGGCTGCTCCCCAAGCCACCGGTGTGCAGACAAGCCTGCTGCTGTGCCAGGGGCACGAAACCACCGAGCGCACGGTAGTTGGACTCAATGTCCCTCACTGCACCTGGGCGTGCTCTGTGCTCCTTAGAGCTGCTTCAGTCATGCTTGGTTAAGAAGATCCGTAAACTAGGTCTGTGGCATCCCTAAAGTGCAGACCTATATGCAAGAGTAATGACAGGCTCTTGCGAAACCAAATCTTAAATAATTTCAGTCTTTTTAAAATAAAAAATACAAAATCATAAGTTTTATGTACATCATTAGGTGTGAAAGTGAGTATTTACTTAGAATAAGGAAACATATACCATGTTGCAGAATCCTTGGAGATTCAGGTCCCTTTCACTTAAGATTCATGTCAGACAATTTGCCAGAAATACTTCATAGAAATAGTCCTTAAATGCAGTCTGGCTTACCCTCCTCTCACAGAACATTCTAAACTCCATACAAGTCTTCCACAATCCCAGGAGCCTGGATGAGGGAGAGTCCCTGAGAGGGAAGTTCTATTAGCTTCGTGATAAATTCACCTCTGCCTACACTGGTAGTGTCACCTCTGGGTACATTGCTGTTACCTGGGGTTCTGCTAGAACCATCTAGCCTTGAAAGTTTGGATGCTTTGAGCATGGACATCACTGAGGTTGTCTGCCCCTGCTGGAGTCTGGGTACTGCTCAGAGATTTGGCTCACTTACTCATCTCCTTTCCTCACTTTTTTTTTTTTTTTTGCCAGGGCTGGTCCTGCCAGTTAAGCCCAACCTACAGTGGTTTCTTGAGGTTTGAATGAAGATATGACTTCTTTTAGTCTTTATCTGGTAAAGGACCCCCTTGACAAAGTGAGCAGTTCCACCACCATGGACCACTTTAATTTTATTCAATTGTATTTATATTTCCTAACCCTAGTAAAAAGATGTGTGATGAAGCATCCCCCCAACTCCAACACCCCTCTTCTCTTGTTGTGCAATTCTCCTCCTCAAAGTTATTGTTTCTTGGGTGGCATTACAGAAATATATTTTGCAAAAATAAACAAATCTGTGTATATACGTGTTGATATTAAGCTCTTCCATTCTTTTTTAACCTACTAGAAGAATTTAATCTATTCTGTTAGTATGTAATTTGTTATAATTCTCTACTGAAATGATCTGAGTATAATGCTTATGGGAGAGCTGGAAAAGAAGGAAGTTCTTAGACATCTTTCTCTTCTTTCATAGTGACATTTTTTTCTCATGTTGGTTCGGATACTCTGCTTTCCTTTTGTTAGCATTCGCCTGGCATGACTCTTCTCTTCTGTTTTACCAAAGGATTTTGCTTTGTCATTCAAGTGCTACTATGTGAGTTTAGTCTGATTAAACTTATTGATATGACTGATTTTTTTCTTCTGTTATACTATTTTAGTTGATTTTTTAAATTTTCATAGCTTTGAATATACTTTCTAGACTCCCTGGGAATCCAATGGTGGTACATAGGTTGGAGGTTTCTCTCTGCTGGTTTACCTTTGTGTTATTAAATATATTCAGCCATCTTTACTCTTTGATTTGTTACAGAAGAGATCGGAATATTTACTTTTCTACTTTGGCTAATTTTAGGATTACCACAGATTATATTATTTTCATTTTTATCTGATTTCATAATCTTAACATTTGTTTCAGTCTTTATTCTATGGGTAAATAGATTCAGTGACCACACAAATTTCTTTGTTGTGGCTTCTTCAGTCATTTCTTGATTGGCTAAATCTTGCTCAATGTTAGATTCCTCAGGAACAGATGGGAACAATTTCCTTGGATTCTTGCATTTGGTATCCCTCTGAATATATAGGTTGAAATAGTCTTTTATTTCAGGAAAGTCTTAACAAATTATATCATTTTATACTTGTGTTGTCTTCCTTTATTTCAATTTATTCGTCTATAATCCCTAGTATGGTATCTTGGGTATCTTTGGTTTATCTTCCATGTAAGAAAAATATATATATATATATATATATGTATTTTTTTTTCTCTCTATGAAAAAAAAAAAAACAACTAAAAAGGCAGTTGGCCAGGAGAAGCAAATAAATCTTCCTTTGATACTCATGTCTAGATTGAGGTCAGACATCAGCATATGATTTAACCTTCTCCAGGTCCTATTTGAATTTGCACTTGCATATGCAAAGTGGGTGGCCCTAGATTCTTTAAGACAATATAGGTTTTGTTTCTGTTGGAGCCTAAGAACAGCATTGGGCCAGTGTATCAAGTGGCAATATAATTGGAGGGAAACCTGAAGCCCCTCCAAATTATGTCACCCACCCAGAACACAGCGATATTTACTCTACAGACTTTGAAATGTAAATTTTAGAAGAACTTTACCTATTTGCTATCCTGTCTTCTTATAAAACTTTCTAAAATTTTTGAAAAAGTTTTATGGTTATTTTAGGAAACAATCTCCAAAAGAATAGAAATCAGATTTTATGAGTACAGACTACAAAAGGGTAATTCCTTGGGGTGGGTATCTGGCTCTGGCAATGAGACAGAGTGGACCAGATGGTCCCTGAAGGAAAGGGCACAGGAATTCTAGGCCTCAGCACTATTGATGTATTACCAAAAGGTGTAGGTTTTACAGCAGGTAAATAATTATGTTGGCCAATATGTTCCTAATATTACCGGTTCAGACAAGGTCTAGGGCTACTGTAGGGCAGCTGACTTAGTTTCATGCTGGATTCCCCATTCTTTGGCGCCTTTGAGAGTCCTGCTGTTACTAAGAAGATCCTTGCCAGTGACGTTCTGTAAGTCTCAGACATTGGGACAGAAAAGGGGCACCATATCCAAGACTTGCATGATAAAAAAGAAAAGGAATCTAAAGGAAGCAAGTAGAGCCTGCAAAGGGTGCCAAAACATACCTCTGACTTAATTCTTCAGCTGCTCAGCGAGTTACGTATCTGCTGTTCTATAGATATCACACATATTTTCCTGTTTTCAGTGTTTCCTCTTTCCACTTTCTGTCAGAGATAGAGGAGAATGAAATATTTCTCTCTGCACACACTGCAATCAATTTTGCCAGTAAGTACAGATCTTAAAACAAAAGTATCTTGACCCTCTCATAAAAGAAGGTATTTTCAATTGCTTGCTGATAGCTTGAAAGTACACATCATATTTCATACTCATACCCCTAGTAATTTGTCAGGTGTCTGGGCATTTCATTATCAGCGACATTTTACTATCTATCCATCTCTGCTCTTTCAAGTGCCTGTTTTTAACACTGAGACAATAGACTTCATCCAGTCAATAAAAGAACATTCCAATACGTGTTGATTAAGAACATACTCAGTTGTCAGACAATTTGGTTCAAATGGGCAATTTAATCAATTCTCTCTAAACCTTGGTGGATCATGTCAGTATCCACCTTACAGAATTGTGATGACAATAAGATTCATATACTTATTTTGCAGGCACTTCCCATTAAAAATGAATGTGAGCTAAGGTGATAGGGACAATTGGGTGCTTTTCTAGATATGGCAACAGAGAACGCTGCTCCAGAAAGGTTTTATTTGAGCAAAGATCTGAATCAAGTGAAACAAGAAAGCAAGTCTTGCAAATATTGAGAGAGAGAAGGTTCTGGGCAGAGGAAAGAGCAATTAAAAGGTGGTGTGTTGGGAATATTATTGCCATGTTTGAGAAGCTGGGTGAATTGTGATGTCATTAATGATATCATCTTTTCACAGAGTCTGGGGCTTAGCAAGTTCTCCATGAATATTAGCAACTCTGTTTAGTATCTGAATCATAAGAACAGAAATATTTCCCCTTTAAAGAGGCCCCTGGGTGACTGAGTCGGTTAAGCATTTGACTTTGGCTTAGGTCATGATCTCTCAGTTCAAGAGTTTGAGCCCCACATGGGGCTCTCTGCTGTCAGCACAGAACCTGCTTTGGATCCTCTGTATCCCCAGCCTCTGGCCCCCCCTTTTCTGTCCCTCCCCCACTTGCGTGCGTTCTCTCTCTCTCTCTCTCTCTCAAAAATAAATAAACATGAAAAAAATATTTCCTGGGGTTCCTGGGTGGCTGGTTGGGTAAGCGTCTGACTGCAGCTCGGGTCATGATCTCCTAGCTTGTGAGTTTGAGTGCCACATCAGGCTCTGTGCTAACAGCTCAGAGCCTGGAGCCTGCTTTGCATTCCATGTCTCCCTCTCTCTGCTCCTTCCCATCTTGTGCTCTGTCTTTCAAAAATACATAAACGTTAAAAAAAATTAAAATCTCCTTCTTTTGTTATCTTGCTTAATGTAAGAGGATCTAATTATGCCAACCCTAGCACAGAGATTACCGGCAAACTCTCTTGTTCTTTAAGCAAAACGGTTCTCTGTTCTGGAAAGAAATAAGCTGACTGAGTTTTTCTTTGGGACAGGGCAAGGAGCAGTGATTTGTGGCTTGCCTTACCTTGAGAAATATTATAGGACAAAAGTGTGCCTTTCTGAACTTGGGTTATCCACAACTGATGGCCTCAAGAAGACAAGACCAGAGGTGGGTGGGAAGAGCCGTACTGTATATGAGTTCCCAAAGCCAAACTCTTTCTGGAGAGTTCCAGGCTAAGAAGAAGTCACAGTCTACATGCAGACTATACTATGGAAGTGTGCTCCTCATCATTTGGGGTATGTATTTATTATGTGAGCAATACTTATTGTAGAAAATTTATTTTTTTTATAAATGTTAATATTTTAGAAATGTATAAAATGTATAATACATATTCAGAACATTAAGAAGGTATAGACGTAAAGAAGGAAGAGAGAAAGAAGAAAGGATGGGGGAAGGAGGAGAAAAGAAGAAGAAGAAATCATCTACGAAGCTACTAGCCAAACATAAGTGCTATTCCTGTTTCATTGCATTTTTTTGAACCAGATTCAATGAAAATATACAGTGAAAATATACATGTTGTTAGTAACTTACTATGCTCACTAAGCATCTGATATTTACCATCTCTTTATGGCGATAAATACCTTTAACCCCACATCTTTTTTATTGGCTGCATAGTTATCCATCATAAAATTAAGCCATAATTTACCAACTCATTGTGACCTTATGGAAATCTCCCTTTATAATGTTAAACATATTTCTCTTCACATACAGCAATTGTGCTTCCAATATCCACAGAAACAGAGAATGCATTTCTGCATTCTGTGAACAATTGTCCACAAAATCAGTGGCATCTTCAATGAGTGTGTTGATTAGTAACCAGAACAGCATCTATCTGCATTTGAAAATTTTGGGGCGCCTGGGTGGCTCAGTCGGTTAAGCGGCCGACTTTGGCTCAGGTCATGATCTCGCGGTCCCTGAGTTCGAACCCCGTGTCAGGCTCTGTGCTGACCGCTCAGAGCCTGGAGCCTGTTTCGGATTCTGTGTGTCCCTCTCTCTCTCTGACCCTCCCCCGTTCATGCTCTTTCTCTCTCTGTCTCAAAAATAAATAAATGTTAAAAAAAATAAAAAAAAAAAAAGAAAATTTAGTTAGATAGGTAGGTAGGTAGGGAAATAAATGGATGGTATGTGAGGACTATTCAATTTGCTCACATGCTTGATACACAAATAAACTCTTGGACTCCTTGCGAAATTTCCACAATGCACTGTTCCACTCAGAATGCAGCTGCTCACAGATTATACTGTACAGCTAATGCAAGGCTGTGGTCCTCCAAGTATGGTCCCAGGACCAGTTATAATAATAACTAATTATCTGGTCCCACTCCAGACCTAATGGTTCAGAAGCTCTAAGGATATGGCCCAGCAACCTGTTTTAGCAAGATGTGTTAGTGATTCTGATCAAATCAGAGAACCACTGGAAGGGAGAGAACATAACAGTTGTATCCTGTCAGTATCAATAATGAGACTTGTGACTTCTCACCAGCTACATTGTCTGTGCTTCTGTTTTCTCATTCATAAAAAAAAATCAAAAACAGAGGAAGCAAAAAAACATTATATCTCTAATGATAGAATTATTGTAGATTCAATAACAATTTCTGTGAAAGCAACTGGCTGTGCCTGGCAGAGGAGACACACACTGATTGAGGGATTATTTAAGACTCTAACATGTGACAGGTACTAGAAGACAAAGCGAAGAAGGTAAATATTTTCTTTGACCTCATTTAGTAAGGGAAAAACTGCAGGTTTTAAAAACCATTCAAATGTCATATTTGCCATGATAACATGTAGTTGAAGCCCAAGGAAGGGAGCGATTAATCGTGTTTGGAAAGATCAGGGAGGCAGGAGAGTCCTCACAGGGGAGAAAACCATGAGCCACAGACACCCCAGAGTAAATCACTTCTGGGAAGTGTGAAGAGGCAGGGGCTTGTGGATGTGGCAAAAAGAAGTCACCATATATCCATGAATGACACATGAATGAGACAGCAGAATTTCCTGCAACGTTGGGTGTCTGCTACGAGAGGATGAGAGAGGTCGAAGAGGAAGCCACAAGTAATTAGAAGAGATGAAATTTGGGAAAGAGAAAAAGATAAGTTGAAAAACAAGCCAGATCTTAGAAAGCCAAGACCTAGAGGTCTTGTATTTCTGGTTCTGAGCAATGTCAGTTTCCCTCTTTTCTTGAACACTTTTTTTTTTTTTTTAATCCTGATAGAAACTACATTTTAAAGTAGTATTGATGGAGGAAAAGCAATCACAGAAAGGCTTCATCACAATTTGGGACCCAGGTGGGAAATGACAAAGGGGCCTCAGGAATTCTGTATGTTTTCCTCTCTTTGTGTCTGTCTGCAGCTGATTGCCTGAACGACTGACAAGCTGACAGTTTCTAGGAAGAGGAACATAGAGTGGGTGGGAAGTAGAGGAGAAAAGAAGAAAGGAGAGAAAGAGGAGGGTTCAGAGGAGCTCCTTGGGGGTTCACCATACTCAGAGCCAGACGGCCCGTAGCAGATTTTTAGATACACTGAGGTAGATCATTTACTGCCTTTGGATTTCTTTGGATTCTTTGTGGCACATTATTTATGACTGGGCTCTTTGTACATAGTTATTTTTAATGACTTTGTTCCCAAAGTAAGCCCTTGGTACCATTGTGCCAGCACAGCTCCCGTGAAAATTGACCACTTTGTTCTGTTTATGAAGGACTATAGATTTACAGCTGCCGAAAATAAAACCCACAGAGTCCATAAAGTAGACGTTCTTGGTCCTCTGCTACCTTATTCTACATTTAAAATGTTTTCCCAGCCACAGTCATAATCATGGTTTACTGCATTGCCCAAAGATAGAGGCCTTAGAACATCCACTCCTGTAACTCAATTAAGGGCGGTAGCCAGAGGCCTCACTTCTGTGCTCAGCTCTCAGTTTAGGACACAAGAAATGATTATGCTTTATGTAAATATTATGGATGTGCATTCCGTCTCTGTAGCTCAGGGTTTAAAATTTTCCACTTTACAACATATTCACCACTTTCCCTTGCTTTTCCCAAACATGAAGTAAATCTCCGAGAATAAAGGAAAGTTAGTTTAGACACCATAATGCTCAGTTTCAATATAATTAAATTGCATACACATAGTCACACTCAGGGAGAGCTGGGACGTCAGCTTCTAATTTGCCACCAAACAAACATTGTCTCCAGTTATTTTCCAGAGTCTAGGGTGGTAACTCTAGTAATTGAAGAGGGGAATAAACAAAGTTAGCATAAAATTATAGTCTGACACAACCTTAAATTCTGCATTTTAAGATCTGGGTGAGCTCATCTGTCATGAGGCCTAAAATAAACAAGTGTTCAAGATGGAAACAATAGTGTAGTTAAAAGTCATCCACATAAGTGAGTCAAGCACTCAAAGTGCCTTCGGCTCGGGGTAAAGTGAAATTCTGAGGGGTGAATCGTCCTTTTAGACATTAAGATGTTTAAGCAGCCACTCCAACAACAGACACACACACAAACACACTTGCTTTTATTCTGTTTGTAAAACGTTGGGAAATAATCATGTTGATAAAATACAAAACTTACTGGGTCGTCCATGTTCTGAGGTACAAGGTGAATACCAGAGGGTTTAGGTTTTTCAAACCTCCAAATGGTTGGGAAATGGAGGGAGGAAATAAAATGGATCATCTCTCTTGAGGAACTTCAGCAGATCTAGGGACACGAACAGGGAACAAATACCAAGGAGTTCAAGAGCTTGCATTCTTCCCCATCTCAATAAATGAACACTCTTATTCATCTAATTGCTCACCCCAAAAAGTTAAGGTTATATCTGACTCCTCCCTTTCTCTCATAGCCTATGTCTAATCAAGCTGCAGATTCCGGCAGCATTGACATCACCCTGGTGCAAGTGACAGTCATTGTCTTGCCAGTTTTCTTATCACCATAGATTTTTAATCCGTCTTCTTGTTCCCACCTTGGTCCCTCTAATCTATTTTTGACCTAACAGCTAACTGATAATATTAAAATTTTAGCCAGACCATATCAATGACTACCCATCTCAGAGTAAACTCCCATCCTAAAAGGACTCTCTTATTCAGACCTTCTCTCCCTCCAGATGTTTTCTCTGGCCACCAGGCCCATTCCCTCTTTCTCATTTGATTTCCACAGCATGAGCCACCATATTGTAATTCAAGCCTGCCTCAGACCATCTGCATTTGCTTTTTTTTTTTTTTTTTTGCCTGAAGTGCTCTTCCTTCAGATATCCAAAAAGTTCTCTCCCTCATCTTATTATGGGTCTCTGGTCAAAAATATTTACTTTAGGGCTACATAGGGGGCTTAGTTGGATAACCATTGGACTCTTGATTTGGCCCACTGTGGTGAGATCGAGCCCCTCAGCTGGCTTCACACGGGGCACAGAGCCTGCTTAAGACTGTCTCTCTCTCGCTCTGCCCCTCCCCAGCTCGTGAATGCATGCTCTCTCTCTAAAATAAAAAAATAAATAAAAAATACATATATATTTACTTTAATCAAGAAACACTTTAATGAGCACCTTATTTGAAAGTGCAACTTTTTCCTTCACTCTCAGGATTCCTTGATCCTTTCCTTTCTGTCTTTTTTCCTATAGCAGTAATTACTTCTTACAAACTTCAAGTTTTATTTATTTGCTTATTATCTTTTCTCTTCCACCAGGAATGTTTATTTGTTTGTTATTTTTTGTAGCTCTTTCCAGATAACTGTAATAGTGGCACAACGTGGGTAAGTCCTCGAAAAAAAAATTGTTAAAATGATATAAAGAGTCCTTCAAATAAGCCCAATTATACTTCTTTCTTTTAATGTTTATTTTCAAGAGAGAGAGAAAGAGAGAAAGCATGAGTGGGGGAGGATCTGAGAGAGAGAGAGAGAGAGAGAGAGAGAGAGAGAATCCAAAACAGGCTCCACACTGTCAGTACAGAGCCCGACATGGGACTCAGGCTCACAAACCATGAGGTCATGACCTGAGCTGAGGGTTGCTTAACCTACTGAGCCATCCAGGTACCCTCTCCAATTATACTTCTTATAAGCCTGGCCCTGCTCTAGTTTACTATGGTTATTTACAAAACAGATCTGAGGAGTCCCAAGACTCATAACTAAAGAGAGGGGGGAAAATTCTGAAAAAATTATGACCATCCAGAGGGGTTGGATGCCCCATTGCGTTGGCTCATGGTTCCTTGAACAGTCAGCCAATCCCTTGCATCTGGCTCCCAGACCTAACAGATGTCATTCTATAATATGTGAAAGCAAAAACTTAGGAAGGAAGGAGGAAACAATTTTATCGACTGCTTTACTAAAAATTAGCCAACAGCATCTTCCTAAATTCATTAAAGATTCAACAACACTGTCCATGTTTCCAAATCACAGTAATATTCCATGTAATAGGAAAACACATCTGGCATTAAAAAATATTAGTGGCGATGCCATGAATTTTATTCACTTATCCCACTTTTGGTTTAAAATATCAGGTCTATTGCCACTAGACTAATTCTTTTTAAACCTTCTCTGACTTTATTTAGGACCTGGATTAATGAAGTCATTCTAATTCCTCAAATGCAGATTAGGATTAGAGTTCTCCCAGTACCAAAGTAATAGCTTGGTTAAAAGAGATCAAATAGAACTTGCCTTGATGTCATTTTGAACTAGAAAGTATACTACACTGAAAACTTTCAATTATGGTTACGTGTTATCTTAAACAGATCCCATCGGATCTATACCAATGCACACTGGTGTTCACAATTTGTTTTCAACTGCCATGGTTTGTCCTCTCAGTCTCACTCCCCTTGGGAACTGGGGGTTAATTAGTAGTGGACAAGAAAATTCCTAAGTAAAATAGCTTCAACGGACAAGAACATGAATGGATCTACTCAAGGCTGTCTCTTAGAATCTGAAATGAGTCACTTCACATTAAAAGGTATTGCAACAAACGTTGATGCACAGAAGATTCACCTTCCGCTCTGACAACATCAAGTCAGGTCTTATGGTTCACAGGAGAAGCTGAATCACAGACATTACAGCACATAATGCCAGTGGTCTGATGAGGCATATGAAATTGCCCAGTGTATTATTTTTAGAGGGAAAATATTAATTACCTTGCAAAAACATGCAGATGGTGGAAAAGCATGCCTTCAGGGAGCTCAACCTTTTAGGTAGGAACATCTTAGAAATCCAGACTGAATGCCTGCGGTACCAAAATTTCCCCAAGATTTGGAAGAATCCACGTGACACTGAATTATTTTACTCTTCTTAACAAATTTGATGTCATAAAGTGATAACCTCAGTCTTAGCCTTTTCTGTTAACAATGAATCCATGCCTCAAAATAAAATAATTTTTTAAGTAGTAACATTTCTTAACATCCCTCGACCACCTTTACTTCCCACAACAAAATATACATAAGAGCTTAAGACTGATAACTCCTTTTTAGTGCTGCTTTTCTTGACAAGAAATGTTTTTTTTCATTTTGTCTATGTAACGTGAGCCTTGGTCAACTCACATGGTCCTCAGCTGCTCACATTGCCAAGCACATACGATAGCCCATTTTTTCAAATAAACTTACAACTGCTTTTTATTTTATCCCCTCTGAGCCTCATCAGCTTCTTTGGGTGCCATGCAGTGGAGACCAGAGGTCAGCTTAGAAAAAAAAAAATCTCAGTTAAGAACATCTGAAGAGCTTTGCAAGGCTTCGTAAATACGCATAAACAAACTCGCTCTACCTATATCAAAAGGGTTAAGTGCTCCTGAGCAGCACTTCAAGGTCAGTGGTTTGCTTTCATCCCTTTCCAGCACTTTGCTTAGCTGGCAGCCCTCCATCCTTTGGGGAGTGCAGGGGCAGCAGAGTGCACAAGACTTCACAGCCTCTGCCAGAATTTCCATGATCACATCAACAGATGGAATAATAATCGCCGCTGAAGTTACCGCACTATCTTTGTGATCCAAGGAAACTTCCTCCTGCTTCATTTCAAAATCATTTCTGCTGGCAATTTATACATAAGGTATTCTTATTTTCTGGAAATGTTACCCGCATCAAGGTGATTCTAAGCAACGGAATAGTATAAGCCCTGCATTTGAATATAAATGCCTGTAGGGGGGTTAAACACCACTGGGGGAGGGGAGGCTTTGTGGGTGCTACAGGGAACACTGTCATTTTCTTGGCAGCTGGAAGTAGTGATTGTGAGGCCTGACACTAGCGATACTGTCTCCTGGCCACCTGGGCTCTGTCTCCACAGCTGTGATTCCAATCATAACTGTGCTGGAAAGTGACCTCCCCTAGTCTCCATGCAGTAGGTTCTCTGTGTTCTTGATTATTCCATGAGGAAAAGCCAGTTATGTGGATTATATTGCAGAGAATATCAGATCAGTACAATTAGAGTTGGGCTTTCTAAAATCAGGTGTTAGAGTATTTGGTGTTAATTTCTAGACAATAGCTCTGAATCTGCCCAACAGCCCTGTGTGGGGTATGAGAATAAGTTACCTTTTAAAAAACATTGAACAGTTTTTCCATTGTGTAGATTTTTAAGTAGTGTGAGGTTTTGGGGGGTTTTTTAATGTTTATTTATTTATTTTGAGAGAGAGTGTGTGTGCATGTGCATGCACAGGTGAGAGCATGACCAGGGGAGGGGAAGAGGCAGAGTGAGAGAGGGAGACAGATGATCCCAAGCAGGCTCTTCACTGTCAGCACAGAGCCTGACACAGGGCTCCATCTCACAACCCCCCGCGATCATGACCTGAGCCAAAATCAAGAGGTGGACCCTTAACAAACTGAGCCACCCGGGTGCCCTTAAATTGTCTGAGGTTTAAGCCTTTGTCGATATCATGCAGTCTCTCAGATTATCGGGAAACAGACACTGATTTCTCAAAACCTTTTACTAATTATTTATCTTAGGAGAATCTTTTACCAATCTAATGTCCCAGTCACATACATGAACAATTTCAGTAACCATAAAAGCATAATATAAACACAAATCTCTCTTCCACTCTTTAAGAACTCATAAAAGGTGTCATATGTTTGTGTGACATAATCTACTAAAAAGATAATGAAAACAGAGGAGATCTCTACTCTGGTGCTATTCCATATACCAAGGACAATACAGTCTTTCTTCCTTTTTGTGCATCGTATCTTTTCACATAGATGCAGCTATATTCTAATTGGAAGTCTCTGAAATCTATGTTTTCAATAGCAACCTCTATTCCAAGCCTCAAGCCAATGCTAACAATTATACCTGTTACAACCTTTTTTTATGGGGAAAGGGAGGTTTAAAGTTGCCAGATAAAATGCGTTCTGCACATTTAATTTTGTCCCAAACTTGTGGGGCAGATTTATATTAAGAATAAAAGAGTGTTCATTGTGTATCTGACATTCAAATTGATCTAGACTCCCTGTATTTTAATTTGCTACTTCTGGTAACCCTAAGGTGGGAATTGGGATAAGTTTTGTTCTTTTGTGTTTTTATCTCTACATTTCCCCCTCTCCTAACTTTAACTATCTCCTTGTTGCAAGGTTTTTTGCAGGGCATACAGTCCAAGCAGAAACTCAATAAAAATATCACGCGTGGTGTTTAAAGAGAAGAGGAGAGACAAGACAGAGGTGATGGGAGAGTGACTTGAGGGGGAGGCTCTCTTACCTGGCAGGAGATCAGAGACTGGCAGACCTTGCATTTATCAGGGGCCTGCACATCACCTGCAAACACCAGAGCAGGACAATGGCAGGACTTAAAAGAGGATGATTTGGAAGAATGGTGTCTCAAGGGAGGTACTACCTATGACGCCAAGGTTCCTGGACTCACCATCAGTTCACACGTCTAAGCAATGAGGGTTGCAGAAGAAGTGCCCATGTCAGACCCGAAAGTTCTGTGTGCAATGCAACAACGGGTGCTTCCATGGAAATCAGTGTTAGATGACAACTGAGGGTTTCCCTTGATGCTTTGGCATCAAATAACATCACAGAACCTTTGCATCAGGGAGAAACCGAGGTTATAGACGATGATGGAATTTTTTCCTCCTATGAGCACGAGTATGGGGACTGAGAGTCTAATGCAATCTGACTTAAAGGGAATGATGAAATGAGATGGTCCTTCCACACCGCATTAATGGAGTCAGATTCAGACACGTTTGTGGTAGACACTGATGGTTACTCACCCTAAACCACTTCCCCCCGCCCAAATTTATCCTTGTTGGCAGGTTGCCTTCTTCTACAGGAGCTGAGCATGCCAGGAATTGCTATTCCAGCCTGCTTATAAGCTGCAAGAATGACACCCAATCTAGGCCACGGGGGACTGGAGAAAGACTTTCTTCTATGATTGAAACAAAACAAAGAGCATCTTGCAAAAGGAACCTACCACCCTTTTTGGACCTGGTTTGTGAGAATGTATCATCTGGATTCGTAAAAACCATCCTTTGAATATGAGGGGACAAACCTGAGAACAAACAAGATCTGAACCTTCAGGAAGACAGCATGGAAAGACAGAAGAAGCTCGAGGGTATCACTGAGCCATTTGTTAGTCCAACTCTGTAACTGCCCTGCTTTTTGTTTTATGAGACAATAAACTTTAAAGATACATTTAGTTGGGTTTTCTATTACTTGCATCTAAAAGAACCCCAAATGCTATATCACTACTGCCACAGGTTGGGTTTTCCAGAAGCAGATGCTGACATGTAGTTTAGGTGTAAAATGTTCACAAAGGACAATGACCAATAACATCTGTATCACCTTATGGTTTATTTACACTGCCTGCTACTTTTCCCTTGGCTTTTGGTCACCTGGTGTCTTTGTTTGTTTGTTTGTCTTACCCATCTCATAACGTTATTTCACACCAAAGATTGAGGACAAAAAATTACGGAGGCTTGAAATGTTATTATCTTAACCTAAAGAGAGCATTTTCTTTTTCTTTTGTATTTATTTAATTGTTTTTTTGGTTTTTTTTTTTTTTTTTGCTTTGTTTTGGCAGCCAGATAGCGTACCAACAGATCTTCTAGATCTTCTTTGCTCCCTTGCTTTCTGGATTATTGCTCCTGAAATCTTGCCTGATTGTGCTCCATTGCCTTCCAACTCTTACCTCTTACAGTCCATCCAGCTCCTATCATTGGTGGTGAGGTGGTTAATCCAGCACCGGTTATTCTCTCAAGTCTCTAGCTATCAACCCTGTTAATGAGATTTGATTTTATCCGGGTAAGTCGGGACAGGGAAGAGCTTTCTGGAAAGGGGTACTATAGCCTGAGTGTAAGTCCAGCGTTAGAATGGATAAATTTTTGATGAAGGCAATTATCCGCTCAAGTAGAGAGCTTGTGTGAGGTGACTGTAAGGAAAAAATAAATAAATAAATGCTTGAATAGAACTAGATTATTGAGAATTTATTGCAGAGCTGGTAGGGGCTTATTACATATTTTTAAGCAAAGGCGTAGGAGGATGAATTTGTAAAGCTTAGTCTATGAGTTGCTTTTACAAAAATAAAATCATCCTGATTTTATGTAAAGAAGATATCAATATACTCCTAAAGGCATTGTTTAAACCTAAGTGGCAGGCCACTTTGAAAATCTGGTGTTGGGCTGGGAGCAGGGGACAGGGGAAGGGCTCTAATACAAAGGAGTGATTGAGACTAAAGAAAATGAGATAAATGATGAAAATGTCACCAAAGTAATATACAATCTTACATTTTTACAATCCAAGTTTCATAGTGTGCACTGGCCGATTTGATGTGAAAGCTGGAAAGAAGTGTTAAAATTTGTTATTATAGGGCTGTTCAACTGATTCCAGTTTTCACTTTTGTAAAAGACTCCTCTGTGGATATATTTATGGGTATAGTATAGTTATAATCCTAAGGCATCATTTGTAACAAGGACATATCCCCATGGTTCTCTGATTTATGAGGCTGTTTATTTGAATACCAACAAATTTATAAAAATATTTTGACAAGTAGACTGTCCAGTTCAATGCATCTTGTTTATTGTTGTAACTATACATAACATAAAATTTACCATTGTAACCATTTTTTGAATTAATAAACTTTATTTTTTTAAAACAGTTTTAGGTTTACAGCAAAACTGAATAGAAAATACAGAAAATTTCCATATATCTCCTGCCTTCACAAACAACTTTCTCCGCTATCGATTTCCCTCACCAGAGTGGTACATTTGTTACAGTCAATGAACTACATTGCCACATCATTATCACCATACACACACACACACACACACACATATATATATATATATATATATACACATATATACATATATATATATATATACACATATATACATATATATCACCATCATATACATCAGGGTTCACTCTTGGTATTGTACATTCCATGGGTTTTGACAAATATATAATGACATGTTTCCACTATTATGTTATACAGAATAGTTTTACTGCCCTAAGTATTCTCTGTACCCCACCTATTCATCTCTCCCTTCTCTCTAAACCCTGGGAACATTAATCTTTTTATTGTCTTCATAGTTTTCCTTTTCCAGAATGTCATATAGTTGAAATCATACACTATGGAGCCTTTTCAGTCTGGCTTTTATTGCTTAGAATTATGCATTTTAGGTCCCTCCATTTCTTTTCATGACCTGGTAACTATGTCTTTTTAGCATTGAATAATATTCCATTATCTGAATGTACCACAATTTAAACATTTATCTATTGAAGAACATCTTTGTTGCCTCCAAGTTTGGGCAATTATGCATAATGATCCTATAAGCATCTATGTGGTATTTGTATGGACATACGTTTCAATTCATTTGGGTACATACCAAGGAGTGTGATTGCTAGGTTGCATGGTAAGAGTAAGTTTAATTTTGTAAGAAGTTCCCAAACTGTCTTCCAAAATGGTTGTACCATTTTGCATTCCCATCAGAAATGAATGAGAGTTCTTACTGTTCCACATTCTCGCAGCATTTGGTTTTGGGTCATTTTAATAGGTAGGTGGAGGCATCTCGTTGTTTTAATTTGCAATTTCATAATGACATATGATGTTGAACATTTTTCATATACTTACTTGCCATCTGTAGATCTTCTTTGGTAAGATATTTGTTCAGGATTTTTTCCCCTATTTTTAAACCTGGTTGTTCATTTTCTTATTTTGGGATAGTAAGAATTCTCTCTACAAAGAGAATAGTCCTTTATCAGATGTGTCTTTTGCAAATATATTCTCTCAGTCTGTGGCTTATCTTCTTATTGTCTTGACATGTTAACCATTTTGAAGTGTGAAGTTCAGTTATATACATACCTATACCTTATCATGTAGCCATCACTACCATTGATCTCCAGAACTTTTTCTTCTGCCCAAACTACAGCTCTGTACTCATTCAGCAACTCCCATTTCTCACCCACCCTGAGTCCCTGGAAGCCACAATTCTACTTTCTGTTTACATAAATTAGGCTACTTTAGGTACCTTGTATAAGTGGAATCAGACAATATTTTTCTTTTGGTGACTGACTTATTTATCTAATATATCTTCAATGCTCATCCATGTTATAGCATGTGTCACAATGTCCCTCCTTTGTGTGTGTGTGTGTGTGTGTGTGTGTGTGTGTGTATGTATGTGTGTGTGTGTATATATATATGTGTATATATATATACATATATATATATAACATTTTATTTATCTATTTACCTATCTCTTCGCGCTTGGGTTGTTTCCACCTTTTGGCTATTGTGAATAATGCTTATATATATATATATATATATATATATATATAATAGAAAAAGAGAGCACGTGAGTGGAGGGGAGGGGCAGATGGAGAGAGAGTGTTAAGCAGGTTCCGTGTTCAGTGTGGAGGCTTGATCCCATAACCCTGGGATCACGATCTGAGCTGAAATCAAGAGTTGGACACAACTGACTGACCCACCCAGGCACCCCAATAATGTTACTATAAACATGGATGTGCAGCTATCTGTTTAAGTCTCAGTTCAATTTATTTTATAAAACAATTTTTGATCTGTTAAAAATAGGTTATATATTGACTTTTTTCCCCTTTCAAGTTTAGCTCACATTATAATAATTTAAATATTTAGGTTTTAATTTCAATATAGTTGCCAATGTTCACCATTATTATGATATTATAAAAAATTTAAATGTTGACTAGAATCATGTAACATTATTACATGCTGCTAAAATTTTCTTTCCCTTTAAACGACTTCATTTTTCTTTTATAGAAATTCTGTTTTGAGTTTCAATTTTTATTTTCTGTAGTGTCTTTCTCTGATTCTCTTGTTTAGAAGAAATGCCTACCATTGGTTAAGTAATTAGCAACATATATTGTGACTAGAATTTTAAAACCATTCATGTACTGTCATAAAGAGTGTCCTATGAAAGAGACAATAGATCAAAGAGAGTTTGGTCAGGCTGAAAGACCAATCTGCTCTGAAAATGGAGCATAGGTAATCAGTTGGGTTCTAAACAGTCAGAAAGTTAGTTTCAGGGAATACTTGATTCAGCAAGGATCTAAAGAGTTAAATAGAGCAAGACATCAAGGAGGTGTTCAGCTAAATATCACGCACACAAAAGAATATTTGGTCAGGTCTGATAGCACATGGTTCAGGGACAACACTGTAGTCTCTGGAAAGATTGGAGAATAAGGCAGGAAACCAGCCCCATGGAACTAAGATACTGGAAAGGAAACAATCAAGAAATTGTGAATGAGTGACTAGAAAGTGATGACTTATTGCCTGTCTCCCCTATTAGACCATAAGTAAGTCACATGAGGGTAGGAAACAAAGTATGGGGAAGACAATAACAAAGCTAAAGAAAGCTAAGTTAACTCCTTTTATTCACCTTTACTTAAAACATTATTGTTTGAAAATTGTAGAAATGGACTAAATCTCCAGGGGGGCATTAAGGTGACTTTGCAGTGAATGTTTAAAAGACTGTAGGAACAAATGTTCAGGCATATATTCCATTCTTTGTTCAATTTTTTTCAGAAGCTATAGATTTGTAGGCTAAGCTAGAATTTTTCATGAGCCCTTATTTTGAGCTTAGTTCCCTATACAGATGAAAAAAGCCTCAACTTCTTACTATGTGACAGGAACATATTCCCACTACTTTATATATGCATTAAGGAAATGTTAAAATTTAAATAATAGTTGTGCTCACATTATTCTTAAGTATCTATAGAAAGGAAAAGATTTATGTAATTCACATTTATCTCATCTATTTTAAAAGATATGGACATGCAGTATATTTAAAATTAGAATTAAGAATCTAGGAGCAAAAAGTAAAGGAACAGAGAACAATTGCATAAAAAATGACAATGGATTAATAACGTAACATGGGAATCACTTACATTTTAAAAATCGCATTAAGTCAGGAAAACAAGTAAGATTGTCTCAGTCATAAAATCCAGTGTTGCATTCAAATGAGAGAAGAACACAAGATTCAACACAAGTTACCAGAAAATTCTCAGTTGTCCATGAGAGATTTGTGGGAAACCCTTGGACTGCAAGCCTACTCTTAAAAAAAGAGATTACAACGGGTAAAGGATTTTAACATCTTTGTTATTTAAATTAGGAAAAAAGAGCCAATTAGTAACATGGTTAATGTTATCTATAAGAAATCCTTGCGTTAAATTGCTCAAAGGATTTTGATACCAAGTTGAGAGAAAAGCCAAGTTGAAACTTCAGGTATTATGAAGTTCTAGAAAAATGTTGACCTTAAGGGAAATTTCAGGTTGGCACAATATGTTGCATTTGAGACCATAATTAATTAAAGAAATCCTTGCTATTTAGACCATGGGATCAGGTCCAACCCCTTGAAAGTGGTAGTTTACTAACATTTCAGGCCTAATGTCTGAAAAAATGCAGAATAGGCTCTGGAAGACTAGCCCTATATCAACAAATATATATGGTCGACGTCCTTGCAGGATTCAAACAATCCTACTGACTTGTCAGTTTTGCAAAAACGTGCACTGTGGAAACTGTTCAGCTCTGACTTCTATTAACAGTGAGGACCTGGACAAGTCACATAATCTTCCAGTCCTGCATTTCCTCATCAATATTATGGGCATAACCACACCTGCTCCCACAGTATGTTAGAAGAATTCAATGAAATCATGTTGTAAACACCTTGCACAGCCTTAGTATAGACAGTGGTCAGTCTATACTTTTGATTAATAATGCTATTAGTATTTAGTTAGACAGAATCCACTATTTCAGAAGGAATCTTATATCTACTATTTATGTAGATCCCTAGATTCAACTCAGTCTTCAGAAGGAAAAATCTAAGTCAAAATGGTTTTTGGCATATCCTCGGCACAAGCAGGATCCATTGCAGCATTTCTACCCCATAACTGGAGCCTGCTCTAGAATGTTCCATCTCCTTCAAGATGGTTGGAAATTTAATTCTCATGTATTAGTTTATTCTGTAGACCCCCCCCCATAGGAAAACTGAATTTTTATTGGCTCAACCGCTTTTTATACAATGTGAGAAAAGTTTTATGGTATTAAAACTAAAACATGCAAGATCAATCAATACTTGCCTACAAATACTTTGTAGTTATTCACGCTTCCTTATCCACTTTGGTTGTGTATGCAATTCTGATACTTGCTTTATTTTCTCCATTATACCAGGTGAGATGGTCCCCAAAGCAATTTTAATGCATTGTTTCCTCTCCCTAACCCAATTTCCTGTTTCTGCCTTCTCCCCAAACTTTTCTACTGTGCCCTCTGTATATATATGTGTGTATGTGTGTGTGTGTGTGTATGTGTGTATGTGTGTGTGTGTGTGTATTTTTTTTCATAATTTGTTTTCTACAGGCCTTAAAATGAACATGGCTGTTTGCCTGAGTATACTACACTCCTTTTTCATCCCCTCATTTTCTCATATTTTCTATCTCATAATTCTCTAGATTTCTATTGCTGCTTATACACAATTCAGCTAAATGCTATTAATAATTATTTAAAAAATATTTTTTATTTATTTATTTTGAGAGACAGAATGTGAACAGAGGCACGAGGGAGTGGGGGGAGGGACAGAGAAAGAGGGAAAGAGAATCCCAAGCAGACTCCTTGCTCTCTGCGTGGAGCCAGACTCGGGGCCTAATCTCATGAACTGTGAGATCATGACCTGAGTTGAAATCAAGATTCTGAAACTTAACCAACTGAGCCTCCCAGATGCCCCAATAATTATTTTTGAAGGCTATCAGTTGTTGTAACAATCGTTACCCCATCTCCATTATTTCTACACAACTGTCTGGGAGCTGTAGTCTCCACTTTCATTGGATATGTTGGAATTTAGCTCACAGTTTTGCTTTTCAACCTAAATCTTACCATCATTCTCCATACTTTCTATGTCATTTTTTCATCTTTCTAGGTTGGCATTCACAACTTGGCCATAACCACAGGCTTCTTCTCTTTTTTAGGCTTCATTTTCTTTTATCTTTCTTCCTTTCTCTTTCTTTCTTTCTTTCTTTCTTTCTCTCTTGGAAAATTTCTTTTTTTTTAAGTTTATTTATTTTAGAGAGACAGCAAGAATGAGCATAGGAGGGGCAGAGAGAGAGGGAGAGAGAATCCTAAGCAGGCTCTGCACTGGCAGCATGGAGCCCGATGGGGGGCTCAAACTCACCAACCATGAGATCATGACCTGAGCTGAAATCAAGAGTTGGAAAGTTAACAGTTAACTGACTGAGCCACCCAGGTGCCCCTAGGCTTTATTTTATTAACATCAGTTCTTTATTTGATTCATTGTCTCTATATATCTTGACTTTCTGTGTTTTTCTAAGCATATGACTACCTCATAACTTCCATCTTTCAGCTTACATCGAACATAGCATCTCAGTGAAAATATCAAATCCCTAATACAAATAACAGGACTGCCTCAGCTTTGATCAGAGAACACCATGGGTGCAATAAATTACTGTGGGGGTGGGCAGAGTTATCAAGTGTAGAAGGGGTGAAGTTTTCTGAAGACAGATATTGTCCTGGGGAGGAAAGATGGCTGAAACACTATCTGCTACAGTGTCATTTCTCTGCTTAGAATTTTTCATTTTTCCCTGTCTGTGGCTTTTAGGAAAGGTTTAAATTTATTTGCATAGAATCCAGAGCCTTTTGCAATCTGACCAGTGCTTATCTCTCCAGCCTTATCACTTTCTCCTTCACTCCTTCTTCTCCTCAGCCATACTAACCTCTTCAGGATTTCTGAACACAATGGAATTTCTCTTGCTTTGTGGTCTTTCCCCTTGTTGATCTCTCTTTGGATAGTAATCTCCCTTCCTTGCACTGCAAGCTGCTTTCTTTATTTCTGATCATAATTCAGGTGGGATCTTTTGAAAGCCTGTAATAAATACCTCTTCTATTCTCCTCTGACAGAAGCAACTGCCTGTGGCACCCTCAGCACTTTGTGCAATGTTCTATCATATCCATCATCCCACAATGTAGTGACTTCTGATTTCTTAGCTCTTTCCAATACTGTGTCTTGTTCTCCCTTGGACAGTAAGCTCTTTAAGCTTAGAGACTTTGTTTCATAATTCTTGCCGCAGCATTTAGTATCTAGCAAAGTGCCTGATATTTAATATATACTCAATAACTATTTGTTACAAGGAAGGGAGGAAAGAGAGAAGGAAGGAAATAGAGTGATATAGGCATTTCACCACCAATTGATGGAAATTGCTAATATCTGGTACAATTTTATGTGAACTGAAATATTTCTGTAATCGAAGACTATCATAGAAGCCTAACAGGCAGTTATGTAAATATGGTTCTTCTTAAACTGCTCACATAGTGTGAAAATAAAATCAACTGCTTTATTTTGTCACCACCTGTGCTCTGAACTGTCCTTCTATCCACAACTTAAATGACCCAACAGCATTGCTCAGGGAAATAAGGCTAATAAATAGAACATCTTCCCACTTAGACATCTACTTGTGTTTGGAAATGTGATGATGCTTGTTAGATACCAAAACATAGTTGATGAACAGTTGTTTCTGTGGCTTCTCACCAGAATTGATTTTTTTTTTTCACAGAATATACTCTGTGATCACTAAGAACTAAACCAAGAGTATAAAGTCATTTCAAATATTGTAAGTAACTAAATACACATGAGTTTTTCTGGATAATTTGCCGGGAGGTGGTGGGGAGAAGTAATTTAGATGTCATGTGTTAAACTTTTAAAAAAAAGTTCAAATAAAGAACTGATGTTAATAAAATAAAGCCTAGGGGCACCTGGGCTTTAAATATATACCAGTAGTTTTTAAATCTATCTATGCAACAAAATTACCTCTTTGATTTTTTTGGGGGAAAAAAAATGTTTTGCAAAAACACATTCCCCAACACACTGAATCATCATCCTGTTTACCACAACCTAAATCCCTAACCTCCTATTGAGAACCTGGCATGTCTTTCCCCTCCATTCTATTCCAGTTGTGTGATATTTCAAACGCTTGGCCCATTCCTATTTGGAATTCAATCCTTGCTCTATCTCTATGGCTGTGTGATACTCAGAACTGTCTAGACTATGACTAGTCTAGCCATGGTCCTTTGAGAACCATCATAACCTTCAGTTCAATACTCTAGTTTAGTTCATTAACATTAAGGCTGTATTGGCATCACCCAGAGAGCTGTTGGTTGCAACTTTGATCATTTTATTTCAAATGGACTTCTCAACTGCTGTTCGGGTCATCTCCTTCATCTTCCAGGCTAAGTGGCATACCCCATCTGCTATTATTGCTCTTGTCCTGCTTACATTTTTCCTGTTTCTCCTTTTATGTCATGCGAAGCGGCATAACCTGTGGGACATCTGCCAAAGGAGGGACTTAAGGAGCATTACGAGAATCCCGTAATTGCCCAGGGAGATTTTAACTTGACAGATCAAAGATGTAGCCATAGATGCCGAGACACAATAACCCATTTCTTCTCCAGTGCTGACTCACCTGAAGAAAGACTGCATCATGATAGATGCCACTACGGGAGTCCTGAACATTTGTGTAATCACATCCTCCAGCCGCTGATTTATACCAAAAGTGACAGTACCTTGGCAAAGGTAAAGCAAATGTTCTAACCAAAAGCAAATGAGGCAGGAGAGGGCACAAAGCAAAGTGAAAGTAAACATCCTCAATTCAGAGCTGAGTTGGCTGTCATGCTAACCAGCAATCTTGAGTTCCTCTTGGCTAGACTGTCATCTCCAGAGCCACTGAAATTGGGCCTTGTCTCCACACTTTCTCCAGTGCTAAAAAGACTAGCAAAACTAGCTGAAGGTTCAGTTGGGCCTTGGTCTTGGTAAGTAAATATGTGAGAAAAAAAAAATAGCAAAAATACAGAACAAAGGCTAGATTATGTAGCTATAATCTGTCCTTATTCTATGAATAGAAAATATTCAATGCAGATAACACATAAAAAATTTTACATACTCTTTTTTTTGGTATTTATAAGTAATGATATTAATATTTCAAATAAAAAATGATAGGGAAAAACTAGAACGTTTAGAGTAAATACTCTCTATTAAAATATATAATCTGGTAGTTAAAGATAGAGTTCTACATGTTTTAATGGCGATGTCATTTCTCAAATATTGCTGGCAACCTACTTTCTCTTCAGCAATTAATAATGTAATAGATAAAACCTGCATTTTTACTATTTGGAAAGACAGAATGTTCCTTGATAAACCTATGTGTTCTATGATAAACACACACAGCACACATCTGTTCAAAAATATCTGATAAATTGAAGATTGCTTTATTAAAAATGTTATATTTATAAGATACCTCTTTCAGTGAAAGGCATCATGTCTAAGAAACATTCCCCGAGGGCCTTACCGTGTGCAAGGCATTAGGTATAAAGCATTTACTAACAACTACAGGGAATTTATAGTCTACCAGTGAAAAGTTGACATAGGTGAATTCTTCATTTAATATTATTGGATAAATGCTGTGGAATATAAAGCTACTTATTTCTGAAATCGCCTCTTAACTAAAATGTTAATGAATATATAAATAATCATGATGGTATAGTGTCAATATGTGCGTGCTTGCATGTGTGATCTGATGCAATATGACTGGTATCCTTATAAGAAGAGCAAAGTTTGGACATAGACAGACATGAAAGGAAGACACTCATGTGAATACAGAGGCAAAGTTGGAATTACGCTGCCTCAAAGTAGGGAACACCTAGGAATCTCAGAAGATGGGAGAGTCAAGGAAGAATCTACTCCTAGAAATTTTGGAGAGAATACGACCTTGCCAACATCTTGATTTCAGACCTCTAGCTTCCATAACTGTGAGAGAGTAAGTTTCTGTTGTTTTAAGCCATCCAGTTTATGGTATGTTTCCTAGGCAGTTCTAGAAAACTAATACAACCAGCTAAATGGTATATGCGTTCGCAAATAACTACTGTGATGGCAAAAAAGATAAGTAGTTGTAAGTGCCGTAGAAATACACACACAAAGTTATTTGTCATTATAAGAAGGAGAGATGATTCCTGATGAAAGACTTAGGAAAGGCTTCAAGGTAGATGTGGCATTTGCAGCTGACTCTGAAGGATGGCTAGCACTCTAAATGCTCTTGCCCTCTGTTAGCTATAGGCACTGGTGCTTCCTTCCAGAGGCTCCACACCATCTACTTCCCGAGATTATCCTAATTAAATGCGAACAAATACAAAAAGTACTATTTCCAGCAGAAGGTGGTGTAGGGAATTGATCTTGCTGCCTTAAGCCAGGTTGCTTGGATTGAGCTGAGGGCTCCTGTGATGTTATTAAACTTTCTAGAACAGCCTTCCCTCATCTCTTTGACTTAAGCCTCTAACAGGACTTTTGTCTTGCTCTTCTGTTTTGTAATTCATCTTCACTGCCAAGTCTAGAATCCTTCTCTGAATCCTGATTAATTTGACTGGGAATCAGACACCTTATATAATTTTTGCTGGACTTTTCAACCAGGAACTAGACCTTTTTGTTAAACCCACATTGGCCGGAAGAATTCTGCTCCAAACCATGCTCTGAGCATCACCATTGTGAAGTCACTTACCCTGCCTGTGGCAGGCGAATAAAGCTCCCCTAGAGATGTCTGCATCTTCATCACTATAATCGGTGAGTATGTGTTGTTACATGGCGAGGGGGCATTAATGTTGAAGATGGAATTAAGATTTCTAATTATCTGGCCTTGAGATGGGAAGAGTAGCCTGGATTATCCAGGTGGGCCCAATGTAATCACAAAGTCCTTATAAGCAAAAGAAGGAAGGAGAGCTGGTGTCAGAGTGAGGAAGGATGAGGACAGCTCGACTGGTCATTGCTGGTCTTGAAGATGGAATGGAGTGATAAGCCAAGGAATGCAGGTGGCCTCTAGAAGTTGGGAAAGGTAAGGAGATAGCTGCTACCCTAAGTCTTCAAAAGAAATAAAGCCCTGCTGTGACCTTGATTTTAGCCCAGGGATATCCATTTCAGATTCCTGCCCTCCAGAGGTGAAAAAAAAAAAGTGTATTGGTGTTGTTTTTGCCGCCATATTTGTAGTAATTTGTTACAGCAGCAATAAAAAGCAAGCAAACACATCACTCTTATGCAAAACAGACCTTAGGATATGAAAACTAGCTTGCTTTGAGTCTAAGTTACCATGCTCTTTGGTTTTCTGAAATAGTGGGGAAATATAATTCGCAGTTAATATCATGAGCTTTGAAATCGAACAAAGTAAAGGATAAAAGTCTTCCTTATTAATTACTGGCCACATGGTTCTTAATAAATGACTTGATCTCTCTGTGCTCATTTCATTATCTGTTTACTGAGGATAATACTTTTCTCATCAGGTTCATTTGAGAATTAATTGAAAAAATGTATGTAAAATGCTTTGCTTATTAGCATGGCAAATGTTATGAATTACTTAGGATTCCTCCCTGCCTTTGTTTTCAGAGGTGAGTTCTCCTGCCAGGGTAATGTGATATTAGGTAACATGAGTAAAAAAGTAGTTTGAAGCCATGTCGGGAAGCATCTTTCATCACATAGTGTTAAGGAGTTGTGATTTAATTTGGTAAGCAAGAGGGTAGTCATTTAACTTTAAAATGCTTCCTGTTTTGAAAAGAATTTGTCTAGCAGTGCCAGTACAACTTATAGACACCTACAGATATAAAGAAAAAAGTGAAAAGCTATGTTTATGCCAAAAACAAGGACTGAGAGTCAGTGTTTTATTGGAATGTAGGGAGAAGACTATCTAATGGTTATAAAGCAAATGGATCTAAATTGGAAACCACAATAATTTGAAGACCAACTATTTTTCTGGAAACATCTGGTCTACCTCCCTAAAAGTAGCAATTCCTACCCCCCATCTGCCCTCATGTTTAGAAATATGTTTTCCCAAACCTGGAAATGATCTTACAGATGATGCTTTTTCAAAGGGTTTTTGAATGATTTCTTCTATGTTTCATTCTATTTCCCCTCTAATACTATCTGCATGTATGGGGGGAAAAAACTCCCCATGCCAAGAAATAAATGAAAGGGAAACTTGTGGTATTTTGTTTCAACATGGGAGGTATAGGCCTCCCAATTAAATCACCACAGGTGGGGACAGAAAGAGGATTAGCTTTTAGAACAGCAAATATTGTGTACATAATGAATTGTTGGTTTTTATGTCTTCACTATTTTAAAGTGTCAGTGAAGCAATGTGGATAGGAAAAAAAATCCAAATTCTAGGCCAATATATAATCACACTTATTTGGAAGTCTGATACTATCAAAACTTTATGTCCTTCAGAAATATACGTTAAAGTCCTAACCCCCAGTATCTCAGAATGTGATCTGCTTTGCAACAACCTTAATACAGTTGTTGCAGATATAATTAGTGAAGTTCATATGAGGTCATACTGAGGTAGCATGGGGACCAAATCCAATATGAATTGGTGTCCTTATAAGAGGAGAAGAGACATGTACAGCAAAATAGAGGAAGCAGCTGGACAAACAGGTTCATTCAGAATAAGTTCGGTATATCCTACAGGAACTTTGGAAGGTAAATGATATATATCCCACTTTAAGGCAAGGTGGCTGGCCTTTTGTATTCCCAAATACAGTTCTATGCTTTTAAAGGTAAACCAAGGGTTATCTGAGGAGGTAATAGTTGTTAGCAATTAGCAACCAATGCACATAGCAGTTAGGGAATGGTATAAGGTCCAGTAAGAGAAACCTACGAATGGTACCAATGGTATCTACTACAATGGATATGGTGGCTGAGATTAGAAATTTAACCTGAGGATTGTTGACACTCTTTAAGAATATGCTAGGTAAATTGGTACAGAAGCAGTAAGCAAAGACAAAATAAAGAAATTAAAACGAACCCATGTTTCATTAAAAAAAAAAAAACAACCTACATAATACAAGATTTTATTTTTTTTATTTTCTATTTAAAAATGTGTTTGTAATGTTTATTTATTTTTGAGCGAGAGAGAGCCAGAGGGTGAGCAGGGGAAGGGCAGAGAGAAGGAGACACAGAATCTGAAGCAGGCTCCAGGCTCTGAGCCATAATACACAATTTTAAAGGGCTAATTGAATTTTAAGCAAACATGTGGAAATAAAATGCAACTAAAATGTTCCAGAAAAAATATTAAATATATAAGACAGATACAATCCACAAGCCCTTAAGAGAGTAAAGATTATATTTGCCCACAAGTGAATAGAAATCTTACTGATCTCAGAATTCTAAGGAACATCACTTATCAAAGGACAAAGGAATACAAAAGATAGAACCTAGGATTTTTTTTTTACCAGTACTCTGTTTAATTAGTCTAACAGTTATTTTACTTTATTTTTTAGAGAGAGAGAGCGTGTGTGCATGTGTGCACATGTGAGTGAGTAGGGGAGGGGCACAGAGAGAGAGGGAGAGAGAGAATCTTAAGCAGGCTTCACGCTCAGTGTGGAGCCCAACACTTGGCTCAAGATTCTGAGATCTCAACCTTAGATCATGACCTGAGCTGAAATCAAGAGCTGACACTTAACCCACTGAACCACACAGGCACCCCTAACAGTTATTTTTTATATACCGGGGGAATATAAAAACATTCTAGCATATTCAAGAGTTTATAAAATATAAAATGTAAATCACATGGATGCTTTTGGCTGCAAGCAACACCAACAACAACTACAACAAAGACTCACTGTAGCTTTCAGACTATGATAATAAAATGTCCAGAAATATGTGAATAGATGCTCATTTAGGTGTTATTTTTTAGTCAGCAAATGTTTATTAAGCCTATGATATGCCAGACATCATGCTAAGTGCTAGGAACAAAGATGTAGCAAACCAGACACATGCTTACTGTTTTGATCTCATCTTCACCCTATTGATGAAGAATGGATTCTTGCCCTAGGGTTATGGGGATGGCTTAACACATGGCACCTGGCACCGGACAGATGAAATTAACCGTAGTTTATTATTCACATATACTCACTGCCTTGGAGGGGAGGATAAAACATGCCATATGGGACCCAAGAGGGTTGCCCTCAACAATAGAGTGAGCAAGGAGGAACTGTGGAAGGCAGATTTTGTAGTAACAAGAAAATAAGGTGTTCCCTGATTCCTGTGGAAGGATGTAATTGGCTTGTTTGAATAATTTGATGGACTAGCAGAGAGCTGAAGCCCAATACTTAGGAATAAAAAGTGCCTGGTTCCAGTGGTAAGGAGGGCTGATTGGTGAGCAGAAGCCCAGTGGGAAGGTAAACTTGAGGTGAGGTCCTTAGAGGCCCTCCCAGTTTCAAATGTCAAGGAAGTGCATAATATTAATTTTAGGCCTTAAATGACAATTACCATCATATATATTTTTTTCCTCAAGTACAGGCTTTACCCTATAATTGTATACAGTTATACTATATTCAAATACTATTTTTTTAAAAATTTTATTTATTTTTCACTTGTTTTATTTTTATATATTTTTTTAAATTTTCATCTAAATTAGTTAGCATATAATACAACAATGATTTCAGGAGTAGATTCGTTAGTGCCCCTTACCCATTTGGCCCACCCCCCCTCCCACAGCCCCTCCAGTAACCCTAGTTTGTTCTCCATATTTATGAGTCTCTTCTCTTTTGTCCCCCTCCCTGTTTTTATATTATTTTTGTTCCCCTTCCCTTATGTTCATCTGCTGTGTATCTTAAATTCAACATATGAGTGAAGCCATATGATACTTGTCTTTCTCTGACTGACTAATTTCACTTAGCATAATACCCTCCAGTTCCATCCACGTAGTTGCAAATGGTGAGATTTCGTTCTTTTTTATTGCTGAGTAATACTCCATTGTATATATACGTGTGTGTATATATATATATATATATATATATATATATATATATATACCACATCTTTATCCATTCATCCATCGATTGACATTTGGGCTCTTTCCATACTTTGGCTACTGTTGATAGTACTGCTATAAACATGAAGGGTGACCCTTCAAAACAGCACACCTGTATCCCTTGGATAAATACATAGTAATGCAATTGCTGGGTCTTAGGGTAGTTCTATTTTTAGTTTTTTGAGGAACCTCCATACTGTTTTCCAGAGTGGCTGCACCAGTTTGCATTCCCACCACAATGCAAAAGAGATGCTCTTTCTCCGCATCCTCACCAACATCTGTTGTTGCCTGAGTCGTTAATGTTAGCCATTCTGACAGGTGTCAGGTGATATCTCATTGTGGTTTTGATTTGTATTTCCCTGATGATGAATGATGTGGAGCATTTTTTCATATGTCAGTTGGCCATCTGGATGGCTTCTTTGGAGAAGTGTCTATTCATGTCTTTTGCCCATTTCTTCACTGGATTATTTGTTTTTCGGGTGTTGAGTTTGATAAGTTCTTTATAGATATTGGATACTAACCCTTTATCTGCTATGTCATTTGCAAATATCTTCTCCCATTCTGTTGGTTGCCTTTTAGTTTTGCTGATAGTTTCCTTCGCTGTGCAGAAGCTTTTTATTTTGATGAGGTCCCAGTAGTTCAGGTTTGCTTTTGTTTCCCTTGCGTCTGGAGACGTGTTGAGTAAGAAGTTACTGTGGGCAAGATCAAAGAGGTTTTTGCTTGCTTTCTTCCTGAGTATTTTGATGGCTTCCTGTCTTACATTGAGGTCTTACATCCATTTTTAGTTTATTATTGTGTAGGGTGTAAGAAAGTGGACCAGGTTCATTCTTCTGCAAGTCGCTGTCCAGTTTTCCCAATACCACTTGCTGAAGAGACTGTCTTTATTCCACTGGATATTCTTTCCTGCTTTGTCAAAGATTAGTTGTCCATACGTTTATGGGTCCATTTCTGGGTTCTCTATTCTGTTCCATTGATCTGAGTGTCTTTTCTTGTGCCAGTACCATACTGTCTTGATGATTACAGCTTTGTAGTTATAGCTTGAAGTCTGGGATTGTGATGCCTCCTGCTTTGGTTTTCTTTTTCAAGATCGCTTTGACTATTCGGGGTCCTTTCTGGTTCTATACAAATTTTAGAATTATTTGTTCGAGCTCTGTGAAGAATGCTGGTGTTATTTTGATAGGGAATGCATTGAATATGTAGATTTCTTTGGGTAGCATCGACATTTTAACAATATTTGTTCTTCCTATCCAGGAGCAATCATTTTCCATTTTTTTGTGTCTTCTTCAATTTGTTTCATAAGCTTTCTATAGTTTCCAGAGTATAGATTTTTCACCTCTTTGGTTAGATTTATTCCTAGGTATTTCATGCTTTTTGGTGCAATTGTAAATGGGATCGATTTCTTGATCTCTCTATCTGTTGGTTCATTGTTGGTATATAGGAATGCAACCGATTTCTGTGCATTGATTTTATATCCTGCAACTTTACTGAATTCATGAATCAGTTCTAGCAGTTTTTTGGTGGAATCTTTTGAGTTTTCCATATACAGTGTCATGTCATCTGCGAAGAATGAAAGTTTGACCTCCTCCTGGCCGATTTGGATGCCTTTTATTTCTTTGCGTTGTCTGATTGCAGAGGCTAAGACTTCCAATACTATGTTGAGTAACAGTGGTGAGAGTGGACATCCCTGTCTTGTTCTTGACCCTAGAGGAAAGCTCTCAGGTTTTCCCCATTGAGGATGATATCAGTGTTGGGTTGTTCATATATGGCTTTTATAATCTTGAGGTATGACCTTTCTGTCCCTACTTTCTTGAGGGTTTTTATCAAGAAAGGACGCTGTATTTTGTCAAATGCTTTCTCTGCATCTATTGAAAGGATCATTTGGTTCTTGTCCTTTCTTTTATTGATGTGATGAATCATGTTAATTGTTTTGTGGATATTGATTGAGCCCTGCATCCCAGGTATAAATCCCACTTGGTCATGGTGAATAATTTTCTTAATGTATTGTTGGATGCAGTTGGTTAATATCTTGTTGAGGATTTTTGTATCCATATTCATCAGTGAAATTGGTCTATAGTTCTCCTTTTTAGTGTGGTCTCTGTCTGGCTTTGGAATCAAGGTAATGTGGGCTTCATAGAAAGAGCTTGGAAGTTTTCCATTTCTATTTTTTGGAACACCTTCAAGAGAATAGGTATTAACTCTTGCTTAAATGTTTGGGAGAATTCCCCTGGAAACCCATCTCGCCCTGGACTCTTGTTTTAGTATATTTTTGATTACTAATTTGATTTCCTTACTGGTTATGGGTCTGTTCAAATTCTCTATTTCTTTCTGTTTCAGTTTTGGTAGTGTATATGTTTCTAGGAATTTGTCCATTTCTTCTATCTTGCCCATTTTATTGGCATATAATTGCTTATAATATTCTCTTATTATTGTTTCTATTTCTGCTCTGTTGGTTGTGACCGCTCTTTTTTCATTCTTGAATTTATTTTTGATCAAACAGGCTATTGGTTTGTCAATTTTGTTAATTCTTTCAAAGAACCAGCTTCTGGTTTCATTGATCTGTTCTACTGTTTTTTTGTTTTGTTTTGTTTTGTTTTTGTTTTTGTTTTTTTGTTTCAATAGCATTAATTTCTGCCCTAACCTTTATTATTTCCTGTCTTCTGCTGGTTTGGGGTTTTATTTGCTGTTCCTTTTCCAGCTCTTTAAGGTGTAAGGTTAGGTTGTGTATCTGAGACCTTTCTTCCTTCTTTAGGAAGGCCTGGATTGCTATACACTTTCTTCTTATGACCACCTTTGCTGCATCCCAGAGGTTTTGGGTTGTGGTGTTATCATTTTCATTGACTTCCATATACTTTTTAATTTCCTCTTTAACTTCTTGGTTAGCCCATTCATACTTCAGTAGGAAGTTCTTCAGTCTCCAAGTATTTGTTACCTTTCCAAATTTTTTCTTGTGGTTGATTTCAAGTTTCATAGCGTTGTGTTCTGAAAATATGCATGGTATGATCTTGACCTTTTGTACTTCCTTAGGGCTGATTTGTGTCCCAGTATGTGGTCTATTCTGGAGAACGTTCCTTGTGCACTGGAGAAGAATGTATATTCTGCTGCTTTAGGATGAAATGTTCTGAATATATCTGTTAAGTCCATTTGGTCCAGTGTGTCATTCAAAGCCATTGTTTCCTTGTTGGTTTTCTGATTAGATGATCTGTCCATTACTGTGAGTGGGGTGTTGAAGTCTCCTACTATTATGGTATTACTATCAATCAGTTTCTTTATGTTTGTGATTAATTGATTTATATATTTGGGTGCTGCCACATTTGGCGCATAAATGTTTACAATTGTTAGGTCTTCTTGGTGGATAGACCCTTTGATTACGATATAATGTCCTTCTGCATCTTTTGATACAGTCTTTATTTTAAAGTCTAGATTGTCTGATATAAGTATGGCTACTCTGGCTTTCTTTTGTTGACCATTAGCACGATAGATGGTTCTCCATCCCCTTGTTTTCAATCTGAAGGTGTCTTTAGGTCTAAACTGGGTCTCCTGTAAACTGCATAGAGATGGATCTTGTTTTTGTATCCATTTTGTTACCCTATATCTTTTGATTGGAACATTGAGTCCTTTGACGTTTAGAGTGAGTACTAAAAGATATGAATTCATTGCCATTATGATGCTTGTAGGATTGGAGTTTCTGGTGGTGTTCTCTGGTCCTTTCTAATCTTTGTTGCTTTTGGTATTTAATATATAAATATTATATATTTTATATTTATAATATTTATAAATTTATATAATTATATCTATAAAATTATAAAATTTATAAAATTATATTTATAATATTTACAATATTTATAGTATTACATATTATACATATGTGTGTGTTTGTGTGTATATATATATATATATATATATATATATATATATATATAATCTTTCATCTTTCTCCCCTCAGAGAGTCCCCCTTAAAATTTCTTGCAGGGCTGGTTTAGTGGTCACAAACTCCTTTAATTTTTGTTTGGGAAACTTTTTATCTCTCCTTCTATTTTGAATGACAGCCTTGCTGGATAAAGAATTCTTGGCTGCATATTTTTCTGATTCAGCACATTGAGTATATCTTGCCACTCCTTTCTGGCCTGCCAAATTTCTGTGGATAGGTCTACTGCAAACCTGATCTGTCTTCCCTTTAGGTTAGGGACTTTTTTTACTTTGCTGCTTTCATGATTCTTTCCTTGCCTGAGTATTTTATGAATTGGACTATGATATGCCTTGTTGATGGTTGGTTTTTGTTGAATCTAATGGGGGTCCTCTGTGATTCCTGGATTTTGATGTCTGTGTCTTTCCCCAGGTTAGGAAAGTTTTCCGCTATGATTTGCTCACATAACCCTTCTACTCCTATTTCTCTCTCTTCCTCTTCTGGGACCCCTATGATTCTGATGTTGTTCCTTTTAAATGAGTCACTGATTTCTCTGATTCTTAAATCATGCTCTTTTGCCTTAATCTCCCTCTTTTTTTCCTGCTTCATTATTCTCTATAAGTTTGTCCTCTATATCGCTGATTCTCTGTTCTGCCTCATCCATCCTTGCATACATCTGTGATCACAGCTCCATTATAGCATTTTTAATTTCATTCTGGCTATTTTTTTTATCTCTTTTATCTCTACAGAAAGGGATTCTAATCTATTTTCGAGTCCAGCTAGTATTCTTATTATTGTGATTCTAAATTCTGGTTCAGGTATCTTGCTTGTATCTGTGTTGGTTAAATCCCTGATTGTTGTTTCTTCATGCTCTTTCTTTTGGGATGAATTCCTCTGTTTTGTCATTTTGAAGTGAGAAAAAGAATTGAGGTAGAAAAATTGAAATTAAAAAAATTAAAATTAAAAAAATATTAAAATTAAAAATTAAACACACACACATACACACACAAATCGAATAGATGATGCTAGATCATAGGTGTGTTTTGGTCTGGGTGTGGAAAGTGGTTTAACAGATTAGAGAAAAAAAGGGAGGGGGGAGAGGAAAAAAAAGGGAAATTATTTGAGAATTTGAAGAAATGAATATACTGAAGTAGACTAAAATGAGATGATGGGGCTAAAATAGAATTTGATTAATATACGAAAAAGTAAATAATGTAGTAGAAAAACAATTAAAGAAAATATTTTTAATAAAAATTAAAAATAAATATGATTTTTTTCTTTTTCTGTATTCAAGAAAAAAGAAAAGAAATGAAAAGGAGAGAAAAGATTTTAAAGAAAGGAAATCATTTGAAAATTTGACAAAGTGAATACACTGTAGTAGACTAAAATGATGGAAGTAAAATAGAATTTGAAAAAAATTTACATAAAAGCAAAAAATATAGTAAAAAAGTTAAAAAAATATTTTTAATAGAAATTGAAAGTAAAAATGAAGTTTTTCCCTTTCTGCATTCAAGAAAAAGAAAAGAAACAAAAAAGAGAAAAAAAAAAGAAAGAAAAAAATAAAAAATAAATTGTTTGAAAATTTGAAAAGGTGAATACACTGAAGTAGACTAAAATGAAATGATGGAAGTAAATAGAATTTGAAAAAATTTACACAAAAAGAAAATATATAGTAATAAAAATTAAAGAAAAATATTTTTAATTACAATTGAAAATAAAAATGAATTTTTTCTCTTTCTGTATTCAAGAAAAAGAAAAGAAGTGTAAAAGAGAAAAAGAAAAAAAGAAGGAAAGAAAGAAAGAAAGAAAGAAAGAAAGAAAGAATAAAATTGAATAGGTGAACCTGCTAACAGATTGAAGTAAGACTGAAATTACTTCGTTTTCCCCTAGAAGTCAGTCTATGTAGTGCTTTATAGTCCATAAACTAAGCCAGTGGTGAGACTTGTGTTCTTGAGAGCTATGTTGGCCCAGTTGGGCAGGGCTCAGTGTAACAGCTCCACTCTCCACTAGATGACGCTGCTAGCCTACTGGGGTGGATTGTTGTGGTACTCGTAGGTGCATGTGCGCATGTGTGGGAATGGTGAAAATGCGCCACCCAGCTACCCAGTCTGTTCTCCTGAATCAGCAATCGCGCACCAGTCCTCTGTCTTCAGCTCTTGTCCACTCCCTGCTTTTTCACTCTCCGTGACCAGGCCTCAGGCAGTACCTCTCTCCTGAATTTTGTCTCAGATGCGGCTGTTTTCCCCGGCCCCTTACTTACTTTTTTTACTTTGCTTTTTTGCTTTGACCCGCTCCGCCCCTCTGCAGGAGGGTCTCACCGAGCAATGGCTGAATGAGCAATGGCCGAATGTCGGCTGCACCCAGGAATGCCCGCTGGACCCTGCAGCTGCTGGTGCCCTGAGACTGCGGCCAGGTGCCAGCCCGCCTGCTCCAGAAAAAGTTTGTGAGATAGTGTAGCAGCAGCGTTTCAGGGATTATGGAAAATCAGAACACACACCTGGCACCAGGCTTCACCCTTAACGACCTTGATCCAGCACCAGTGAATGTGGCTGTTTTCTGGGGTCTGCTGGGACCAGGTGGCTTCAACAGTCTCTACCAGATGTCCTTCCAGCAGTGGAACCTCTTTTCCACAAGTGGCCCAAGAACCTCCCGGACCCCACTCTGTTCCTGGGGATTCGCCCTTCCCACCAGAGCAACGCCAGGTATTGAGCTGTGGAGTTTCAGCCTTTGTGTTCCCCTTGTTTACAGTCCTAATGGAATTTAAACCCTCTCCTTTGTCCTTTCTCCTTTCTCCCTTTTTAGTTTAGTCCCTGTGGCTGTTTCCAATTTTCCACTTTCTCTCCAGCTGCTTTTGGGGAGGGGTGCTTTTCCCGTATTCTCCCCCCCTCCCCAGTCTCTGTCCTCTCTCCGCCCACAAAAGCAGTTTCCTACCCTCCGCGGCTTCTCGCTCCCCAAATTCACCTCTCTGTGCTGCGTACCTGCTGAATTCTGTGGTTCAGGTTGTGCAGATTGTTGTGTTAATCCTCCAATCAGTTTTCTAGGTGTGTAGGATGGTTTAGTGTTGGTCTGGCTGTATTCATGGATGGGAGACACAAAAAACTTCATGCTGTTCCATCATCTTGGCTCCTTCCTCGTTCAGATACTGTTTTAATTAAGAATTTGTTTTCATTTATCTTTCTTGAGCTTTTTTATGTTGAATCTTTTGATTGGTGGTACCCAAAACATATGGAAAATTCTCAGTTATCATTTTGTTAAATGGTGTTTCTGTTCTATTCTTTCTCGCCTCTCTCCCTGGGATTACAATTCAATTTATGTTACATTTTTCTTTTTCAACATTCTGTTTTTAACACTCTCTTTTTGTTTTGTATTTGCCTCCCTTAACTGAAGTCTCGTTAACTTGTCTGACTTTACTCGCAATTCATTGATTCTTTCTTCAACTATGTTTATCTAAATTTAGTTACTCTGAAATTCTTCCACTGAGTTTTTAATTTTAAGTATCATCTAATTCAATTCTACAGATGTTAGTTAGTTTTCAAATTTGTTATGTCACCTTGATATCCTTTGTACTCTATAGACATTTTCAAGCTCTTTTTTTTTTAAATAAGAAACGTTGTTTTAATTTTTTTTTAACGTTTATTTATTTTTGAGACAGAGAGAGACAGAGCATGAATGGGGGAGGGTCAGAGAGGGAGACACAGAATCCGAAACAGGCTCCAGGCTCTGAGCTGTCAGCACAGAGCCCGACGCGGGGCTTGAACTCACGGACCGCGAGATCATGACCTGAGCTGAAGTTGACGCTTAACCGACTGAGCCACCCAGGAGGCCCTAAACATTGTTGTTTTATACTGTGTCAATAGCTGAAGTGTTTGTGAGTTTTTATTGCATTTTTTTTTTTTTTTTTTTTTTGGTTCTCATTCATCACAGATGCCTTGTTTCCTTATGTGTTTTGTTGTTATCCTTGACAGAAAATTATTTGGAAAAAATTATTTGAAGGAATAATTTGAGGATCAGGAGGATTATACATCCCTCTAGAGAGGACATTTGTGGTTTTTGCCAGGCCTTTGGGAGAGTATTAGTTCAGGATCAAGAAGTTTCTCATCCATTTTGTGGTCACCAAATGATCCAAGAGACATGCAACAAACCTAGGTTACTTCTGGTTCACATTTCCTATGAGACTCTAGCCCTGTGGGTCTCATCTCCTTACCTTGATGAACGATGCTGGCTTTCTTTCTTTCTTTTTCTTTCTTTCTTTCTCTCTCTCTCTTTCTTTCTTTCTTTCTTTCTTTCTTTCTTTCTTTCTTTCCCTCTTTCTTTCTTTCCCTCTTTCTTTCTTTCTTTTTCTTCTGAATCCTGCCAAACTACTAAAACCAAAGTGCAGTTTCACTTGCTTCTCCCTGTTGGATAAATGACCTTCTGGACAAAACGGATTTTGTTTTAGGCTTTCTCCTCCAGCTTCTTGCTTATTCCTAGATTCTGGTTGAGTAAATCATCTTCTAGATTTTTGATGACCAAATATAACTATCTTGTTAGTTTTTGTTTGGTTGCAGGGTTTTTATTGTTTTTGCTTTCATATTAATATTTCTTCAAGCTCTTTCAGTTATCTTCAGTGAGAGGATTTAGCTCTAATTACTCAGTTTGCTATTACCAGGATACAATCCCTTTCACCCAGTAGTTGATAAAGAATCTCTACTGTACTTGAAGACATTTAAATAATTACTGGTTCTATTCTGGTTCCACCCTTCCCCACAGCGGTCTCATTATTTACATTCTTAGGCTATGATATACGGGGTTATAACAAAAGGCTCCTTTCCCTTTCCTTAAAACTAAAGTTTAAAGGGGAAAGCAATGTGGCTAAGAAACTCAGTAATGATTTTCAGTACCTTTTAAACATAATGCTGAAGTTCCCAAGTTATTTTCGGGCATGTGTTTTGCTACTTAATTGGTGGTTGCTGAAAAAATCCAGTGACAGATATTGTGTCAATAACCCCTTCCTTTGTTTTATTTTTATCTAGAAAGTATGACTATTTTTATTTAATTCTAATTAAAATGTGTATGCATGGCTTCAACTACATATGTAAAAAGTCAAAGGAGAGCAGAAATCAGAAAGAGATGGGGTGATACTGCCAGCTCAGACTAAAGGGGACAGCCTGGGTCCACCACATTGGCTCCTCACTCTAAAATTAAAGCAAGAATCTATTTAAAATAAGTATCATTAATATTGATATTGAGTTTCATTTGAATATCTGACATTTGAATGCCATCTGACATGAATTCTAGACATTTATTTATCAGACATTTGAATCATTAAAAATGTGCATGTCGTATGTAGATTCTACTTTCGTGAACCTATAATTACCTCCAAATTAAAAAAAAAATCATTTAAACAAGTGTTACATTTTGTTTCTTTGTTATTCTTTTTAAAAATATGATCTCAAATTTTTGTTTTATTTCATATGTAATCAAAATCAGATTTAACTCTCAGTGAGTGAATCATAGTGTTAGGAAGGCACAGTTTTAATACCTTATTGTTCACTTTTCCTCACAAGTTATTAACATTACCTTCAAGGCAAGTCTTAAAATTGCCTGAACCTTTTTGAAACAAATATTGACTACTTTTTTCAAGTTTGCAAATATTTTCTTACAACTACTTTTCAAATCCATAGTCGCAATTCATTTCTTGCCTTGTACTTGTCAAATTCCTTTAATCCTTTACTGTGGTGTTTCTCCTTAGAAGATCTAAATATGTATCTATTATGTATAATATGTATCTAATTATATGTATCTATTTAACTATCAAGTGAAGTTTCCCCTCTATTTTCTTAAGGATATCCTCCCAGGTATCTGAAACATTAGATATGATTCACACCTACAGAATTATGAAAGCAGTATTCTCAATGCATATAAAAATCTAATGTCACTTTTAGTTATTTCCCTGAGTACTAAAGTAATTTCAGTGATTTAAAATGCCCGTAACATCACAGTTTTATCAGGCTATAAACTGGAATTTGGAAGGAAAACTTAATTTTTTGGGGTCTATTTATACTGTGAAGTAGTTATAGATACCAGCCAAAACAGTGGGCACCTTTTAAAATTGCACTGTTTCAAAGGTCATGTATGGGAGAAATATCATAGATAACAAAGTCCAGATGTCCAAAGATCAGCTAATATCAGCATTCAGGAATAATGCAGAGATCAGCCAGAGATGGGCAGTTAATATAAAATACCAGCAAAAACAAATAGGAAAATTCAGTTCATTATAATTTTGAGAAACTAAACAATAAAGCTGTGATAACTTTTTAAATTCCACTTCAAAAGCTTGTGTTCTCATTTCCTCCTAACACATTTATGGTTAAATTCCAAAACAGACCTTAGGAGAAGTGAAAAATGTCTCATTTCAAGGCACCAAGATAATCAGAATGCATGGTTGTATTGTAATGATTTGCTGTCCTGTATCTGCTGTTTCCAAACACATTGTGAAGAGAATCATAATGTAGGCAATAAGAAACTTTGACTAATGGCGATCTCTGTTCTGTTGAAAAATCACCTGAATCATGCTAGATTGGTTTCTCACACAAAAATAGTAAATAGCTTCTTTAAATAAATATGAACGTTAGCATTAAAATGAGTATTTCCTTATTATCCATTGGGTTCTTTATCTGCGCTGCTTAAATATAGGCTTAGCATGCTGTATTCCATACTCCCTTAACCCAGAGTTGTAGGTTTGGCCAACATTTATCAAAGCAACATACTCATGAAATACCTAGGAAAAAAATATCAGTGCCCCATACTAGTGTCTAAAGGTCAGCAATTTTTCATTTTAAATCAAAGCCTTTTTCATTGATGCATGTGAGAGACATACAAATTCCCAAGAAAAGGTTTTCCACAGGGATGATTCCTGTAACTGTCTAGAAGGTTAAGGATAAAATGCTCTACGTGATCTTCTGGGCTCTCATGGCTTCAATTATCACCTGTGTGAGGTTAATTCCCAGATCTGTGTCTCCAACCCTCAAGCCCATAATTTCAGCAGCACACTGGACAGCTCCACCTGGGGGTCCTGCTGAGCAGTCACTCAATGTGTTCTATACTAAATGCATTTTCTCATCCAAACATGCCCTTTTATGATTTTTCCAGTCTCTTTTAATGACATAATTATCTTGCCTGGTAGTCAGAACTCAGGTCTCAAATCAATTTTTTAATGTATCTAGCATATGGTTCCCCCCATATCAACTACCAATATTGATGACACTTTCCTGAAAATTATTTTTATTTCTTGTTTCTATTTTCCCCACCAACTATCTTAGTTTATTTCAGGTAATTTCTGGATGGATTGAATTCTAAATAAGTAATGTAGAATCTCTTTAACTTGGGGCTGGATTCTAAGTAAATATTACATGGTTTCTTTAATTTAGGCACTATTGCCTTTATCGAATCTAATCTTTATCTTCTAAATCTTTATTTACTACCTTACCAAGTATTCATTTGCTAGCTCATTTGGTCAAAATTATGCTACGGTGGTCCCATCAAGCTAAAAATAAGTGAATAAATGATTTCAGATATTCTTATGCACTGTGAAGAATGTAACAAAGTAGTGCTTCATTAGATAGAGGGACTGGGGAAAACATCTCTGAATGATCAGAATAGCCAATCATATGAAGACTGGAGGGATAAGAATTTTCAGAAGAACAAAGTGAAGTGTCTGGATGAAAAAAATCCTGGTATATTTGATAAATAGATAAAAGACTAATGGAGAGGAAATGTATGGAGCCCAGAACATGTAGGTATGGGGGAGATTTACAAGGAAAGACATGGTGCCAGCTCTTGTAGGATACTAAATCATGAATGAAAGGTAAGATATGTGGATCTATTGAAGAGTTTTTGACATGAATGTGCCATTACCTAAAAAAATGGCATTAATTTCTGTGTGAAGAATGATTTCAGAGACTTCTGAGTTAAGATGGCAGATTGAGCTTACCCTGAAACTCTCCTCTCTGCTCCAATTGTATGTAATTGATCAAAACAAAGAAAATGATTCTTTCTAAATTTTACTTCTGAACTAGTAAGGAAACAGTTAATAGTAATTAAAATATGTAGGCATGAGAAAGTGGGACCTGATACAGATTGTCACCAGAATATCAATGCCTATGGTGGGACAGATCCCTTAGCACCAAGTTGAGAACCAGGAGCCTATAAAATATCATTATATCTCCTACAATGATAAATAAGAATCTAGTCAATATGTTTCCTCTAATTCTATCAGCCTTTTGTACCACTATTCCTTCTAAACATCACGTATCGTAAGACAAAGCTGACTACTTGGGTTTCCAAACATACTGTGTCTTTTCACTGTTCATTTCTTTGTACTTGCCTTTCCTTTGAACTGGAATACCCATCACATCTCTTATTCCGACAGCATAGATATATCTTTTCTTATTTATGCATACAATCCTTGTTTGTTATGCTTAATTTTTTTTATGTTTTATTTACTTTTGAGAAGGGGGGGGAAGGGCAGAGAGAGGGAGACAGAGGATCTGCAGTCGGGTTTGCACTGACAGCAGAGAGCCTGATGCAGGGCTCAACTCATGAACCACTGGGAGATCATGACCTCAGCCAAAGTTGGACGCTTAACTGAAAAAGCCACCCAGGTGTCCCAAATGTTACACTTATTGTTAAAGCAGTACTAGAAGGTGGCTCACTGATGGGAACAGCACCACTTCTTGTCTCATACAGGTATGGTAAAATTTCAGCCACTGCCATCCACCGTGATTTTGTGTCAATAGCATAATCCTAGTCCTTCAAACAAGAAACCAGAACTCTTAGGCAGGTACTTAGCAAGTAGCAAAGGTAGATTTGTGTGTGTGTGTGGGGGGGGGCCGTTGGCATTAATTTTAAAGATAACAAAACGGCCATCACTAGCTCCAGTATACCAGGATTTAAGATAAACATGTCATTTGGAGATACTAAAGAAACTTGAGGCAAAGGACATGAGAAGCATGTGTATATGTTTTGTAGTGGACTGTGATTATTTTATGAAGTGAATTGTGAATAGGAGAGTGTCTAGAATTCTTATAGGCATGTTGGGAGCTTTGATCATGGCAGAAATCTGTCATTTAGAAGCCTGATTTTTTTCTTTCTTTTTTTTTTTTTATGTTTGCTATTGTTGCTCTGGTGGTGGTGGTGGTCTGTGGTGAGGATTACAAGTTTTCAATGACTTTTCTTTCATTTTCCACTTGTATTTAAGTCTTTATTAATTCTCAGCCACTGGGGCAATGGAAGAGGCATCTGAGTAGAAGTCTTAAGGAAAAGTGAAAACCAAATTTATCTTTAAAGAGGTAATACCTGTAGGCAGTGGCCAACTGTCACTTCCTGAGTTTTGAAATGAAAGTATCATCACAGTTCTAATATCAAAGAGTGGTACATTTGAACATATATCTCTATTAGTGGGAAAAAGTCAAGTCGTCTTGTGTAACCTCAATATATAAATTATATATACATTATATATATGCATTTATGTTCAGTTGAGGTCCTCCAGAGAAACAGAATCAAGAGAGAGGGATTGAGACAGACAGAGAGAGAGAGAGAGAGAGAGAGAGAGAGATTGATTATAAGTGGCTTAAGAGATTGATTATAAGTGATTACAGAGGCTAATACGTCCCACCATCTGCAGTCAGCAAGCTGGAGACCCAAGAGATCCAGATGGTGTAAGTTCCAGTCCAAAGTCTGGAAAACACCAATGTCCAGCTGAAGCAGTCAGGTACCTGGAGTTCCCTTTAACTACCAGGAAGGCGTGTCTTTGTGTTCCATTCAGGCCTTCAACTGATTGGATGAAGGCAACCCAATTTACTTATTCTGCTGATTCAAGTGTTAATCTCATCCTGAAACAGTTTCACAGACACACCCAGAATAATGTTTGACCTAAGATCTGGACACCTTGTGGTCAAGTTGACACATAAAATTAACCATCACACATCGAAAAAAAAAAAAATTGGGAGCTCATTAGAAAAAATAAATATTTCAAGTAATGAGTTAAAATAGTAAAAGATATTTTAATGCCAGGGTCACATACTAAACCAGTAAATAAACATTTCTACAGAGAAAGCCCAGGTACAAATATTTTTCACATTCCCCAGTGACTGTAATATGTAGCCAGGGTTAAGAGCTACTAAGTTCTAAATGGATTACAAATACCATCAGTAGCTGAGGTCTCTCACCTTGAACTCCCTAGATGAACTTTGTTTTAAATAGCTTCATTGATGCGGTGTCTGGGTGGCTCAGTCCCTTTTAAGCAGCTGACTCTCAGTTTCGGCTCAGGTCATGATCTCATGGTTTATGAGTTCAAGCCCCATATCAGGCTCCGTGCTGTCAACACAGAGCCTGCTTGGGATTTTCCCTTTCCCTCTCTCTCTGCCCCTCCCCCCACTCACTCTCTCTGTCTCTGTCAAAATAATAAACGTAAAAAAATAAATAAATAGCTTTACTAAGGAATGATAACTACAATAAACTATACATATTTCAAGATTGATAAGTTTTGACATGCATACACCCATGAAAGCTTCATTACAAGATCACAAACATAAGTATCACTCCCAAAAGTTTCACCATGGCTTTTTGTTATCCCCTTCCTCCTTTGTCCCCACCTCCTAGCCCCAGGTGACCACAGATCTGTTTTCTGGTACTATTGAATTATTTGAACTTTGTAGAATAGTCTGTAAATTGGTTTTATGGGAGTTTAAATTTTCAATAAATGGAATCATGTAGTATCTACTTTGTTCTGTCTACTTTCAATTGCATAGCTGTTTTGAGACCCATCCATTTTGTTGTGTGTGTCAATAGTTCATGTTTTGTTTTTTTTTATTGCGGCATAGTGTTCCATGCATGGGTATATTGCAATCTGCTTATCCATTCATCTGTTTATGGACATTTAGTTTTTTCCCAGTTTGGGGCTATTATACATAAAGCTTTGAACTTTCACATAAATAAATAAATAAATAGTTAATATTGTCTTTGTAATTGATCCAATTGTACTTAATTAAAATTTTTGACAAGTCTTTTGGAGGTCAATGCTTAGAAGATTTTTCCTTCGGGGCTGTTCAAATTGCACCTTTCTTCCAGTGATCCTTTATATTTCTAATCAAATTTAATTACCTCCATTTCCATCCTCCTATAACATTTATGTCTTTCTTTCAGAATTCAACTCAGTTTGTCTCTTGGTAGAGATATAGAGATGTCGGTGTATTGCTTATTTTTCTCAGTAAGTTTCTCAGTTATCAGTGCTGGAGTTGTTGATTTTAATCCCGGATTGAACAAAGTAGACTGTCTTGCTCCTGGTAAAACACTCAAAAAATGTTTGCTGAGGTAGAGAAAATTACTTAAGTAGAAAGACTTAATTTCCTATTTAAAAAATGAAGGGATTTTCCAAAATGAATAGTGGATGATATTTAAAACTCACCTAGTTCAAATTTTGGACACATTTTTCACATTAAAGGCTCAAGCCCAATCCTACATTTCAATTTCACACACACAGAGCAATTTCCTGACTGAATATTCTAAATTGCAATCCTATGAAAACTCTAGCAATAATGTGCCCTCCCCTCATACAGTTTAACACGAAAAGACCCACATTTGAAACCCGAGTCAACCCTGTGGATAAAGAGAACTGCTATGGAGTGGGAAAACTTTATTGCTATTCTTGATTGCATTCTGGTTAGGGGGAATAATGAACTTTACTAAATCCTTCAGAATAAGCCAATTATTCCTCCCTGGGCACTTTCTTACAGAGGAGAGTTGAATCCGTTAATCAAATGGTTGGCCAAGAAAGACCTGAAAAACAGCACTGATAAACATTTTAAGTGATGTAAAAGTCATTTGGAAATAGACATCCTTACCATGAATATGTGATGATGGACACTAAAAAGTTGAGGGAATAGTGGCAAGAGTAAAGTAAAGAATTGGTAAATTTTCATGCTACATAATTTTTGCCATCTGAAAGCTTCTCCTCCATTTTCCCAAAGCTGTCACCAGCCTTCAAAATTTCTTGGGGAAAGATCCTAAACTTACCCAAGCCTAGATTGAGGTATTTTTAGGTTGCCAGTGTGCCGGATATGAAGTTGTACTTATCTACAGAACCCTTGAGAGAATGGAATGTTCCCGAGGACTTCAAAGCAACTAGATTTAGAATCAGCACTGAAGATTTTAGAGATGGATTGGTTTGCCTTCTAGAGCAGAGAGAGATTGGCACTGTAGGGGGCTCTTGCAACATATGGTTTTGTCCATCTGGAATGGGGGTAGTGTGCTGTTGTTGCCAACTGCTCACTGCATGTTCTGGGTTTAGACGAGTCTAAATAAAATAAAATAAAATAAATGTACTTTACTCTAAGGCAAAGTGTTTAATGCTGTAAAGTCATACATAAAGGAAATTTAAAGGGGGATAGATCTGTTCTCCAGCCAGTTCTATCCAGAAAAGATTAGTTAGGGGAAAGGCAGTGTGAAGTCAGGTCAACAAACCAGCATGCATAAGGATTCTCTAGCTTTGCCACAATAATAATTGAAAATAGTTGACAGAGGCAAGGCTGCCTGAAAGATTTCCCAGATTATTATTTAGAGAGAAACCTTAACCTCTATCAAGCAGGTAAGATATCGTGGTACTGAAACACCATGAACACAGGGGCCTAATTTCTTGTTAGCCACAGTATGCCTAGAATTGAGCACAATATCTTGCATATAATAGCCACCCAAAATATTTGCTGCAAGTTTGGACGAGTAGAGTTACACAGTGTATATCTATGAGCGCATTCAGAGCCTTGGTGGTTTGTGCTGTGTAAACAAGGCTGAATTTTCATCTTGTAATTTTACTCTTATTTAACTATTAAGATAAATAACATAAGTAGTATAAAGTAAAAGGTGGGAGAGGGAAAATTAGGATCTCCTATCACTGTCAATGTCATCCTGACTCTCTATAATCTTAAGAAACACCTCTGGGTTTCAGTTTCCACAACCATAACATCAATGGCTTAGACAAAATGGTCTTTTAAAAGGTCCAGTAAAAATTTCCAATATAATCCTGCTTTCTTTTTTACAGGTTTTGATTTCTCTTTTTTCCTTCTTTTTTATTTCTTTAATTCCTTCTCTTTTCCTCTGGATTCCCTTTTTCCTTTCTCTTTCCCTTTTTCTCTCCCATTTCTCCTTTTCTCTCTGCTTCTGTCTTATTCTCTCTCTCTCTCTCAGATCGATGACAGACAAGATAGATAGAGAGATACATAGATCTTGTCTTTTTTGAAGGCAGATATCAAATGTAATTATACAAACTGTGGGTATCTTAGTGGGGTCATAAAAGTATGAGATCTTTACTTCCTGATTTAAGTAGCTGAGTCATGTCAGAAGCTGCTAAGTGTTTCCACACGAGAGGTCTATAGCATTATTGGATAAAGTGATTCCTAAAAATATCTAGCAAATACCACAACACTACATCAAGGCTTAAGAGCCTTATATAAATGTCTGGTGTCATTTTCATTAATGTTAATTACCTTTTCCTGAATGGGGGAAGAAAAGAGAGATTCTCATTTAATGGAAATGTTTAGCCAAGCATTGTTTTTCTCTAGTAGCCAAATAACCAAAACACATTGAAGTGTTAAATTTATGTGGCGTTTTGTAACTGTATGACATATCTTCGGTTATGCAGTAAATAAAACAGGTTTTCAGAACTTTATGACATGGTATCTGGAGAAAGGTTTTTTACAAGAAACTCAATTTTCTTTGGGGAGCTAGTTATGGGCAGTGCCCTCAGGCAGTAGCAAAGTCATTGTCTCCAGGAGTCTCATAGTCTGGCCTGGAGCTTTTGCTGGGAGCACTTTTTCATGATTTATTACAATCACAAGAACAGTATAGTGTAACTCTTTTGTAAACACTGTAATTGGGAGTTTATTAGAAAAGAAAATTGTCAGTTATTAAATTCAAAAACAAATTTGGAAAGAAAAAATATAGAAAACCAGGTTTGACCACAAGAAAAAAAATTACTATTTCCTCCAATCCAATTTTCTTTATTTAAAAAAATCAAGTGCCTCTGATATTCATTCTCACTCCCCAGAGGCAACTACCATGAATATTTTCTTGTGTTTATATAGCTCTAATATATGTGTGTGTGTGTGTGTGTGTGTGTGTGTGTGTGTGTGCGCGCGCGCGCGCATGTGCACATGTGTATATCTTATTTTCACTCGTTATTAGCTGCCTTTTTTTTCCATAATGAAAACTATACAATAGGTCTATTACAATAAAATCTACTGCATGGTTATGTTGTATTTTATGTAATTAGTCTCTTGATGAACAAAAAAGTTTTCTCCAATTTAAAAAATGTAATACAAAGTGTGCGTATAATTATATATTAATGCATCATAAAAATAAGCATATTTATGTTGCATTAAACATACTTGCACGCATATCTTTCCTTGCATGCATATCTGCTTCAGTTAGTAGATCATCAGAAAAAGTCCTCAGAAATGAAATTGAGTCCAAGAGCATGTGCACCCTATGTTTTAATGGATGGTGCCAAATTGTTATGCAAAGGAAAGTTCTTACATACGAGCCTCCATCCACTCCAATACTAGGTAATACTGCCTATTTAATCTTTTACTGTCTGAAGGGTGAAAATTTGTATCACATTGTTCTAATTTCCTTCTTATTATAAGTGAGGTAGAACTTCTTTTCATGTGATTGTTGGTATTTCTCTTTCTCTTCCTGTGAATTCATAATGTGAATACATTTTTAATTTGCAGCCTCAGTAAGTCCTCTTAATTTCTGCCAAGTTTCCTTAGTGGCTACAAAGGATTCTTAAAATAAAGGATATTCCCCTTAACCACTCCTGGACAACAGTCTGGAATGAGGACAGCACTGCCCCACTCACGAAATGGTGGAGGAAAGGTGAGAAGGGGGGAGCAGGAGGAGGAGAAGAGACAGAGAGAGAGAGAGAGAAATGGAGAGAGACTAGAGAGAGAGAATGAGGTGAAGTTTCTGCTCCCACGAGGTGTAATACTGAACCCCCACCTGCTCAAAAGAGGTGTGCTATCTCGGGAATTGCTGTGACCCCGCTAGCCCTCCTCACACCGGCTTTGGTAGTGGGGACAGTTAAAGTAGAGAACCCAGAGCAGCATCACAGTTCTGCACTGGATTTGCAACCAAAAGTAACTTTATTCCTCAATGTCCTCCTCTAACAGCCTTCTTGTAAGTAAAGAACACACAGCGTCCATAAATCTCATATTCACCTGTTCACCCCTGTGGAGATGACACAACTAGGAGAATGACTTTGATCCCCAAACTCCCCCACCTTGCCTGCGTGAACTGTGAGTGAAACATGACAGGCAGGCGGGGGATTCTCATAACATTTATGGTCATTTCCTAGCATGAACTGATGTGGCTGCTTTTGCTGACGCATTAAATGGCATCCCCTCGCTCTCTTTATGTGTGAGGACTACCGAGTGTTAGAATTAAGTAATCATACATAAAAGTCCAGTCTCCTAACTTTATTGCCACCCTTTAGAAAGGACTTTTCTATTCATCTTTCTCCCTTTCTAAAAATAAATAAGTAACCAAAAACAAACCTGACTTTTTTCACCCATTTTGATTTATCAGTCATTATCATTATCACTGCTTGCTTCCCCCACTGCTCACTGGCTGGTGCTGACCATAAAAATTGAGGGATGTGGGGCAGATTTACAGAAGAGCAGTAATGATAATATGGGAGGAGTGGGGATACGGAGAATCTTAAAAGTAATAAAAATCAGTACTCGATCTTTTTTTAAAGTAGGGATTGGAATCAAATCTTTCCTGTGCAAAGATTATTTATAGGCTGGTGTAAGGAAACAAATTCTGAAAGAGGGACCACTGCCAGCTCAGGCTCTTGAAGTAAAGGCAAGGTCAAGTCCCCTGATCAGGAGAACAGCTTGTGAGTAACAAATAAAGCTAGGTCTCCTTCAATTTTCCTCGTGGCCTAGTTGGGTGCATCCTTTTCTTGGCCCTAAGGGAAGCTAGGTGCCTGTAAGAGACCTATGGACTTATGGATGTACAAGAAAAGCTTCCAGTTTGTAGATGTGTACGTTTAACCAATGTTTTACTTTATTCTTTCTCTGCCATTATTAAACACAAATAAAGCAGGCAAGAGTGTTTAGTGGCGCACTACATGCTGGGTATGCAAAAATCTGCCCAAATCACATCTATGGATTCTCAGTTTATAATCTAAAACAATGCTGATCTTTGACAGTATTTTGGAACCAGTGTTAGGAGATGTAAATTTTTATTGATTGCAAACAGCAAATTACTCAACAGCCAGGGGAATGAGTCAGCAGCATTTTGATGATTTTATTTACTCTAAGGAAACCAAATAATAGGTTTCCATTGAACAAATATGATTCTGTGTTTATTCAATGACAAATACAAACTGGAAAATAAAATTGTTTTTCAGAAACTCCAGAATCACATGATTCATCTTGAAAATAGAATTCTTTCTTACAATAGTGTTTGGTATTTTTTTTTTTTTAAGTATTGCGGAACCTAATTCTTGATATGTTTGAGCAGTAAATTTCCTTTGGTCCCTATTTTAGTCATTTCCTACATTCCATGAACAGGATATGGGAGGAGTGGTTGTTTCCCATTTATCTAATCTTTCTCTAACCTTGGAAACTAAAGGTTAAATTCAACTCCATTCTTGCCCATGGGCTGACAGAAGGGAATCATTCAGTCATACCAACCACCCACTTAATTTTCTTTATGAGACATTATCCTCTCCAGATAGCAATAGTAAGGGGCTGAAGAAAAAAAAAAAAAAAAAAAAGAAAACAATGAAACAAAAAACAACCTGTGTTTCCCATTCAAAAATACCTGAAAGCTCTCTAACTTTAGCAGAGAAAAACTGGGATAGAATGCTCCTCACTCCAAATAGCTTCCAAGTAGTACCATGCAAATATGACTTCTTCTATCAGAATAGTTACCTTCTTTTCTATGGTGAAATTATAATTGCTAAATGTTTAATAATAGAGTGATAAGAATAATCTCCTTTCCTTTGTGTATGAAGATGATGTTATTGATCTTGCAAATTTGTCCTGTGATTCAGATTATCGTTTAGCAATGAGGGAGATTTAGAATTTTCTATTTATTGTAATGAAAATGGGGAAGAAATAGAAAAAAATAATAATCGCCTTAAAGATAAACATGTGGAAGGAAAGTATGAAAAGAAGCTTGTGATTTTACATTGATCATTTGTGTTCTGTACAGAAGCAAGATGCAAATAGAATAATAAAATAAAAATTAAAGGCATGGCAAGTTTCAGGATCAGAAGACTTGAGAGAGTATTGCTGCATTTGCCATTGTCTGGGGATAGCTAAACTTCTCACTCTTCGTAAATGAGAGAAGAAGTTTTTTACTTTCCTCACCAGTTAGATGACATCCTCCCAACCCAGGAAAGCGACTCTTGAGAAAATTTGTGATTAACTGGGGATTCTGGGAGTTTGCTTTGCTTATTGGTAGAAATCATCTAACTTTGAATATTTGTCCTAGGTTACAAATGGGAAGAATAAGACATTAGAAACAAATAGAGGACTGGAGATGTAATGACGGTTAAAAAAAAAAAAAATCTGTTATGGGCAGACTCTATCAACCTTGCCAAAAGTTCTCTTTCCTTTTGTATTACCCTAAGAAGTAACTGTCTTTCCTATTCTCTTATGTTTGAATTCCAGAAGTAAAATTTAAAATATTTTTTAAGGACAAAAGAGTGCATAAGTATAATTTTGCAAAAAACTGGTATGATGTTAATGAGCACCCTTACTCCCAAACTAAAACATGATTAATCAGTCTCAGAATTCACAGCCTTTGGATAGGAAGCGAGTTTGGAGGTGTAATCTGATCATTTTCGGTCTTTTGCTCTGAGCTAAGTCAAAATGGCCTATGTCTGCAAGTTTTTGGAAACAGGAGAAATGCAGATTAGGTTATATTCATGAATTTTTAAAGTTTTTTGAACAATAACACAAATAGTAATATTATTAAATTTGCATTTAGAATTAAAATTCAAAAGCATATGGAGGATAATTACTTTATAAGCAAATGCAAAATGAAAACTTTGCAAAAGTAAAACATTCACTAGATTGTTTTGAGAAGCATAGACATTTCTACAATATTTGTTTTTCCAATCCATGAGCACAGAATGCCATTTGATTTCTTGGTGTCACCTTCAATTTCCTTTATCAATGTTTTACAGTTTTCATAGTACAGGTCTTTTACCTTTTTGGTTAGGTTTAGAAAATCCAGAAATAAACCCACAACTTATATGGTCAATTAATCCTTGACAAATGAAGAAAGAATATCCAATGGGAGAAAAATACTCTCTTCAAGAAATGGTGCTAGGAAAACTGGATAGCTATATGCAAAAGAATGAAACTTGACCACTTTCTTACACATACACAAAAATAAACTCAAAATGGATTAAATATCTAAATGTGAGACCTGAAACCATAAAAATCCTAGGAGAGAGCACAGGCAGTAGTTTTTTCGACATAAGCTATAGCAACACTTTTCTAGATAGGTTTCCTGAGGCAAGGAAAATAAAAGTAAAAATCAACTACTGGGACTATATCAAAATAAAAAAAAATTGTGTACAGTGAAGGAAACAACCAACAAAATTGAAGGACAACCTACAGAATGGGAGAAGATATTTGTAAATGACATATCTGATAAAGGGTTAGTATCCAAAATATGTAAAGAACTTATACAATTCAACACCCCCCCAAAAAAAAAATCCCATTTAAAATTGGGCAGAAGATATGAATAGACATTTCTCCAAAAAGGACATCCAGATGGCCAATAGACACATGAAAAGATGCTCAACATCACTCATCATCAGGGAAACACAAATCAAAACTGCAATGGGATATCACCTCACACCTGTCAGAATGGCTAAAATCAAAAACATAAAAAAAAAACATGTCGGCAAAGATGTGGAGAAATAGGAACACTTGTGCAGTGTTGGTGGAAATGCAAATATGTGCAGCCACTGTGGAAAACAGTATGGAGTTTCCTCAAAAAGTTAAAAATAGAGCTACCCTATAATCCACTAATCACACTACTGGGTATTTACTCCAAAAATACAAAAACAAAAACAACCACAACAACAAAAAACACTAATTGAAAGGAACTCACGTACCTTATATTTATAGCAGCAATATTTACAGTAGCCAAATTATAGAAGCAGCCCAAGTGTCCATCGATAGATGAATGGATAAAGAGGAAGTGGTATATATACACAATGGAATATTATTCAGCCACAAGACATGAACGGATGAAATTTTGCCATTTGTAACAATATGGTTAGAGCTGGAGAGTATACGCTAAGTGAAATAAGTCAGTCAGAGAAAGAAAAATACTATACGATTTCACTCATATGTAGACTATAAGAAACAAATCAAATGAGCAAAGGAAAAGAGAGAGACAAACCAAGAAATGGACTCTTAACTATAGAGAGCAAACTGAGGGGAGATGAGTGGGGAGATGAGTTGAGATAGATGATGGGGATTAAAGAGTACACTTATCATGATGAGCTATAAGGAATGTATGGAATTAGTGAATCACCAGATGGTACATCCGAAACTATTATAACACTGTATGTTAATTATACTGGATTTAAAATGAAAAAAAAACAAAAAAAAGTAAAGCATTCAGCAGTGAAATATTGTAAAATGTAATGCACATTTTAATAAAGGAATGATGGTAAATGGTGTCTTCTGAAATTTAGTTGCCTAAGCTAGTCTTCACCTCACGAGAAGACTATTTCACTGTTGGACTCTTCTAGCAATTAGGGGCGGTGGAAGGAAGCCAGAGCCAATTCTGCCTTCTTCCCCAGTGAGGGGAGTTACCTTGTCCTCAGACAGAAAACGATGTTTCAATAAGATCTTTGAAGAGTTGAAATAGTACTTTCAATGTCCACATTTCCAGGCAGTAGACCTTAGCAACATTCCATCAACAAATTGATAGTCTCTGGTCCTCTATTCTCTATTTTCTGTTACAGTTAAATACATTTCTCTATGAAATGCCAAAAGTATTGAATAATAATAATATAGATTTTCATCATCTTTTCAGTAATAATGTAATTCCTTTTACAGTGATGTGGCACTCAACTCACAGTCTTCTGATCTCAACTTCGTTTCACAAGAATGCACAGTCTGATCATGCACGTGTGGCTGTTTTGTTTCTCCACCTACAGAAAGAACTGATCTCACCCACCTCAAGAAACCTTCAGGAATCATGAAACAGTCTTTCGAGGAGTTCTGCTTGCTTTTCTCTGCACTTACTTCTCTTGCAAGCAAGATGTTGCAGGGCATGGTTGAAGCGAGTGACTGTGTGGAAGGGACAAAAGGAGTTCGTGTGGAACCCAGACCAAGGCAGGGCCATTAGAGCCGTGTCAGTCTCATTGTTTTTGTCCAGAAGAGATACTCGTAGAGGCTAGTTCTAATTCACCTCTGCTTCCAAGTGAATTCAACCCGAATGGGGTGTTTGCCGAATGTTAATGATCTGATGATCTTCATCCCGTAGCTCAGAAATTCCAGTGTGAATACTCCAATAGCTACCTTAGTTCTGCCCTCCTAGGCATAAGGATTACTCTGCGACATGGGGCTTCTCTAGACATGGTTATAAAATAAGGCATCTCAGCTACTCTGAAAATGCTTAGTTAAAATGGCTATCGTTTTAAGGGCGCCTGGGTGGCTCAGTCGGTTAAGCGCCTGACTTTGGCTCAGGTCATGATCTCATGCTTTGTGGGTTTGAGCCCCGCATCTGTGCTGACAGCTCAGAGCCAGAAGCCTGCTTTGGATGCCGTGTCTCCCTCTCTCTCTGCCCCTCCCCCACTCACACTCTGTCTCTCAAAAATGAATAAATATTAAAAATTTTTTTTAAATGGCTACCATTTTGAATCTGTGCAGCTGATGTTAACAGTACACTGCTGTTTGAAAGGGGGGTAAATAGAAGCATCATAAGAAAGTTGTTTTCAAATCTAGAAGAGCTTTTCAACATGCAAAAGGAAATTTTATAGTCTCACTTTCATCTCAACTTAAATTTTTCATTCTCCTCTATAAATGTATCTTTTATTTAAAATTTTTAAAAATGCTTGGGGTGCCTGGGAGGCTCAGTCTGTTGAGTGTCTGACTTCAGTTCAGGTCATGATCTCCTGGTTCATGAGTTTGAGCCCCGTGTCACCCTCTGGGCAGACAGCACGGAGCCTGGAACCTGCTTCGGATTCTGTGTCTTCTTCTCTCTCTACTCTTCCCCTGGTCATGCGCTCTCTCTCTCTCTCTCTCTCTCTCTCTCCCCCTCTCTCAAAAATAAATAAATAAACGTTAAAAATTAAAAAAACAATAACAACATAAAATTTTTAAAAAATGTTTATTATTTTGAGAGAGAGAGAGAGAGCAAGCAGAGGAGGGGCAGAGAGAGGGAGACACAAAATCCGAAGCAGGTTCCAGGCTCTGAACTGTCAGCACAGAGCCCAATGCTGGGCTCAAACCCAGGGACCACAAGATCATGATCTAAGACCAAGTGGTCACTTAACCAACTGAACCACCCAGGTGCCGCTATAAATGTATCTTTTATACATTTGGTAAATAAATTCCAATTTAAGTCTAAATTAAATTAAGCCAAATAATTCGGGAAAATATTTTTTTGGTTAAATTTACATTTTTAAATTATTTGAGTTGGGAACATATTCAATAATTGTCTTGAAATCAAGAGAAATGCTCTATTTCTATGTATTAATAAAGACTGAAGCAGGGATTATAGAGAAAATAGAAAAGTAATTACTAAATATTGTAATGTCTTTTTTTTTAATTTTTAATATTTATTTTTGAGAGAGAGAGAGAGAGAGAGAGAGATCGTGAGTGGGGGAGGGGCAGAGAGAGGAAGAGAGAGAGGATCCCAAGCAGGCTCTGCACTAATAGTGCAGAGCCTGACACAGGGCTCAAACTCACAAACTATGAGATCATAACCTGAGCTGAAATCAAGAGTTGGAAACTTAACCAATGGAGCCGCCCATACACCCCTAAAGAGTGTAATTTCATTTGTATTTTCAACCTACTCACGTCTCCCTGAGCCAGAATGAAGGTAGCTTTAATTCAATGAAAATGATTTATACTCATTTTTAGGCACATTTGTTATTCAATACTTCTGCCAGTTTTAGTGTTAAGTGATGTGCCATTTACAGCCAGGAAGATTTGAGTCCCAAATAGCTGTTTATAGCTGTTTTTAGCTGTTTATACTTATCTAACTCTTCTAACTCAGTTTTCTCATCTGTAAAATGGGATAAGACATACAGTTCTCTACTTTGAAATACTATAATGAAAGCAGTAAACACAGGCTTGCACATAATAAATACTTAATATGTACCTTCTCCTACTGTCTTCTCTGTATATTAATGTGTTACATACATATGTGGAACATTTTTTTTTTATCCAAAAAAAATAGTTTCAGGAACTGACTGTGGTATAGAGGAAAAAATATAGGCTTTGGAATCATAGAGATTTTTATTTAATCCTCAGCTTTTCCATCTCTTTCCTAGATTTGTTATCTCCAAACCTCAAGCTTTGCATTGATGAAATAGAGATAGAACTAATTACCCTGTAAGATTTGGGGTGATTAAATGTGCAAAGTACCCAACATAGTGCCTGGCATTAGGCAGAGTCCCAGTGAATGATCACTGATATTATTTATTGTCCTAGTTTGGGTTTAAAGAGCACAATGTCAGTATTATCAGAAGTCATGTTGACAAGAAGTCAGTCAGAAGTGGAGTGTAAGAAAGAAAAGAACAGAAATTCAAAAATTTTAATACAAGGATATAGATATAACTTTTGATAATGAGTGGTTATTCAGAATGAAAACAAGGACTTTATCCTGATATAATAAAATCCTCTAGTAATTGAAATACAAAATACATTACATTGTTTTCTGTCACTTACCTTTTCTGATTTCCAAATATATATATATATGTGTGTATATATATATATATATGTATATATATATATATGTGTATATATATATATATACACATATATATATATATACATATATATATATATATACACACATATATATATGTGTGTGTGTATATATATATATATATACACATATATATATATGTGTGTGTATATATATATATATACACACATATGTATCGTAGTCCCCATTTATTACTTCTTATTCAAGGGAAATACATTTTTTCTCTTCAGACTGAATATAAATATGGCAATATTTCAGAGCAAGATGAAGTCTGCAAAAATTACGTAAGGGCTATTTCTGCCAGCACTTCTGTGGTACTAACTCTGACAGATAGTTTCGATCACTCATTATGAAGTCATACAATACCTTCCTTTTCATTATACTAGAAAGCATGTACTATAAATTCCTTAAATAAGAATTATAATTCTTTAATTTGTTTCTCTATTGAATTTTATGATAAACCAATTACCTATAATATATATAAAAGATAAATCAACTAATCAATTATCCTTATTAATATGGTACACTTATGAGGTCTACCAAGTGTTTGGAATAAAATGGAAGTTCATTTATTTTCATCTGCCTTCCAACAACACACCTTGTCCAAGTCCTCTATCCATATAATACTTTCCATCTTTCTTTTGTATTTGTCGTACAGTCAAGGGAGGAAAATGCTTACAAATGTCCATGTTGGAAGCCTATTAAGAAGCACTAAAGAATTAGAACTTTTCTGCCATTGTCCCATTGGATTCTATCAGAGCTTCCATAAAAGCCACTTAGATTCATTTTGGAATATGTGCGTCTATCTCCTCCACACTCTTGTGCCAGAGGCTCTCATAAGAATGCTCTTTCATTCAGAACAAGGTGGCCAGTTTTAATATTAGGAGTAATGTAATATAGCCCAGGAACACAGAGTTAGAACTAAAATGCCATGCCAAATTGAACCATTAGTCTATGGCTTTATTCAGATTCCATTGGCTGGAGCAGAGGAGGTAGTACAGACATTTTGACAAGACTTCAAGGTCAAAGGTCTTATTGCTAAGACTTCAAGGTCATTATTAAATCTGTGGAAATTAGAAAGACTTTAATCTCCAGCACAATTCATTCATTCTCTTTAGTCAACAAATATTTATTGAGCATTGTCTGTGGGCCATGCATTCTACTTTTCAGAGTTAGCAATTAATATATCAGATAAAATTCCCTATCTTTATATAACTTACATTCTAGTAGTGGAAGGCAGATAACACAAATAAGTAAACTATGTAATAATGTCTGTTGTCAATAAATTACACAAGTGCAATGGGCCGTTAAACCTGGGAAGTGTGATCACTTCATGGAGGGTGATCAAAGAAAGCCTTATTGAGGATGCACCATTTGAGCAAAAGTCTAAAAGAGATGAGGAGCAGTGGAGACCATGTGGCTATCTGGGGAGAGAGCATTCCCACACACAGGAAAGTAAATGGAAGGCCCTGAATGGCAGCAGGCCCCATGTTCAAAGCACAGAAAGAAGGCAGGGTTGTGAGAGCTGAGCACGTGACAGCAGAGTCAATGAGGTGGAGAAATAATGACAGAACTTATGGGCCATTGTCAAGATTTTGGCTTTCACATGGAATGATGGGGAGAACCACAGGGGGGTTTTAGCCAAAGAGTGTCACAATCTCACTTACATTTTTAAATAATTCATCTGTTTTCTGGGTGTAGAAACGACTGGGCAGAGGGAGTGGGTAGGATACTGTTGCAAGTGGTTCAGGAGAGATGACAATGACAAGGGTCAGGGTGGAAGCAGTGAGGGTGGTGAGATGGTTGGGATGCATTTGAAAATAAAGACCCAAGCACATATTTTTGCAATATCTTAGATCAGCAGTATTAAGGGACTTCTCAATCTGAGGAAGTACAGTTTCCTGGAAAATCTTTATTGCCTAATTAAGTAGGGGAAAATACTTTTAAGTGGTCTCCTGAGTCTTTTGTCACTTCACCATACTCAGCCCTACTGGAATGCCAGAACTCAGCAACTCTTCTGGGTGAATAGGTGGACCATAAACAATGATCTCTCCTTCCATATTCATTTAGGAATGTTGTACTTGGCACAATGGATTTCCAGTAGCTAAAGGCTCATTTCCTTAGGTCAACATACCATCTAGCAGTTAACAAAGACTTTCCTGATAAATCTTAAGATACAGAGCAAGGCGGTTGGTTAAGAGAAACATCCAGCCCTGGAATCCAAAGGAAGTATTGAATCCATGTTCAGTGTGGAAAGCCAGTGCAATCCCCGCCTTCCAACGACCTCACCATTTAAAAGAAAAGATAGAGATTAAGTAGCAATCATAAGTAATTAGGAGTCTTACAATTTCTTAGAAGTCAGAATGACAGAGCTTTATTTTCCAGTACTATAAAAATCAGTTTTGCTTCATAGCAATAAAAGTCAGGACTTAACACCAAAGAAAGTCTTCAATGATACATTTATGCAATTGCTGTCTTAATTAATTTCCTACATGAAGTCTGAAGTTTTAATAATATTGCATAATATTTATATATTAACATCTGGTATCCCTATCCATTAAAATGGGTTTATCGAATCCATTGAAAGATTTACTATATCTTGGGATGCTTCCACTCAACAGGTAATCCATGAACAGTTTTTTGACTGATATATATAACTTCTTCATTTTCATAGAAGAAGATATTTTATGGTCAACTACAATAGCACTCATTTGAAAATATTCTGAAACTTCAAAACACCATCTTTAGGATTACATTAGGAGTACAAGAATCTTCATTTTCAAACATTGTTCATTTCTTCAGAATGATGGGACACTCCATCCTCTGAGAAAGTCTGGCACAAATGATATAAAGATAACAAAACCATTGACTGTATGTCTAACAGTTGTGCTAGTCATACCATATGAGCTAACCCATTTAACATCACAGTTCATTTCTAACAATATTGACTAATATTTATAAATCTTTACTACATGCAATATTTTTTAAGTGTTTACAACTATAAAATCTTTCACCAATTTTACAAGGGAAAAACAAAGGCTTAGAGGTTAAGTGAACTGACCATAAGCAAAGATTTCCATCTAGGCACAAAGCTTACACTCTTAACCATCACACAATGAATTTACATTAATATTTAAACATAACTGTACTTGTGTGTCTATATATATGCATATGGATTTACACATACCTTTTCATTGTTACATGAAAATAATTTTGCGGTGACTTCTTTGTATCCCTTAATATAGCACACCCAGAATATATGAAGTGTTCAGTTCTCTAACATACATTCTTCTGATTGGTATTAATGGATATACAAAGGGAAAGATCCAGGCTTTGGAGCAAGGTTATTTTGCTTATTATGTGGCCACAAGAAACATCCAAAAATAGCATGAGACTTCTGGAATGCAAGAAGAATCCCTTTAAGGGGCACCTGGGTGGCTCAGTTGGTTAAGCATCCAACTCTTGATCTTGGCTCAGGACAGGAGCTCATGGTTTGTGAGTTCGAGCCCCATCTCATGCTCTGTGCTGACAGTGTGGCGTCTGCTTGGGATTCGGTCTCTCCCTCTCTCTGCTCTTCCCCCCCAAAATAAATAAAGTTAAAAAAAAAAGAATCTCTATAGGCAAATTAATAAAACTGTGATTTTCCCATCCTCAATGACTCACTCATGCATTGCAGTTTGCAAACTCTCAGTTTAAGTTTTTTTTTTGTAAATATATTTTCCATTATTGATATGTTATAGCTTATCAATAATGTACTTATAATAATATTTTTATATGTATATAAGATATAATTATGATAATATAATTATTTGTTTTATTTTTCTTTTACTCCCTATGAAATATAATTTTTAGTCATGGGTCAATTCTATTTATGTTTGGAATTTTAACCAAGGACATGAAATAAACATACAGATGAGACATAAAGGGAATATTGTATTATTTCAGAGTAAGTATATGCAGATATAATTACATCAGTAAACCTATAGATTCACAGGAAAGAACAATTGCTATTGAAAGAATACTTTTGACTGTGTAGATCTATACCATTCTATAGTAGATTGAATGCCCACAGTTTAAGTGATTCAACATTTTCTGGTTTGCTATGATAAATTAAAGAGCACATTAAACACAGTCCTTATGAGTTCTCAGCACTAGTTCCAAAATCCAAACCAGCTATTGATTATGTATTAAATTTCTATCTGTCCATTTTAATTTATTTAATTTTATTCTTTTTTTAACGTTTTTATTTATTTTTGAGACAGAGAGAGAGACACAGAGCATGAACGGGGGAGGGTTAGAGAGAGGGAGACACAGAATCCGAAACAGGCTCCAGGCTCTGAGACGTCAGCACAGAACCCAATGCGGGGCTTGAACTCACTGACCCTGAGATCATGACCTGAGCCAAAGTCAGACGCTTAACCAACTGAGCCACCCAGGTGCCCCTATTTAATTTTATTCTTAACTGAAGTATACTTGACATATTAGTTTTGGGTGTACAACATAGTCATTCAACACTTATATACCTTATGGAATGCTTACAACAATAAGTGTAATTACCATCTGTCACTATACAAAATTATTACAATATTATTAATGGTGTTTCCTATGCTATACTCTTCCTCCCTTGACTTACTATTTTATAAGTGGAAGTTTGTAGCTGTTAATCCCCTTCATCTATTTCTGCCATCCCTCCACCACCTCCCTTCTGGGAACCACCTGTTCTCACCAACAGTTAAAAAAGTTGAACCAACTATTGGTCATATGTTAAATTTCTATCTGTCTAAAAATACCAAAACCTTATTCTTTAGCCTCATATCTAATAATGCCTTCTTGAGAAAGTGAGTATTTTAGAACACAAAAAACAACTTCAACTTTCATAAACAAATATGTGTAACTTCCTTTGGAAAGGTTTGTTGTTTAATTTGTTTTTGAAGGAAGTAATTGATTTTTCTTGGCAGATCTGATAAAAATAAGGAGGCCTTGATTGTCTAATCTGGAGGTCACATCCTCCTCAGGAATCATCAGTGCATAAGTCAGATTTAGGTGAATTCAAGTTCTTCTGGGACGCTCTTTTGATATATGGCTGCAATATGCTACCACACAGTTCCTCTGATATGCAATTATTTTTTTTTAATGTTTATTTATTTTTCAGAGAGACAGAGACAGAATGTGAGTGGGTTAGGGGCAGAGAGAGAGGGAGACACAGAATCCGAAGCAGACTCCAGGCTCTGAGCTGTCAGCACAGAGCCCGACGCGGGGCTCAAACTCACAAGCTGTGAGATCATGACCTGAGCCGAAGTCGGACGCTCAACCAACTGAGCCACCCAGGCGCCCCTCTGATATGTCATTATTAACATAAGCATATTGTAAGTAAACATATATATGTGTATATGTATATCTATATGTATGTATATACAGATATAGATATACGTGTGTGTGTGTGTGTGTGTATACAATTTCTTGTATGTTTTGTGTGGTATATCAATATATGTGGGCATAATAAGTCAAATAGCAAGACAGGGATTAAAATTACTTTCCTACTAAATTCCCATTAGTTTTGAGCACTTCCATCATAATCAGGTCCACTAATTTTTGAAATTTTGGAAGACTCTATCAATAGTGTTTCTTTATACTATGTACATTGCATAGAAATAGAATTTGAAAGCAAATTAATAATGCAAATAAGATTGTGAGGTTATTTTTCAAACATCTAAAATGAAAAACAATTTATAAGTTTTACACAATGTAATTAGAAATTGAAGGAGTTATCAAAGGACTTTTATTCTGTAGCATTTTTTTAGTAGTTTGTGGATTAGAAAATCATGGAAAATGCATTTAATTAAAACCATTTCTATAACTTACATTCTAAATTAGATGGTTCATACTATCACTATCATTAATTCAAACTAATATAAGTTGAGGGTCGATGAATTAAAGACATACTATAGGCACAGTAAATGTGGATTTCAGTAGAACTTTATAAAGTAAGTATCCTCAGTATCCATAATTTCCATGTCAAATTTATGAAACACTGTTGAACAAATACACTTAAATAGTGTTGGCTAATGACTAAATTAGAAGGAGGACTTTATTTTTTTTTTTTTTTTTTTTTCAACGTTTTTTATTTTATTTTTGGGACAGAGAGAGACAGAGCATGAACGGGGGAGGGGCAGAGAGAGAGGGAGACACAGAATCGGAAACAGGCTCCAGGCTCCGAGCCATCAGCCCAGAGCCTGACGCGGGGCTCGAACTCACGGACCGCGAGATCGTGACCTGGCTGAAGTCGGACGCTTAACCGACTGCGCCACCCAGGCGCCCCTAGAAGGAGGACTTTAATGTTGTACTTATAAACAATATTATTAGGTTAAGGACAGAGAAGGCACACTGATAAAAATATAAGATGACATGCAGATTCTATAAAAAGGAGAATTAATATAATGACTGATAATTGTGATTTTGAAATATCTTGGTAAGACAAAGAATGGCCAAAATTAAAATATGAAATTTAATAGAGCTAAATGGGAAACTTACATTTATGTTAAAAAGTCAATTGTGCACAGATAGGAACTCAAATGGATCAAATACCTAAATGTAAAAGCTAAAACTATCAAACTCTTAGGAGAAAACATAGGGGAAAAGCTTCCTGACATTGGATTAGGCAATAATTTCTTAGACATGACAACAAAAGTAAAAGTAAAAATAGATAAATTAGCCTACATCAAAATTAAAAACTTCAGTGCATGAAAAGGACACAGTCACAGAGTAAAAAGGCAACTTCCATAATGGGAAAGATATTTATAAATGGTGTATTTGATAAGAGATTAATATCTGGAATATAAACAGAACTCCTACAACTCAACAACAAAAAATAAATGACCCAATTTAAAAATGAGCAAAAGACTTGAATAGATATTTCCCCAAAGGAGATCAACAGTCAATAGGCAAATGAAAAGATGCTTAACATTAATAATTATTAGGAAATTGCAAATCAAAACCACAATGAGATATCACTTCACACCCATTAGGATGGCTACTACCAAGAAAGACAGAAAGAAAGGGACGGAAGAGAGGGAAGGATGAAGGAAAGAAAAGAAAAAAAAAAGAAAAGAAAAAAAAAAGGAAAGGAAAGGAAATAAAGGAAAGGAAAAGAAAAGAAGAAAAGTATAGGAAAGGAAAGGAAAGGAAGGAAATGAGAAAAAAGAAGAAAAGAAAAAGAAAAGGAAAAGAAAAAGAAAGGAAAGGAAAAGAAAAGAAAAGAAAAGAAAAGAAAAGAAAAGGAAAGAAAGGAAAAGAAAAGAAAAAGAAAATAAAGGAGAGACACAAAATAAAATGAAATAAATACTAAATATTCTATGATATCCCCCCAAAAACCCACACAATGCAATTAGCAAAGTGCTTAATATTAACTAATATTATTATGTTTTTATAGTATACTACCAAGTAGGCTTTTCAAGAATGAAGTTATTATGAAATATAATAAATAACTTAAAAGTATTTTTAGAGCTGTCTCTGAGAAAGAGGTTTATTTGTTTGGGGGCCAAAGGCATAAGTAGAAATGTTTAGTAGAAAGCTACAGAAAAGGAAGTAGATTTATCTTATATTGAAGAAGCTTCCTACAGAATGAAATGATTGAGAATTAAATAAGCTATCCTAAAATGTAATGAACTCCCTGCCACTGTTCTTCAAGCAGCAGCTAGAAGACTATATGGCAGGGATGTATTCAGATGAATTTCTACTCTGATTAGAGTGTCATGCTAGACAGTATTTTCTTCTAATATTCCATGATTCTATAACTTAAATACATTTCTTATCCAGTGCTCCTCACAAAGCAGTTGCTTAATTCTGAAAGATTGGCCCAAGCAGAAGTTTCTAGAATACACATAGCATAGGAAAGTCATCATACTATCCAGTAAAATAATTGGTAAACGTCTTGAAAACCCAGCATTCTGTGTGTTTATAACAATGTGTAGGTGGTGATTGTGGTGCCAATGTTGATTGACCAACTGGTCTTGGGTGAAAATGACAGATGTTTTATTTTGTCATTTTGAATTGTTGCTAATGCTTAACACACAATTAGGGGTGACCTTTAGGCAGAGTGAGATAAAACCTGGGGTAGAAACAGAATCTCAGGGAGCAAGGGCAGCTACTTTCAGAGAGTTACTAAAGAACAGAGGAGGAAGAGAGACATGAGTTGGGGAAGAAGAAGAAGTACTTTTAAGCTCTTCCACAAAATAAAAAGTTTTCCTGTTGGAAGAGAAATGAAAGGAGTGATTTAAAAGGTGGAGGACTTTTAAAAAGAAAGAGGACTGCCATGGTCAGAGTCACCAATGTCAGCTAACAGTGGAGTGTGAGCCTAATGGCAACTTAAACTGCCCTAAAAAAAGTTTAGAATCTAGAACTTGGTACAGAATCAACCACTGTATTCTGTATAGGAAAGACTACATATGGGTATTATATTTAATTTTGGACATGCTATTTTAAGACAGACACTGACCTAGATGTAGTTTAGAAGAGAAGAAGCAGAACAGGAGATTGTTTGGAATCATGTCATAAGATAGCTTTGGAGAGAGACTATAATTCCCTTAAGATATCTGAAGGGATCCTATGTAAAAATACTCTTTCAATTACCTCGCAGAGTTGAAGGTCAGCAATGAGTGCTACCCAACAATGGCATAAACTATATCATCAAGTAGATAGATCCCTCACTGTTGGAAGCATCCAGGCAGACCCTGGATGATGGACATTGCTTTAGGTGCCATAGGTCTAGATTTGTATTTTCTATTTTAATGTGACAGCTTGTCTCATGCAAAAGAGGTGGAAGATTAATTCTAGATAGTGATTCCCAATTGGTTTGTAGTGGCTCCAATGTTTCTTGAAGCTTTCTTGTATTTTTGGGGTGAGAAGAAGGCAGTAGTGATCATAAATCCATGGGTTTTAGAAGAATGACAAGGAGGGTGAAGACTGAGGATGTAGACAGGGAGTGGTCATCACTACCAAGAGTACAGTAAAGCAGGCTATCTGGAAGAAAGGAGACCAAAAACAAATTAGGAAGTTGATAAAATTCTACTCAACATTATTTATTAAGGGACCACATCATGCTCTGGGGCTTTGTTATAATGGTGAACAAAAATACTTATGGTTTTCTGATTTATTGATTTGAGGCTCCAGACTGAGAGGCAAGATTTGGATTTTGATATCTTAGAAGAATTCATTGAAGGATATTTCAAACAAGTTACACAGAAATACCGCTGAAGGGGTGCCTGGGTGGCTCAGGTGGCTAAGTACCCAATTCTTGATTTTGGCTCAGGTCATGATCTCATGGTCATGAGATTGAGCCTTGCATACGCTCTTGGCTGAGAATGGAGCCCACTTAGGATTCTCTCTCTTTTTCTCCCTCTGCTCCTCCCCTATTCACATGTGTGTGTGCATTCTCTCTCTCTCTCAAAACAAAAACAAAAACAAAGACAAAAACAACCCCAACTCCCCACTTTAGATATTATCTTTAGTGGAAGAAATAAACTGAAATTGAAAACAATGTTATATGTGAAGAGTATAATATTGATTGAGGAAATTTTAGAAAGAGGAATTTTATTAATTTCAACAGGACAGAATTTATATCATGGGTAAAAAATTACAATAAAAATGTAATCGCATGAAGATACAAGGTACATATCATAGTCTCTAGAGATGATATATTTAACCAATGCAAAGTAAATGTCATTTTACATTATAATAGCTATTATTATATTTTTTTATTGAGTAAAACATCCACAAAGTCCTTCTTGCCACAGAAACTTTGTATATTTTTCGGAATATTTAGAGTTTGCCAAATTAATTTTAGATTATTAGCTACTCCAAAGTCTTTGCTAATAATAATTGTTAAAATTCACAAACCCCAAAATATTTAGATTGGTCTTAAAACCTTAAACAGGAGGACATAATTTCTTTCCCACACAAGTATTTTTTAACGCTTGTTACTTCTTAGCACAGCTTCAAAATCTGCATAGAATTTGTATGGAAATATCTTTTTACTAGTTTTGATTCACCTAATAAGTTTTTTTAAAAAATATCTGTTTAAAAAGAGTTGACACTCTAACTTCATGTTGTTTCTCTGTCTACACAATGATGTTAAGAGTTATGCCAAAAAAATTCTGGATTCCTTTGCTAATGGTGCAATATCACTGGCTGAGAATTCTCCCAGTGGTCTGTTAAGTCTTGACAAATTGGTCATCCTTAATTTTATTTCATGTAAACTTTTTGTTGAAGCACAGCAAGCTAACAAAATGTTAACAAGGCATAAGTGAATATCTTCACGAATTTACACAAATTGAATACACTATGTTGCTATCATCATTAAGACTAAGAAACAGAGCATTGCTAGTCCTCTAAAATACCCCCTCTTGCCCACTCTCAGCCACAAGTTCTTCATAGGTAACTACTATCCTGAATATCAACATCAAAGATTGGCTTTACCTATTTCTGAGTCTTATGTAAATAAAATAATAAATATGTGCTCTCTTGCAATCGACTTTTTCCACTCAAGATTATGTTTGTGAGAGTCATACACATTACAATATATTGTTTTATTTATTATCATTGTGTAATACTCCATTGTATGCCAATATTTATCCATTGTACTCTTTTTTACAAAAAAAATAATGTTTATTTATTTTTTAGTGCACAAACAGGTGAGGGGCAGAGAGAGAGGGGGATACATAGGATCCGAAGCAGGCTTTGTGCTGACAGTAGACAGCCTGATGTGGGGCTTGAACTCACGAACTGTGAGATCATGACCTGAGCCAAAGTCAGATGCTTAGCTGACTGAACCACCTAGCTACCCCTATCTATTGCACTCTTAATGGGTATTTGGTTTGCTTCTATTAGGGCTATTAAGAATAATGGTTCTATGAGTATTCACATATATATCTTTTGAACATATATTAATATATGGGTGCATTTCTGTTGGATATATACAGAAAAGCAAAATTGCTGGGTTATAGGTACTTGTATATTTAATTTTAGTAAATATAGCCAAAAAGTTTTCCAAAGAAGTTGTACCCATCTTTGCCTCCTACTGTCAGTGTATGGTTGCCCTATATCTTTGCCAACACTTGTACTCTAAATCTATTTCATTTTAGTCATTCTGGTCAAGGTGTTGTGATATCACATTGTAGTCCTAATTTGAATTTTCCTGATAACTAATGAAGTTGATTATCTTTTTATTTATTTATAAGCCATTTGGAAATCTCTTTGGTGAAAGTCCTATGCAAACATTTGCCCATTGTTCTACTAGTTTGTTTACTTTTTCCATTCTGTACCTTTTGTTTTCACTCTCTTTTTGGTGTCTTTTGATTAGTGGAAAGTCTTAATTTTAGTGTAGTTCATCTTAGCAACATTTCCTTACAGAGAGTGATTTTAAATTCTTTTCATGTCCTTCCTAAGATATGTTTGCCAAAAAAGTTGTTTAATTACTCACATATACTTGGCCAAAATATCTAATGCTGAGAACCAAAAGGAATTTGGATATGTATCTTATGCGAAGTCATTGCAACTTGACTTGCATTACATAGTGTGAAAACAATTTCTGAGCACAATAATTAAAAAATCATTTATGAGATCATGGAATGCTCAAATCCTAGAAAAAAAAATTTTTCCCTTTCATCACTTTTGTCTTTCATTTGGTATAGGGAGAAAATAATGTGCTGCTAGAATGTCTTCAGTTTCATATTTTTTCTGAGGATGAAAAATTGGAGAGTAGATAATCTCATTGCTTATTTGTTATCAGGAGAGTGGTCATCTTTGCAAACTGCATAAGTTAGTTAAACATCATTAACATCCAGATATAACTTAAAACTCATAAATCTCTTGATTATTTCTACCTGGAATAATGGCTTCTATGGAAATGAAAAGATATACCAAGTTTCTCTGTCCTTTCTTTTTTTTAAAATTTTTTTCAAGTTTTATTTTTATTTAGTTTGAGAGAGAGAGAGAGAGAGCAGAGGAGGGACAGAGAGAGAGGGAGAGAGAGAGAATCCTAAACAGGCTCTGTGCTGCCAATGCAGGGCCTGACATGGGGCTGGAACGCACGAACAGTGAGTTCATGACCTGAGCCAAAGTCGGATGCTTAGCGGACTGAGACACTCAGATGCCCCAGTCTCTGTCCTTTATTAAATGAAGATATTAGCCCAAGGAAGTTATATCTTCTGCCAAAATTGCTCAATGGTTTGAAAAAATTACCCTTAGTGTTAAATATAGTATTGTTTATCAAGTTAGTATAAAGTACTATAAATCAATTATTAATATTAGCCCATTTATTTCTCCTTCTAAACTTTTATTTTTTTTAATTTCTGCAGTAAATAAGGTAAACATTTTTTTAGGTTTCTGTTTTTGTTTTTTTTTCCAGTTCATTACATAACACAATTAAATGATAAAAAGTTTTTTCAGAAGATATGATGTTTTTTCTGGAAGCCATAAAAGTTGGCAAACTATTCTTTAAGGAATTGAAGGGAAATTGTGTCAGCTTTAAACTTTGTAACACTAATATTTATTGTTTAGATTCCAGTATTCTAAGCCAATCTATAAACCAGAGATCTATTTATCTTTCTTTTTATTAAAAAAAAAATTTTTTTTTTACGTTTATTTATTTTTGAGACAGAGAGAGACAGAGCATGAACGGGGGAGGGTCACAGAGAGAGGGAGACACAGAATCTGAAACAAGCTCCAGGCTCTGAGCTGTCAGCACAGAGCCCGATGCGGGGCTCGAACTCATGGACTGCGAGATCATGACCTGAGCCGAAGTCGGTCGCCCAACCGACTGAGCCACCCAGGCGCCCCTATCTTTCTTTTTAAAGAATGTCATAGGAGGTTTTTTTCTTGTTATTTATTTTATTTCAGGGAAATAATCTATACCCCTGAAATTATGTTGCAAATATTATTTGAATAGTTCAATTAATGTTACGCGTAATGTTCCTCTCATTAAGATCACATTTGAAAGCTACCTAAGTCCACTTAACACACAGGACATCAACAACAAAAAGTGTCATCATTTTTTACCACAAATCTATTTGTCCTACATTATAATTCAGTTACTCAGGAGTACAAAACAGAAACCAGTAGACACAATTGGAGTGGCACAGAGAAGTGTGTATGCCCTGAAGCTCACCTCCGCAGTGCATCTGGAACACCTCTCAGAAATCACCGAGAACCTGAAGAATAGGAATGAATGCTTGGAATCTTAAGAGACTAGGCATTAAAGATAATTAAGGACAATCAGACCAGCCTCTAGAATAGTGAATCACTGTCTGAAGAATAGGAAATCAGAGTAGAGATAAATTTCCGGGCTCTTAAGTACTAGTGCTCTTCCAGACTCACTAAAAATAACTTTTAAGAGCAATCTATGTGGGCAAAACCATACCTAATACAATGGGCGAAAGGAAGAGAATGTCACTAGCTCCAAGTTACACCATTGTTCCACTGGATGAAGTAGCTTACTTTATTAAGAATGCGTACATGACGCCATTTCCTTTTAGTTCATCAATTATGTATTTGTTATTGTATGCAAGGCTCTGAAACTCATGTACAGCTAAGCACCATAGATCCTCTCTAATTAATTTTTTTTTAATTTTTTTTAATGTTTATTTATTTTTGAGACAGAGAGAGACAGAGCATGAACGGGGGAGGGTCAGAGAGAGAGGGAGACACAGAATTGGAAACAGGTTCCAGGCTCTGAGCGGTCAGCACAGAGCCCGACGCGGGGCTCGAACTCACATACAGCGAGATCGTGACCTGAGCCGAAGTCGGAGGCTTAACCGACTGAGCCACCCAGGCGCCCCTCTAATTAATTTTTAAAAGGCAAATAATAATAGGAAGAAAGAAGAAACCACTTCATTAATTAAAACCACTTTATTTCAGGGGCACCTGGGTGGTTCAGTCAGTTAAGCGACTCACTCTTGGTTTCAGCTCAGGTCATGGTCTCACAGTTGATGAGATCTAGCCCTGCATCATGTTCTGCAAGGACAGTGCAGAACCTGCTTGGGCCTTCTCTCTCTGCTCTTCCCCTGCTGGTCCTCTCCCCCCCACCCCCCTCAAAATAAATAAATAAACCTAAAAAAGCCCACTCTATTTCAGAAATTGTGCTGGTTTCTTTATATACATCCTGCCACTTAATTAGCATAATTATGAGAAGGAGGAGGTCTTTATTTTCATTATACATGTAAATAAACCAAGGTTCCGTGAGTTTAAGTGACAGCCCCTAAATCACAGTTAGAAACTAGAACCCAATTCCGTCTGACTTCAAATAACTTTTCACTACACCATGACATACCTATAAGTGGCTAAAAAGCCAAGCCAGTGAAGTTCTCCAATGATACAACATAGCAAATAGCACAATTATATTGTATAATTGTAGATTATAGTGAATAGTAGGATCGAGCAAGGTTTTCTAAAAAAGGGCTCTTCCACAAGGTCCTTGGAAGATAAATAAGATTAGACAAAATAATAGAAGGAAACTGTTTTAGAAAGGGCTTTGAGAAGACTAGAGATAAGAAATTAAAGGAAGTCTTAAGAATTAATTTTTAAAAATCTCAACCAAACAAAAGATCATTTCAGTGAAAACTTATGACATCTGGCTCCCTCACATCCGTTCTCCCTCCCACCATGCTCCGTCCTATGGCTGGAGTAGCAATCTTGCAAACGCAAATATGGCGGTTCATTCACTCTTCCATTTAAAACCCTTCCCTGACTGCTTTGGCCTTTAGTCCAAACGTTGTGATCAGCTCCCAAGCCTGCAAGATCTGGACCTCATTTCTCTGTCACTCTGCATTTCAGCTATAGGGATCCTCTTTTATTTCCTTAGAAGCACCACACTCTTCTCAGCCTCACGTTCTAACACTGTTCCCTCTGCCAGAACTGCTCTTTTTCCTTCCGTCTGTGCACTTGTTCGAAACCTATTTTTCTCAGACTCTAAACTCCTTAAAAGCAGAGATCACATATTTGCCATTTCTGCTGCATTTGTCAGATCTAGCTGACTCTGAGTTTAATTTTTTTCACACAGTCTATGTAATTATGTATTAGGAATGACCCTTCAGAAAGTGTCATGCATGGGGCCTGGAATCCCTGGCACAGCTTGCAACATTTTTTCTTTGTCTCAGGAAGAGAAGGGATTAAAAAACTATTGACTATTGTTCTCAAGCAAGGTAGAGCAGAATTTCTGGATTCCTGGGCTCTATCAATTAAAAAAATTTTTTTTAATTTATTTATTTTGAGAGAGAGTGTGTGTGCATGCACAGAGGTGGGAGGGGGTGAAGGGCAGAGAGAGAGGGAGAGAGAGAAACCCAGCACCAGTACAGGTTCGAACTCATGAACCTTGAGATTATGAGCTGAGCTGAAATCAAGAGTTGGATGCTTAATCCACTAAACGACCCAGGCACCTCTGGATTCCTTCTAAAAGATAGAGTTGCAAAACAATAAAAAAGAAGAGACTATGAAACCTCTGAATCAAGCCGTTTTGCTGAGGAATTATGATTGTTGACTTGGGAGAGACCAGAATCAGATGAGGGGGGAACGTTGTGAATGAAGATCACCAAGAACACGTTCATTTCTGCCAAGAGAATAGAAGAAAGGAAAGAAAAAAGGGGTCAGGACACTCCCCAGAAATAGTTGCTCAATTGGACTCCTAAAGATTTGAAGATCTGAGTGTCCATCCACCCCTCTTCTTCCCCATGCTAGGTAGGGAAACCAGCTCTGGGAGTCAGGCTAGCCTTCCAATTAAAGCATGTCACCTGAAGCAGGGCACACACATGAAGTTGGCAATAACAATTATATTCACGTCATTTAAAATTAAACATAAAAAGACCATAAGCCTTTTGCCTGCATTTGCCCTTTTAATATTATATAATTTTTTGATAGATCGCAATACAAAAGAATGAAAATAGTCTTACCCAAAGAGAAGAGGCAGCCCTAATTTGGGTAAGCTGCAGATTACTATGTGCTTAGCCCACACTAATCCTTTCATAAATATTTTTCAAATCAATAAATAGATGAATCAACAGAAGTGATGTCAGCCTAATCGGGTATTTAAAAAATGGCTTACACATAGTAATTTGTTAAATCCATAAATACATTGAGTCATTCAAGAATAACCCTAAATAAATACATTGTTGTCATAAGAGTATTGGGCAATTTCAATGTGTTTTCAAGCATGACGTTAAATCTTTTCAACCAGACAAATTCTTAATTCACGGGTGATCCATACCACTGCTCAGTATTATAGTTTTAATTTATTTTTATTTTATAGCCCAAGAATTGGATTTGCTTGGATAATTTGTTTTCTGAACTATATTTTTGTTTTTGTAGGAGATGAGAGAGATGTGAAGGGCAAATAGTCTATTGCAGAAGGCTTGGGATATTTCTAAAAATAAGAGAGTGGCAGAGGTCTCATTTAATTCTGCTTCTTTGAACTCATACCTACATAAGAGAACAGAGAGACATGACATGAAATTATGATGATTTACTTTATAGGAAGATGCCGTTTGTTTATTTTTCCTGGTTTTGAGAAGCCTCAAGTCTCCCTTTTAAAAAGCCAGTAAATAAAAATAACTGAGTTATCCCATAACATGATTAGAGATGTACCCTTAAGTTTGATGGTATTGGATTGCATCTGTAGATCAGAGACTCTTCTTTTATCAAAATTAGAAGTAATAAAAGCAACTGACATTCATTGAATGCTTATTATGTGCCAGAACTCTTCTAAAGGCTTAATTTAGATTAATTCATTTAATCTTCATTTGAACTCTGAGAGGGAGGTACTTATGTTATCAAACTCTTTTTATAGATGAAGAACCAAAGACACAGAAAATTTAAATAAGTTGCTTGAGGTTAACCAAAGTCATGGCAGAGTTGGGGCCTGATCCTAGAACTGTCCTAGTGTAAATGTTACTAATGCCATTGTATATCAAAAAATTCTTCTTGCAGGAACAAATATGGATCTGAGGTTAATTAACATCTCCAACATTTTCCTCACCAGCCCATTTAGAAAATAGACTTGAACCACCTTTTTTTAAAAAAAGAACAATGGACAATGTCCTTTCTAGAGCATGTGGAACAAACTGTAAGCAGGAGAGTAATCTATCCCCTTTCTAAGTTCTAAGGATTGTTTCTAAACTGAGAATCCATTTGATATTTTAGCAGTTCATCTGCAATCAGGACATTAAGTTATCAGATTGAATCATAAGAAACTGTTGGTGTCATAGGTCAAACCTGGTCAACTTTTGGTAACTTCATATGGTTCAACTTATTAACTTTCAGTTTCTTTCTGTAGAACTTCAACCTAGAGCGGTTACAGGCAACAATGCAAATTAAAATTTCCATTTGTAAATCTAGAATTGTTTAGGGTGCAGTAAAGCCTGGGGAAACAGAAGACACAACCACTGTATTCAAGGGACTTAGAATAAAGTCAGACATGAACAAATCAAGGTCAAAGTGACACACAAGATCGTATCATGATGGAGTTGTAGACGGAGAAAGCTACAGGAATTTGGGTTAAGTGCCTGGATGTGAGCTTTGAGAAAAGGGATTGGTGCAAACAGCCTACACAGAAAAGGGATTGGTGCAAAAACGCTACACAGTTGTTTGAGACAAGAGCAGTAGCATGATGACAAGCAGACAATTGGGACTATCATGAAGTGAGGAACATATGGAGTCCAGACAGAAAAAAAAGGACCAATTAGATCTGGGTTCAAGGGATCCATGTGGAGGTTAGGCTGGACAGTAAGAGAGGAGAGGTAAAAGTGGAAAGAAAAACCTAGATTTGATTCTTCCAGGGTTGCCATTCAGCTTTTCCATGAAAATCTCTGAGTAAAACCACATTTTCTAGGAGGATTAAGCTGGTAACAGGCACGATATAAGAGACTGTGGCAGAGTAATTAATGAGAAGTCCAGCTAAATGGTCCACAGCCAAGTGTGAGGGCCAGGGTCAGGGCAGTGAAAATGAGAACAGTATTTTGAATTCAACAGATCGAATTAGAAACACAGTTTGAAGGAAGATTTATGTAATAGGATTTGATTTCTGATTTGACTTATTTATGGTATAAAAAAATGAGTCTAAGATATTGAGCCCAAGTAGATTAAGAAAAATGGTGTTTTATTGTTTTAAAGATAAGTAAAAATGAGGAAAGGTAAAAGGTTGGAAAGATGATTTATTCTAATAAATATAAAAAATAATGATAGATTATTGTTGACTGCCCCCTGCCTCAAGCATTGAGTATTAAGGAATGTAGGAAGTACACATACACATACACATGTATGTATTACACTCAATCTTTAAAGAATATTACATGACAAGTATTAATATTTCAATATTTTAAGTAAAGAAATGGAGATTCAAAGAGATAGAATAATTTCCCCAGAGTTGTAAATCACAAAATATTTACGACTTCTAAGAACAATGCCTCTGCTCTTTCATCTTTAACCCAAGTGGAATTTGACATGGCAGTTGAACCTTCAAGAGACTATATCTTAAGTACATCGTACAACAGAAGATGAGAACTAGAATGAGAAGTGAAGACTGGATCATTGAACTTGGAGGTCATCAGGATTAGCTGAGCTTTGGAAGAAGGGGATTTACTCAGGATTTAGGAATATGAGAGGAATAAGAGAAAACAAAATGAAAATCCTGGAAGTTACTTAGAACAATGGAACAATGGATACAGAGTTTGGAGGGCAGGTCAGGAAAGGTTAAAAAGAACCAGTAAGTTAGAGTGTTGGCAAATCTATTATCATGTATCTCAGTTATTTATCCAATAATATGTGTTGACAATTTACAAACCCCCAATTAATTAATTTAATTTAATTGTTTTGTTTTGCTTTGCTTTGTTTTGTTTTGTAAGAGAGAGAGAGAGAGAGCAAGTGGGCAAGGGGCAGAGAGAGAACCCCAAGCAGGATCCAACCCATCAGCATGGAGCCTGACATAGGGCTCCATCTCACGAACCATGAGATCATGACCTGAACCAAAATCAAGAGTCAGACGCTCAATCGACAGAGCCAGATCAGCACCCCACCCGCAATTAATGACAGCTGCTGTGATTTTAGCAGTGAACAAGTCTAGACATGGCCTCTGCCTTCGCAGAGGTAGAAGGGGGAGAGGACTGAGTTCATAATTACACCTACAGTTGTAAGTTTTTAAAAAGATACCAGGGGCTGTGAGAGTTTATAGTAAGAGCGACATCTGGGATGGAGTAGAAGGGGTCATGGAAGGCTTCCTTGAGAAAGGGACAAATGAGTTGAGATTTAAAGGTCCAATGGAAGTTAAATAGGTGGAAAGTGTTCTAGGCAAAGGGGGCTGCTGAGCAGAGAAGGAACATGCTCAAAAGATGAATGTCAAAAAGGAAGAGAAACTGGGGCACCTGTCTGGCTCAGTTGGTAGAGCATGTGACCCTTGATCTCAGCATTGTGAGTTTAAGTCTCACATTGGGTGTGAGGTCTATTAAAAAAAAAAAAAAAAAGGAAGAGAAACTTGAAGGGTGCCAGTAGGGTTGGGGGAATAAAAATGCAAGGCTAGAGTCCAGGAAGTCTGAGGGTCTCACGAACAATCCACTTTTTCTAGATCAAGTACTTCTGAGGCATGGGCTATCCAATCCTGGGCTTTCAGAATCTCAGTTCTTTTAGGTTTCTAGTCATGGAGGCAGCTTCTATCTGTAACCAACTACAAAAGGGCTTTTGAACTGGTACTTCACTGACCTTCTCCACAGTTTCATTTGGTGGTAAGACCTATCGCCAAAAACTGCTATTATTTTTAACACTTAAAAATTGTTCATATGATTTTTGCTAATTAGATTGCACTTTAAAATTAAGTTACAATGTCAGTAGAGAAACTTGTGGCTGACATAATGTACCTAAAAGGGGTACTAAAATGAAGAAAACCAGGGGTAAATTTCAGAAAAGGTTGAGAGAAATCTATTTCTCAACAATCCCTGATTCTTGTGTTCTATTTTCTCCTTCTTTTTAAAAAAATTTTAAATGTTTATTTGTTGATTTATTTTGAGAGAGAGGGGAGGGGGAGAGAGAGAGAGAGAGAGAGAGAGAGGGAGAGAGAGAGAGAGAGAGAATGAACATGCACTGTCAGCACAGAGCCCGACACAAGGCTCAATCTCACAAACCATGAGATAATGACCTGAGCTGAAATTAAGAGTTGGATGCTTAACCCACTGAGTCACCCAGGCACCCCTCTATTTTTTCCACCTCATACCTATAGTTCTAAAATGGAGTAGAACAGCAGCAAGATGCAAGTCTTTTTTCCATGAAGAAATAAAACTCCATAGCCCCCTCCACCTCGTTATGTTCATAAAGTAGGGCATAGAGAAGAGCAAGATGGTGGAATTGCTCAGAACAATACTGTACCTCTATGTCAGTGTGCTCAGCAAATTCCCCAGTGTTACTTGTATTGTCATAAACACCATATTGTAAGGAAGCTACATTTGCAGCAAGCAAATGGATTTGGGGGAGCAGAAATCCACACGGTTGAGACTTTCTGTATCCTTTGTTAAAAAAAAAAAAAAAAAAAGTCTTGGTCTCCTAGCAACATTGTAGGGAAATCCATCAGGGGTATGAAATTAGATGGCCATGGAGGCGGAATACCTGTAGAGTTTTCAGTTTTATGAAAAGCGTTCACTAAAAATTATATATATTATGCAAAATGTTACAGTAATGTAAAGTTAAGGTAGAAATTGTTCAACTCCCCCACAGTTCTAACAGTACCCAGTAGCTCAGAGTCTACAATGTATGGGGGAAAACAATGAAAGACATTATGTGGGATGCCAGAAAAGTTAGCCATTCATGATAAGGCAGAATTTCTTTCTCAAAAAGAGATTTCAGAGCATCCTGATCCAGGCTCTTTTTTTGTAAAAAACCTTCTCCCAACTTGGGAGGTGGATGGAAATGAAGTTTCTTCTGTAAATAAACAAACAAGTGAATAAGTAAGTTAGAATTATAAAACTCAAGAACATGGATACAAAGCCCTGCACTTCATAGAGAGTGGACAAGTCAAATCCTGGCCTGTGCAGGCCCACTTTGTTATCCTCTCTCTCACAGAGTGTTTGAAGACCAGCTACATGTTATTTTCATGTGTGTTTTTTTACATGCTTGAATGTATTTATATGCTTTATACCAGTTCTTTTAAGATCTTTGTCTGCCAATAATATCACTTGTGCCATTTCTGTTTCTGTCTTATAGATATCTTTTTCTTCTGATTATAGGTTATACTTTCCTGCTCCTTTGTATGCCTGGTAGTTTTCACTTGAGGTCTAGACACTCAAGTAGGAATGTTACATTGTTGAGTGTGGGATTTTGTCAGGGATTTCCCTCCATTCCCCTTTAAAGAGTATTGGATTTTGCTCTGGCAAGTGGCAAATTGTCTGAGAATCTGAGCATTTTCACACTTACCTTATAAGCTTTGTTCCAATGAACCCGAGACAGTCTTTTTATTCTGGGGATAATTTAGCCTCATTAGCAAAGTATGACCTTGATGCCTTGTGTATGATGAGGTCTCTCTACTCTTGCTGGTGAGAACACAAACTACTCCCAGTGTAAACTCAAGATTGTTCTACTTAATGCTTTCTGGTGTGCTTTCCCCCAGGCCTTGGAGAATTTTACCCCACACATATTCAGATCAGTGTAAGGCCTCAGTGGGACCCTTCTGTAGATGTTGGGAACTCTCTCTGTAAGCAGCTTCCTCTTCTTTGCTACTCCGCTCCGCACACTCAGTCTACTTTGGTTTCCCCAAACCCTGATCTCTCTTTCTTCAATTCAATGAGACCTCTAGTCTCTATTTCAAATCTCCCTTCTTGCTTCTGGGCCTGGACGCCATCTCCAGGAAGTAAGCTTGTGTAATCACAGGAATGACCCAGTTAACATCACCTCCCTTCTGAATCATGGTCTGGACTGCCTGTCAACCATCGTCTGAAAAATTCTGTTTTATAAATTTTGTTGAGTATCTAGTTGTTTATAACAAGAAGGCAAGTCTGACAGCAATTAATCATCCTCGAGTAAGAGAAAAAAAGAAATATGAAATTATACTGCCTTTTGTATTCATGTACATAATGATTTTTATTGGTTCTCTTTGTTTTTTCATACAGATTGGAATTACTGTCTGATATCACTAGCTTTTTGCCTGAATCATTTTCTTTAGTATTTCTTAAGTCAGGTCTGCTACCAACAAATTCTCTCCTTTTTTGTTTGTCTGAGACTGTTCATTTTGCCTCCTTTTCTGAAAGATAGTTTTGCTGAATAAAAGATTCTTGGTTGACAGTTTACCTTCAGTACTTTGAATATGTCATTGTTGCTGTCTGGAATTCATTATTTCTGATGAGAAGGGAGCTATTAATCTTACTAGGGTATCCTTGTATGCGATGAATCATTTTTCTCTCACTGTTGTCAAGATTTTTCTTTTTATTTTCAGCCTCCAATATTTTTAGTATGATGTACCTGATTGTGGATCTCTTTGAGTTTATTCTATTTGGCACTTGTTGAGCTTCTGGGATGTAGAGATTAATATTTACCATCAAATCTGGTAAGGTGTTGCTATTATTTTTTCAAAGTTTTTTGCCCCTTTCTATCCTCTCCTTCTGGTACTCCAATTACACATATGTTGGTGCACTTAGTAGTGTCTCACATGTTTCTGTTTGTGTGTTGATTTTTCTTCATCCTCCTTTTTCCCCCTGTATTTCATATTATGTGAAGTCTATTGATTTGTCTTGAAGGTCATTGAATTTTAATGATGTCGGTTTACGTTTCATACTGAGGCCTTGTAGTAGTTATTGTACTTTTCAACTCCAGAAATTTCATTTGGTTCTTTTAAATAACTTTTACCCTTTTTAAAAAAAATTTTTTTTCATGTATATTTTTTTTTTTTTTAATTTTTTTTTTCAACGTTTTTTATTTATTTTTGGGACAGAGAGAGACAGAGCATGAACGGGGGAGGGGCAGAGAGAGAGGGAGACACAGAATCGGAAACAGGCTCCAGGCTCCGAGCCATCAGCCCAGAGCCTGACGCGGGGCTCGAACTCACGGACCGCGAGATCGTGACCTGGCTGAAGTCGGACGCTTAACCGACTGCGCCACCCAGGTGCCCCCATGTATATTTATTTTTGACAGAGAGACAGAGCATGAGCAGGGGAGGGACAGAGAGAGAGGGAGGCTCCAGGCTCCGAGCTGTCAGCACAGAGCCCAATGCGGGGCTCAAACTCACAAACCGTGAGATCATGACCTGAGTTGAAGTAGGATGCTCAACCAACTGAGCCACCCAGGCACCCCAATAACTTTTATCTTTTTATTGACATTTTTATCTGATGAAAAACCATATTTAATGTTCCTTTAATTTTTAAAACATGGTTTCTTTTGGTTCTTTGGATATAGTTACTGTCGCTGCTTTAAAGTCCTTATCTGCTCAGATGAGCATCTGGGCCCCTTAAAACGCATTTTCTATTGCTTTCTTATTTTATTTTTCTTGTACATGGGTCATACTTTCCTAGGATTGTGTTAAATGTCTCACAAAATTCTTGCTGAAACGCGTACCTTTAAAGAAACATATTGTAGCAAGTCTAGGCACTGATTCCTCCCAACTTGGGCATTAGTACTGTTGGTTTGATGCTTTGTTTATTTGTTTAGTGACTCGGCTCAACTGATTCTGAGAAGTCTATTTTGCCCGCAGTGCATACCGTTTTATGTCCTCACTCAGACTTACTCCTCGTTATTTTAATCTTTTAGTATGGCTACCTAGGGATCACCCTTGGGTCAGCTTAAGCCACTTAATGATCAAAGGCTGTATGTAAGCCCTCCTCATCAGTCATATTTTTATCCTTTGCTATTGAATATGTGTGTGTGCCTTGGAGGCTGCTGTCATAGTTCAGACATTTTTATGGGTTTTTCCCTATGTTTAGCCAGGAACTAGAAGGCTGGAGGTTCTGTCTCTGATGCTTTCTGAGAGGGCATGCACATGCATTCTATGGATATGCACATAGTCTTCCACACTGCCAGGGATGAAAGTAATTTTATTTGTAAATATGGCTTTCTAGAAGTGGCTCTTACTAGAGTAGCTAATTGTTTAGTTAGTGTTTAGTGATCCGGTGGGCCTTCTGCCCTGTTAATGGGTCTCTGTGTAGCGATTTTTTAAATAAAATAAATAGCTGCATCTCTTTGAAATATATCATAAATCATATAGGAAAAGTTTTCAGGAAAATTGTCTTAAAGGTATAAAGGTAGAAAAACTCCAGGTAATATTCCCTCATGGATTAGTGTATATTGTTAATATTTTCTAAAAAGAAACACTCTTTCATCTTACTTAGGGTATTTAACTACTTCTCACTTATTTGTGCAGCAAAAACTGATTTTTCTCATTCTAGGTCCTATTGATTTTGAATATATTTTATGCAAACAAAAACAACTGATTCACAGTATCTTCTAATATGATATTTATCTTCACTATTTAAATCATGAAAATTTCTTTTTTTGGTCTGATTATAGAAAGATTACATATCCCTTCTAAAATATTTTAAAATGCGGAAAATTAAAAAAATAAAAAATCACCTAAAATATCACAATGACAGAAAACCACAATTACCATTTAAGAGCATGCTTCCAGGTATTTCAGAAATATGCAAATAAGTTTTGATCTTCTTTGGTAACTTCTTTTTCACTCACCAGTACCTGTGCTAACATTTCCATATCAATAAATGTAGAAACACAGAATCCACAGGGGAGTGTTTGATTTATTTTTTACCAAAAATGTAGAATTGTAACAATACACCTGCATTCAAAGCACACTGTAATCATTGATGAATGCAGCATTCATTTTGGTTTCTTTTATTTTTACCTTCATCTCAGTCCCTGGGCCCTTCCACTCCCCTTACATATATGCAACTTATAATAAATTTGACATACATCTTTAATATGTATGTATCTTTATAAAACATTATCTTGGCTTATAGGTACATTTTTATGCCTATTTGTAGGTGTATCTATATATTATGCTATATTATTTAATATTATTATATATTATATTATATATTATTTATTGTATATTATATATTTAAGTCAATAAATTATATAAGTGTATTATATATACTTATATATAATAATATATACACCTACAAATAGGTATACAAGTGTACCTACAAACCAATATTATATTTTTTATAAAAATACATACATATCTAAGGAGGTATGTCAAATTTATTGTAAGTAGTGTGTACGTATACATATATCATATGTATAATGTATATATATAATAGATGAACATATGTGTTTATATACTGCATCAGCAAATAACAATATACGCAAACACAAAGTACATTAACACAGTTGAATATAGCAAGCCACACAGGAATACATTTATGTTCATAATCCCCATTTACACATTTTTCCTTTTGACCTATTTTGGTGACAGGCAGAGTCTCAAAATTGCTTTTTGCATGATTCTGCCTAATCATTGTACAAAAGAAGCAAACATAAGTGAAAGAGTCAGAAAATTCACTCTGGCACCTCCTCATTTTGCTCAAAACCTAAAATTGTCTCTTTGCAATTTGTGATGATGTCTCTCTGTCCTTGACTGTTTAGCTTGGCTTCTCCCCTTCCTCATACCTCATTAAATCACGCATACTCTTCTTATTTCAAAATAAGGATCTATATTTTACAGTAGCATTTTAAAAAATATATTAGAGGGCGCCTGGTGGCTCAGTCAGTTAAGCGTTCAACTCCAGCTCAGGCCATGATCTTGCAGTTCATGAGTTTGAGCCCCACCTTAGGCTCTGTACTGACAGCTTGGAGCCTGGAGCTTGTTTCAGATTCGGTGTCTCCTTCTCTCTCTCCCCCTCCTCAACTCGTGTTCTCTCCTTCTCTCTCAAAAATAACAAATAAACATTTTTAAAAACATATTAATTAGAAATTTAATGGATCTTTTAAAAGTGATGCCAGTATTTTTATTATGGCATGGTTGCCTATGTTAGAGTTCTTTTTATTTTATTTTATTTTATTAAATTTACATCCAAGTTAGTTAGCATATAGTGCAACAATGATTTCAGGAGTAGATTCCTTAATGCCCCTTACCCATTTAGCCCATCCCCCCTCCCACACCCCCTCCAGTAACCCTCTGTTTGTTCTCCATATTTATGAATCTCTTATGCTTTGTCCCCTCCCTGTTTTTATATTATTTTTGTTTCACTTCCCTTATGTTCATCTTTTTATAAGATTGCAAGGTTTTGGAGTGGACTATCTCAATCTATTTCTCCCCTGAGCTCCATTACTGTTAGTGCGTGAATTTATAGAAGTGTTATTTATTTCAAAGCACATATATTATATTCCCCCAGGAATGGGTCCCCATATTACCTCCAATCTATATTCACTCACACATCCCTTGAAAATTCGTGGTATTCATAGGATGAATTTTCTGAGTAACAGGTTATATGTATATGTAATTTTACTGTATGTACTTTGACAGATTTCTTTTTAGTATCTCTGTACCAGTTCATATTTCCATCAATGTTTTCTCTATAGCTTGGTTTTTAACAGGTACATAATATTCCATCTTATGGAAGGGGATACTATAATTCATTTACCAATACTCTACTTTTGGGCCTTTGTGTTATTTCTAATTTCTGATATATTAAGCCTCATAGATATGCATCCTTCTGTATAAATCTTAGTCCAATGTTTTGACTAGTTTTTAAAGCTAATTTCCTGAAAGTGTGGAAATAATGGAAGATTAAATAACAATTATATAATGCTTTTGATGCCCATTGCCAAATTGCTTCCCAGAAAGCTTGTACCAGTTAGAGTTCTCATCAGAAATCCCTCCTGTGTTCATTCACAAAATATTTATTAAGTGCCTAGTATTTTCCAGGTACTGTTGGAGCTATTGGAGATTGGGCAAAGCATGATCTCCATTCTTCATGGGGGCGGGATGGGGGAGGAAGCTCAGGAAGGATATGATCTCAATTGGGAGTGAGCCTCAGGCTGTCCCCACAGGAAGCTCTGCAACAAGTTATAGTGTGGAATTAGTCTCCCCTTGAGATAGGAGGTTAGGCCATCTGTCATCCATGTCTGCTGAGGTGGAGAATGCAGAATGGGATGCTGGACAGAGACGCCCTCTGTGAAAATCTGAAACAACCAGGGGAAAATTTAGAAGTCCATCTACTCCATCCTTTTCTTCCAGGGTAGATAGTATTCACCTTATCCTAACTAGAAAGGAATTTGGGACTGTCATACTTCTTCAGGCCAAAATTTGATCTTATTTCCACCAGGTGTGGTTATAAGTGCAGATGGGCAATAACCTCCATTTCTAGGTAAGGAAAGGTGAATGTGATTCTGTTGGGTGCATTAGGAGGCAAAGCTAGTATCACAACTAGAGTGACCAACCAGTTGGGTTAGTCTAGGACTGAAGGATTTCCTTGGACAGAGCATAGAACTTTCTTTTTTTTTTAAGTTTATTTATTTATTTTGAGAGAGAGAGCACAAGCAAGGGAGGGGCAGAAAGAGAGAGAGAGAGAGGATCCCAAGCAGTCTCCATGCTGTCATCATAGGGGAGCCTGACACAGGGCTCAAACCCATGAACCATGAGATCATGAACTGAGCCAAAATCAAGAGTCGGTTGCTTAACCAACTGAGCCACCCAGGTGCCCTAGAACTTTTATTGTTAAAATTGGAATCATCTAGGGAAAATCAGAGTACTCAACCACCCTGAGTCTCAATTAAAGACTCAAATTTTATAAACATTTATTGTTACAAATTGTAAGTTTCCACTTTTCTCCAACAGCTTGTGATATTCTTTGAGTTTATCATAACTGTATTGTTTATAAAGTCAAAATAAATCTATCCCCAATTTCATAATTTTCACATTAATTTATCCTTAACCCACAAATTTACCCTTAACCAGGATCTTTTATTATTTTTTTTTAATTTTTAGAGCTACGAATATTGCCAAATGGCAAAAGGAATCAAAGGCAAAGTTGAACTCAAGAGAGATAAATGACTTAGAATTTGAAAACTTAGTTCTAAGTAAGTGAGAGTTGCTCCACTCTAGTTCTCAGCCTTTTATAATACTACATTTTCAGACTGCAAACAAATTTTGTAAAGGCGTTTCCATCCATTCTTGACTCAAATGTCAATGTCCAGAGCTTTCACTTGTTGGCCTCTATCACCATATTTATTGATAAACTATGCACAGGGAATTTGTAGATGCAGAATAAGCTAGAGACAGAAAAGCAGGAAGAGAAACTGGAGAGGAGAGAAGGACCAAGCAACACTGAGGTGGGCCAACAAAAGCATTTTTAGGACGGGGAGTGCCAGACAATGAATTCTCAGTTCAGGTTCTCACAGTAAGTTTCTCCGTTTCCATCTCCAGTAAAGTCTTTCACACATGCAAAAGTTGTGTGGGTTACATCTTACAGGATCTAAAATATAGGGGTTTGTTTCACCTCAAGGTTGACACGGTTTGAGAGAAGGACAACTGGAATAGTATGGAAAACAGTTCCTACAGGTGAAATACTTCTGTGGGCAAAGATGCTCAGGGCCAGAGATAACCGTGCAAATAACTCAAAGAAAGCTTTGGAATGTATTTTCTGCAATCTATGGAATGGGGGGTTCCAAACACCCGTATGTGGATATTAAGGGACAGGGTGATTTTAAGTTGGCTGGCATCTGGGTAACAGGTGTACATTTTGTGACTCCCTAATGCCAGGTGTAATTTTTCCTAAGTGCCTTTTCTGTTCTATCCAAGACTGACCATACCTGCAGAAACCAGTCTTGGCTGCAACCAGCATATCAGATAAGACAGCCTCTGTGTACGTGGTCTTTCCCACTCTATTACACCATGCTAGCCTGCTATTTCTAATAAGGTGCAGTCTCATTCTGTATCAATCACATCTTCCCACTACTCAGTACCTACATCTATATTTTCAGAAACGGAGAAGGTGAAATAAATTTAACATGGAAAATTTTCTGCTACAAAATCTGCTGTGAAATAGAACCCTTTTTTGTTGATGGGCTTAGCCACCTTACACAAATTGAATGATTGCTCTGCAAAAAATATGCAGCATGTAAACCTACCAGCAATGTTGTCAATTTGTTCTTCCCTGATAGATCAAGGACGGAATGTCAGCAATTCATTTTGGGGAGTCACAAAAATTATAGATGAGGAAGATTACTTGATATAGGAAACTTATCAGCAGATGCAGCTTGTTACCAGCTGTGGAGGAAATAACTGTTATACTTGCAAATGAGGGGCTTTATCACATGCTTCACTGCATCACTGTAAACACTTTCTGGGAGCCTTTCACCAAGGCATATCTGTGCCTATGCATCCTTCTGGAAGCATTTATAAGGCAGAAAAGTTGAAATCAACTTTGACACTAATATCAATCTTGAACATCTTCCAAGACCTAGTTGATTTATTTTCCTGGGAGAGAACGATGAGAAGGAAACTGATAGTTGCCATTAGGTCACCTACTGTAGCCTCTGGGGACAGCTCATTGCAATATGCTTGTTTTTCATTGTATGTTTTTGGAACATCGTGAACAATAATGCTTCCATAACTTTCTTTTTTTGTTTGTTTTTGATGTTTTCGTCTCTTTATTTCTTTTCATTCCTTTTTTTTTTTAAATTTAAATTCAAGTTAGTTAACATATAGTGTAATAATTATTTCAGGAATGGAATTTAGTGATTCATCACTTGCATATAACACTCAGTGTTCATCCCAGGAAGTGTCCTCCTTAATGCCACTTCCCCATTTAGCCCATCCCCCTCACAAAACCCCTCCAGCAACCCCGTTTGTTCTCTGTGTTTAAGAATCTCTCATGGTTTGTCTCCCTTTTTGTTTTTTATCTTATTTTTGCTTCCCTTCCCTTATATTCATCTGTTTTGTGTCTTAAATTCCACATGTGAGCTTCTATAACTTTCTAAGGAGAATTCATGCAAATGTATATAAAGGAAAGTTTCTCTAATAAAATAATTTTCTCTTTTACCCATTACCATAAAAGTAATTTCCTCTTATTCTTTGTTAAACTCTGTCAACTCTCTCATGCCCATTATAAGTCTTTCAGACATCTCAGAAGGCTTTTCCTTCTTCCAGACATTAAATTCCCTCTGAAGGAAAAACAACACAACATATACACCATGTTGATTATTCTGGTGTCAAGATGCCCGATTCTAGCTCTACAGGTTGTATAATGTTTCAGGTACACACTATTACCCCTCTTCTTTGATACTTACTTTCTTAGTTGTAAAATAAAAATTGGATTTTTACATTTTTTCCAAAAGTTATGATTTTATGTATTTAGTGAAAACATTCTAGAATCCAGGCTTTCAAACTTCTTAATGATTTTAATAATTACAATCTAAATCACTATCCATCTGTGTCTGGACCAGATTCTTACTCTTAGATATCTGGAAGAAACAGAAGGAATAGAGAATAAAGAATGATTTTTACTAAAAGTGCTGAGTTCCAAAGGTTTGACAAGCTGATAGTCGGAGATAAAGCTATCGGGGCATAAAAGGAGAGAGCCATTTATTCATTCACAAACTTCTATCAAGGGCCTATAGCGTGTCACATAGATGTCACAGGTAGAGAAATGAACAAGACAGAGGAAATGATGAAAACAATGCACTACAATGGTGTTAACATTTGTCACTGTAATTAGAGCACAAAAGAGGGAGGTCTTGATTCTGGCAGAAGGCTTGGGGTCCAAAAACTTTACCTAGAAGTTTCTTAGATTGGGATTGGAAGATAAGTACATTTTAGCCAGAGAGACGGAAGAGAGAAGGAAAAATGGAAGAGGAAAACAGAAGCCCTCCTCCCTTAGATACCTAAGCATGCAAGTGGGTGACTGAATATTCAGGGAATAATCTTGTAAGCATCACACACATACTCCTCTGCATCAGTATTTGTCTTCAGAATTGAAGTCTGAAGCCTTAGTTGAATGAGACTGTTATTTTTTTAAGATCCACGAAAAAATAGATATTTAATGACTGCTTAATAATGAAAAGGGGAGCAAGGGACCGTATTTTGATTCTTTTGCAAATTGCGAAGCTCTGCCTTCCCTCCTGATGGTATTGGTAATGGGGAAAACCCTGAGGCATTTTCTCTTAGAGGCAAAAATAACAAAGTCAAGTTTGCCCCTTGTCCAGGCTGAAGTTCCTCCAACTTCAATGGGCTGCACTATTCTTTATTCCTTAAATCTAACAGGAGTGTAGAACATGAGTGCTCTTTTCCTGATGGAAATTGTGTCTTTCAACTTTACTCTAACTTTATGTGCATTTTAGTGGAGAAAAAGAGAAGACACCATGGAATGGGAGCTATTTGCTGCGAGAATAATTTTCCACTGCCCAAAATGATCAAAGGAAAAATTCAGCTTTTTCCTGTTTCTGTTCTCCACCTTAGCCCTACATACCCAGGAGAATTCTCTGTCTGATGGGTTCTTTGGGTTTTTGTGGTGCTACAATAAAGAGAAGGAATCTCAAAGGTAGTGAGTAGGAAGAGGAGAAGGAATTAGCCAAAGTTGTGAAATTGTTTTATATGACCAAAAAGTGAGGGAAGTCTGGGAAAAACTGAAGAGAGAAAAGCTACATGTAGTAAGGATGGATGAGAAAATATTTGAGAAGTAAGGGTGTGAATATTTGAGGTGTTGGGAATACTGCAGCAGATAATGGAAGCAGTTAGATGATGAAAGGAAATTTAACATGTATTTAGACACCCTTACTGGTTTCCATGAAATACTGGTAAAAACTTGGAGAGCTGTAAAATTTATTGTGATTTCCAGGACTATATTTCTTTAATCATATTGTGCTCTAAGATTGGACCCTGTGGCTCCAGTTTAACAAGAATTATGCTGTCTTGACCTGTAAGGTTACTAATCAACAACAATATTAATCCCATCTGTCCATTACAGGAGCCACATGTGCTTATCAAGTGCTTGAAGTATGGCTAGTCAGGCTTGAGATGCATTGTCACTATAAAATACACACAGGAGTTTGAAGACTTAGTCCAAAAATTTTAAAGGCAAGAAAGCAAAATATCATATTAATAATTTCTATATAAATTACAAGTAGAGATGGGAATATATTGGCTATATTAAGTAAACATTATTACTTTTTTTAATTTAAAACAACTTTTGTAATGTTTATTCATTTTCGAGAGAAAGAGAGAGAGCATAAGCTGGGAGGAGCAAAGAGAGAGGAAGACACAGAATCTGAAGCAGGTTCTAGGCTCCAGCTGTCAGCACAGAGCCCCACGTGGGCCTTGAGCCCACAAACTGAGAGATCATAACAGCTGAAATTGGATGTTTAACAGACTGAGCCACCCAAGTGCCCTGTAAAATATATTAATAGTAATTTATCTGCTTCTTCCTTGTTTCTACATGACTACTAGAAATTTTTAAGTTACATCTGGGCTCACAATGCCAAATTATATACGTGGCTTACATTATGACATCTTTGTTGGAGAGCAGTATACTAATTTATAACAGAAACTAACCTCAAACAAAAACTAAACACTCTGCATGAGGACACTGAGTTTTTCTGTGGCTAGCAAACAGTAGAACATAGTAGTTAAATTCATGAGTTCTAGAGTCCATATTTCTGGACTTATTCTTGGCACCAAGATCTAGGAGTGAAACACTTGGGTGAAACACTCAACACTTTTTGGCCTCTGTTTCCTAACCGGAAGAATGGAATTGATAACAATACCTTCCTCACAGAGTGATTGATACAGGTAAAACATTTACAATAGTGTTTTACATGACTGGAATATTAGCTTTTTTTTTTAATGTTTTATTTTTTTAGAGAGAGAAAGAGAGCACAGGATAGGGGCAGAGAGCAGGTGAGAGAAAATCCCAAGCAGGTTCTTCGCTGTCAGCACAGAGCCTGACGTGGGGCTCGATCCCACAAACCGTGAGATCATGATCATGGCTGGAACCAAAATCAAGAGCCAGATGCTTAATTGACTGAGCCACTCAGGTGCATATTAACATTTAATATTTAACACATTAGCATTAGCACCCTGGCATATTACCTTTTATTCTTATTAGTCTTAGGGAGGGAAAGGTACTAAAATGTATCGAGTGTTCTTTTATTTTGTTTATGTCTTTCTGAAAGCTCCATGAGGGCAGAGGCTGTTTATTTTGTTTTCTCCTTTACATGCAACAGCTAGAACAACGTGTGGTAGGAGCATATTTATTAAATATTGAATGAATAAGTCTGGACTGGAGAATCAATTAATGGACAGTTTTATTATCCCCATTTTAGAGAAGAGGAAATTGCAATTTATGTAAATTCAGAGATTAAAAGGTTAGATGAAGCTACAAAATTCATGGACAACACTGAGATTTAAATCCAAATTTGCATGAACATTGACAGTCTGTGAATTCAAGGAGCATCGCATCTAGTTAGAGAAATAAAATGTGTTTCAACTTAGAAGACAATATTAATACTACCAGTTCATAGATGATACTATTTAAATAACCTGATCGATGATTACTAAAAAAGCCCAGCGTGAAAACACTTCGTGTCCAGCAGGTATGTGCAGGAGAGCATTGGAAGGGCCGAGACGGAAGCTGGACCCCTAGAGATTCATTAGGTCTGGTTGGGTGAGGGCTCGGTCTGGGAACAGGGGTCACTCTTGGCAAAGGAAAGAGACTGAGCACAGGTGTGGAAGTGGAAACCCAAAGACAGGTTTTGAAGCTCTAAAATGGATCTTTTTGCCTGGAGAAGATAGTTCATGTAAATTCATTAGTAGGATTTAAGCAGAAATAAACTTGAGGTTACATCTTAGGTTTTGAATGAAGACTGAGGTAAAGAGTTAGAACTTTGGCAAGTAAACAATAGGATTTTTTTTTTCTTTTTTAGATAGTCACGATGTGATAGTAACAGTGTGCAAGAAGAAGCAGGAGAAGGATATTGGGGGTGGGGCAATAATTAAGGAGGCTATTGCAAAATCCAGCCATGTGGTAGTAAAGATAAGAATGAGAGATTTGGAAATAGGAATGGAAAGAAAAAGAGCAATTTAAGAGATGTTAAAAACAGTGTTCTGGCCCCAAAGACCCAATCTGGATGATCAGTCACTAAAAGTAAAATATGTGACCTTTCATTTTCCTATTTTTAAAAAATAGTCATTCTTGATTTATCTTGAAATAGCTCTCATCTACTTTGTTACAAGGTGTAGCCATCCTATCAGAAATAGCTAATAAATTGAATCCCTCCTTTCAATCCTGTGCTTCAGCACAAACTTTTGTATTATTTCATTTCTATTTATTTATTTATTTATTTATTTATTTATTATTTTTTTAAAAATTTTTTCTGGGGTTATTTACTTTTTCTGGGGTTATTTTAAGAGCTTCTGTGTTGGATAAGAGCATTCATTCACAATTCTTTCCTTCTCTCTCCATTTCTGTCTTGGCTTCCTGTGGGTAGGACACCTCTTGTCCTCTAGCCCAGAAATTTCTACCCTTAGATCTAACAATTCTGTTCTAAAGGAGGGCTAGGTTCTAGTAAAATTACTCACAATCTGTAGAGGGATTTTGGAAAGAAGAATTCACCTTGAGAGTCACAGTTTTGATATCAAATGGCCTGGGAACCCTGCTTGAACTTTCCAAAGCTATGCTCTTTCATCTGATTTTACAATTAATCTTTTAAGAATTTATTATTGTCAATTGTCTATATCTGAGTGTTTCCCTCGTCGATCTGCAACGTCTTTGAGATTTAGGACTATGCTTTGGTAATCTTTTTTATATCTGGTTTTTAGAACAATATTTGGTACTTTTAAGTCCGTAAATATCAGAATAATGAATGACTAACATGGAGATATCTTTTTCGATGTCATTTTGCTCTGCTAGGTGTTTAATTTTTCACATATATTCTAGAAGTATCTTATCAATTTCTACCCCTCAAAATTTTGTTGGACTTTGATAGCAATTGGGTTGAATCTATACATCAAACTGAGGAAAAGTGACATATTAACCACATTGGGTCTTTCAATCTGTAAACATATTCTATCTCCCCATTTCCTTCAGAAATGTCACATAATTTTCAATGTAGAGGTTTGACATATGATGGGTTAAATTTACACCTAAATGTTTTGGTTTTATTGCTTTTTTTAAATGATATTTTTTTAAATTTTCATGTTTTATTTGTTTGTGAAAATATATTAAAAGGCAATCAATTTTTTTGTATTCCCATGTATCTTGAAATATTGCTAGATTCACTTATTAGTTCTGGTGCTGTATTCTATGTGCACAGTCATGACAGATTTAATTCTTTTTTTACATATTTTTCTTAATTTGTTTTTCTTGCCTCAGTACAATAACTAAGACCTCCTGTACAATGTTGGATAGAAGTGGTTGAGAGTGACCATTCTTGCCTTGCACGATTCTAGAAATAGGTAGCAGGATAGGGTTGAGGATGTAATTACCACTGAAATTTTATATAGAAGCTTTACATAAACTGTAATAAATAAGCTATGAGAAGGGACAGAGGCCTTTCAATGGAGGGAGAAAGCTTTTTTAAACAGAGTAATTACTTAAAAATTTAGACATCTAAAAGAAATTAATGAGAAGATAATTAATTAGTACTTAAGAACCATTTCTTTGAACCCTTTTAGTATTCTAGAGTATGTCTGCTAACTGGCTTTTGTGCTATCTTGAGTAATTTATGGTAGCCTTTTGCACATTTTTCTGCTCACTCACAAATTTCACTACAGATGGAAAAGAGGCTTAGTAATTAGAGTGCTGTAGACAAAATGAGTGAAAGATATTGCAAATGATGCCAGTTACTGTCATCCATTAGTATTCCACCCCAGGCTGCACGTCATAGCAGAGCATTTCATTGGAGTAGCTGTGAGGATGGGGTTAATGAGTCTTCCTGGGAACACAAATATGGCTGCGTAAAACCTCCTTCTGTTTATTGGATTGTTCTTACACTACAGTCAAAGCATGTTGAGTTGTGTCTCATGGCATCATCTAAGCAAAGTAAGCCCATATTCCAGTAGTTTCTGTCTCTCTGTGCAACACACCTCCCACACTGTGCCTTCTGGGCAGTAGAACCCAAGTGGCTCCAGGCTGATCAATATGCCTTGAGACTTTTATTTTAGAAGACTGAGGTGGGGCAATTTTCTCTTACTTATAGGAATAGCAAGTCAAAGGGATGATGAGTTGATTACAATTTGTTTAGTCGCTTTCACTTACTTAAGTGGAAAATAATATTAATGGAACAGGATCCCTGTTCAGATACAGATAAAGTAAGGCAGCCGCAAAGGAAGCAGTTAAAAGTCACTCAGCCTCCTCTGTGCCTCCCAGTAAGTTCACAGGTAACCTTGGGACAAGACTTCTTTGTTTAGAGAATAGTTACTTGAGTGCCCTCCCCTCTTTCTAGGCAACTGTGAAGTGAAAGCCATTCATTGTCCAAACTATGAGTAAGGATACAATAGACTAGGAATTAACCAAAGTCTCTAATTTTCCAAATCCAAATTAGGGAGTTGCTGAACTGATTTACTTCAGAGCCCCATGGCCCCTAGGAGGAATGAAATCACAAACCAGTCCCTTGAGAATAAAAATTAGTCATCACAATTAGAATGGATCAGAATGGTCCCAACAAGTCCTGGTGGAAGAGAATGACAAAAAGGCCCCTGAAATAAAAATTCCTTCAGTTAAAAAAAAAAATCTAGAGTGGACATTCCACTCGTGATGAGAGCTGATTGCTCATGGTCATGTATAAGTGCTAATTCTATCATGCAGGAAAAGATGGGATTCAGTAGGCCGAGAGGGAAAGATTAGGACCTGAGGTCTCTGGGTGGGGAAAAACACGTATTTTGGAACAATGGTAGCATCTGACCACAGCAAATCCCCTCAGGTGTAAGATTCCTATTAAGAATGCAATAGATACCACCAAAAGACTTGACTAAAAATAAATAGACCATAATGTATAACCCACAAGGAACAGAATGGCCATAGACAACCCCTCATACAACAAAAACGAGCAATCAGGAACAGACAACCCAGCACCTAGACCCATCAAGCCAATAAGGGTAGAACCTGAGAAGGAACAAGGGGGAAGGGAAGAGGGAGGGCTGACCAGAACCTTATAAAAGAAGGACCCTTCCCTAGTTCTCCAGCATTCACTTTCCAATGTTCCTCTCTGTAAAGAGAGCTTTCCTACCATTCTTCCTTTCTGATCTTAATACTCTAATAGACTTTTGCTTGCTGTTCATTTTGTGTCCCCCCTTCTTCATTCTTCAAAGTGGTGAGACAACGAATACCAGGTATTGAGATAAAAATCCTGCAACAGCAGCCTCATGAGGGATAGGCATGATGACTTGGAATCTAGAAGACTTTTCTAAAACGTTAACAGTTTTTCGCCAACACCCATAACACCTGATTTGAAAAATTGTGGAGAATTATTTTAAATTCGTAAGCAATAGATCCTCCCAACGGAAAAAAAAAATATCTGTGGAATTGGTAGGAAAGATTGGTGGGGCAGCCTATAACAAATGATGTGAAGATGGGGAGATTCATAGTCATAAGCATCTTATTTGCTGTTGCTGGCAATCAGAAGAAAAAACGACTGGAGAGAAGAGATCCCTTTGGAGATTGTTTAAGGGAAGAATCTAGGAACTGGAGTCAGGTTGGATACAGGGGAAGTGAAAAGGACTTGCTAGTTGACAAAAGAAAGAACTTTTTGAGACAAATGGGTGAACTGGGCTGCTTGGTTGAAAAGGGAGTCAAGTTCAAATCATTTTATTTTTTGTGGAACTTTACCAACTCTTTCCCTTTAGGTTTAAATTTTTTAAATGTTTATTTATTTAAAATTTTTTTAATGTTTATTTATTTATTTGTTTTGTTTATTTCTTTTAGAGAGAGACAGAGACAGAATGCGAGTGGGTTAGGGACAGAGAGAGAGGGAGACACAGAAGCAGAAGCAGGCTCCAGGCTCTGAGCTGTCAGCGCAGAGCCTGATGCGGGGCTCAAACTCATGAGCTGTGAGATCATGACCTGAGCCGAAGTCGGACACTCATCCAACTGAGCCACCCAGGCGCCCCAAATGTTTATTTATTTTTACAGGAGAGAGAGAGAGAGAGAGAGAGAGAGCAAGTGGGGGAGGGGTAGAGAGGGGGGAGTGGGGAGACACAGAATCCAAGGCAGGATCCAGGCTCCCAGCTGTCAGCACAGAGCCCGACGGGGGGCTCAAACTCATAAACCATGAGATCATGACCGGAGCCTAAGTTGGATGCTTAACCAACTGAGCCACCCAGATGCAACCCACCCCCCCCCCCCCCCGCCCCCCACTCCTTTAGGTTTAAATGCTAAACTTTAGCAAAGACAGTAGAGACACAAACTGAAGCAATGCTTAGCCAACAAAGATGCATGTTTTCCTCCTGCTATACATTTAGTTCTTAGACTTGTTAGTTTTAACTGTCTCATTTGCTGATGTGTATTTTTAACTTTTGCTGCTTCTGTCAATTCTTGTCAATTCTGAAGAACTTCTCCATTTCCAGAGATTTTACTCTGCTAAAAAAGCAACTGACAAGCACCTAGTACATTGCACCCTGTGGGCACTCAATAAACACTTCTTTCCTAACTGCCTGGCTGAATGTGTCTTCAGGAACATGGGCAGTAAACTGAACTGCCTTAAAAATAACAGATGGTGCTATCCGGTAGGCATTCCCCTGAGGCCTTGTTAAATACACAGTTAATGTCAGAAGACACCTGAGTGTTGTCACCTGTTCAAAACAAGTTATACTTCAGTCATTTGCCGACATATATGCATGTGTGTGAAAGAATGAACTAAAGTCACATTGTGCCCAAAGCACCTGATATTTGTATGAGGATAAGAAAAACCAGCTTATTGTTGCAAAATTGATCAAGCCTGGAAGATGAGATGTTCTGTCCTTTAATAAACTTGGACAGAGTTTGAATTGGAACGTTAATTAGGAATGTATGGGGAGAAAAATGAGAAATTTGGGGGGGATGAGAGCAGGTACATAACATTGAAAAAAACAATAGAAAGGGCAATACATTTCACTACACAAATATTTAAACTGTTCTACATAAAAATAAAGGTCATATAAAAAAATGAGGAATGTATTTTCAGACACTCAGTGTTAAATTGTTAGTATGTCAGGTACCTCTAGAAATAATAAGAAAATCACTAAATGTGGTGCCCCAAAATTCAATTCTTCATATGTGCCTCGTGTAGGTCATACAAATTCCTCCATGACGCCGCCTCTGCCCATTGTTTCAGATTTTCTCATAGCTACCTCCTTTCCAAGTTATTATCCAGCCAGACTGGAATTTGCAGTTCCCCAAATGTACCATGTCTCTTCATGTCTATGTTTTGGGGCTCCAGCCTAGAATGTGTTCTATCTTTGTTCACCTGGCAAATTCCTGTTCATCCTCTGAGACCCATCCCCAACATCCCTCTCCTGCTAATCTTCCCAATCACTCTCCCTTTAACCTCTTCTCACACCTTAGCCAAGAAATTCTCTGTAGTTTCATTCTATTTATATTGTATTTATAACACATGTTATTCACTTATTTACATATGTATCTCTTCTATTACTTAGAGATTGCTTAAGAACAGCAAGGTGTTTTATGCTTCTCTGTATCCCAAGTTTCTGCCACTGAGCTTGACAGAAGAAATTAGGTGCTAGCTAATAGGAAACTGAATTAAAACTTTTAAGCCTCTGTTGGTTGCTTTAGTACATCCCTGCATACACAGTGAAAGCATAATCTTAAGTCAGATCATTGCATGCACATACACACACACACACACACACACACACACACACACACACCTTCTTCATAGGTGCCAAGTTTAGAGCTTTTGTTAAACTAGAGGTTTTATATATGCAATTTCCACCAAAGTATTTGAAAATGTAAAAACTATATTATTTAATTACTGAGTCTTCACAAAACTATACCCTCAATGCTCAAGAAACCTAATGGCTTCATTGCCTTCACTCTGGAACTACCAACAGGGAAGCATATTATAAACACACTTAATGGCTTACTAAGTAGAGCTGTAATGAGAACCTAAACTTAATGTTCCAGTTTGCTTTCCTAGACCCCATAACTTGCTCAAATGTCAGGAAGGCGTGCCCACTTTATTCTCACCCACACTTCCTTTCACTTATCCCAGAAAAACCATTTTTGCTGCCATAAATGCCAAAAGTAATTTTTAATCACAGATTTTATTTTATGTAGGTCATGAAGGGATTCTCACCAGTCTTAACATTGTTTTTAGATTTTCAGATCAGTTATTCCACTACAGCCTAGATGGTATACATTTTAAGATGTGACTGAAAAGATATGTACAGCAACATCTCATGTACAAAGGATTGTGGTGAATGTGGCTAGGTTAATTCAAATTCCATTGGAGCAGTGTGGTCCTGCAACTGTCAGAGCTTTTAAACTCTTCAACATTTTAGAAGAAAAAGCTTCCAAAAAATACCTTATGCTTTTATGTGTCCATAAAGAGAAAATCAATTAAGTGAAATTTTCTTAATCATTCAGAGTCATCAGTATGAACATACATTGTTTTGTGCCCTAAACCCTTAAAGTTTAGTCTTTAGTCATAAACCAGTCCCGTCAGCATTTTAGGATTTGCCTCTATGCTAACAAATTCCAGATTATTGTGTTTTAGGCCTCTTTAACTTTCTTTGTTTACCATAGAAACTCATGTTTTGACTGTTAACTAAATCAGTCTCTAGCTCTCAGTGCTCCAAGCTTATTACATTGCGACCATGTTCAGTCAACTTTGGGAGGATGGAGAGTGGTTTAATTTCTCTCTGGATACAACAGTTTTCAGATTTTATATTTAAAAAACGATTTCCAGGGTACCCTGGATCGGCTGGAGCAGGTCCATGCAAGGCCAATTGGGTCCATAAGGAAGCTGACTGAGATGGATTTAGGAGAGCAAGAGGGTTCCTAGAGGCTAACTTCTGGGAAAGGAGAGGAGGGGAGGGAGGAGGTTGGTCAAGGAAGGCCTCAGAGCGCAGTGAAGTTCTGACAGAGTATTGGCCAACCCAACAGGGAGCTCTGAGGCACATAGCACCCATTAGAAGAGTCCCACGTTGGACAGAAATGGCAGGGTCCTGGTAGCCCACAGTAAAGTTGAGGACTTCCTGGGAGGAGTGTGGCCTCTGCTTGACTGCCAGGATGGATCCTGAAGCATGCGCAGCTGGAGGCTATCAACTAGCTGCTTTCTCTGCAGCCAAAGGGAAAGTTCTTCCTTAAAGAGAGATCAGAGAGGTGCACTTTCCTGGCTTCATGGGTACATATACCATCTGGAATGTATCTGAAAAGAAGTACAGGTTCAGAGGAAGATAGGAAAAGGTAGCTGTTTTCCTATATAACCTTTATAAGTATAACCTTTATAACCTTATAACCTTTATAAGTTTATGGTTAATGTGAATGGGTGTAGAAGCAGAGTCTGATGGGAAGCAGTCAGTGAATCTGAGCATGAGGAGGGTGGTGATCAGTGAAGCAGGGGGTCCTGGCAAAGGAGGATAGCAGTTAAATAACCAAATGATCAAAAATCTTACTTATCTTAGCAGCAAATTGACCATCCTTGGAAGGACCGAGTTCAGAAAGATGTCTGGTAGAAGGCAAGGCCACCAAGAGAATTCCTGAGTAAGTTGTCTATATTTGTTTTACTTTGTAATTCTGCATATTAAGCATTTTAGTTACTTTGATGTTTTATTTTTTTTACACGAAATTTAGAATCATCTGGCCTGTTTCAGAAAAGTTGGTATTTTTGTTGTAATCGCATTGAATATATGAATTAACTTAAGAAGAACTGAAATCTTTATAATGTTGAATCTTAACTGAGAACATAATTTGTGTTTTTTTTTTTTTAATTTAGGATCCTTATTTATTTTAGGAGTGTTTTAAATATTTTGTCATTTAAGTTTTACATATTTAGTATCAAGTTAATTACTAGGCATTTCTTATTGGTGTCATGTATGTAGTTTTCTGATTCACTGTTTTGTACTTGGTGTCTTTTATATATATGAAAGCTATATATTTCTCAATATTAATTTTAGCCTCCCTCCTTATTGGATATCTTGTTTTTGTTTAATTACTTTGCATTTTTTATTACTTATTTTTTTAAATAGTAATAATTTCACCTCCTCCTTCCCAACTTCTATACTTCTAATATCTTTTTCTTACCTAATTGCTATGACTTATAACTCCAGTACAATGTTAATAGTACTGTAATATTGGTTACAGTAATTACTTTTAGCTGATATCCTTGTGTTTCCCTAACTTAGTAGGAATTCCTTCACTAAGTTAGATAATGGCTTCAAGGCTATTTATACATTGACACATTTGAAACTGTTAGATAAGTATTCTTCAATTCCTATTTAGTGATAGTTCATACAATTAAGAAATGGATTAAGTTTTGTCAAACAACATTGCAGCATCTACAAAAATAATTACATAACATATTGCATTAATGGGTTTCCTAGGGGTGCCTGGGTGGCTTGGTCAGTTGAGCGTCCAGCTTCAACTCAGGTCATGATCTCACGGTCCATCAGTCTGAGGTCCATGAGTCTGAGTCCCGCATTGGGCTCTGTGCTGATAGCTCAGAGCCTGGAGCCTATTCAGATTCTGTGTTTGCCTTTCTCTGCCCCTTTCCCACTCACACTCTGTCTCTCTCTCTCAAAAATAAACACTAAAAAAATGGGTTTCTTAATATTGAAACATCCTTGTTCCTTTGGAAAGAAGTCTTGTACAACTTGTGTTACTCCTTTTGTGAACTGTTGACTTCTATTCTCTGGTATTTTATTTTGAATTGTTTTTATTGATATACATAAGAAATATTTGTCTATAGTTTTCATATTTTTTCCCAGTTTTGCTATTAACATCGCATTCACTTTATAAAGTATTGGAAGTTTTTCTATATTTTCTATGTCCTGGAAAAATTCAATAATATTGGAATTAATTACCCATTAATGGGTGGTAGAATTTCTTAGTGAAACTGTATGTGATGCTTTTGGAAGATTATATCTTTGATAATTATATTTCTTTGTGGAAATGAGTTTTTATTGTTTCTTCCTCCTCTGAGTCAGTTTGTAAATTATATTTTCTAAGAAAATTATCCCTTTTATCCAAGTTCACATGTTATTGCTTTAACTCATGATTTTTCATTTCTTTCATTTATGTGGCTGTTATTACTCATTATTTCTTATTCTATATATTTGTGCATTTTTATTTTGTGATGAGACGTTTGTATAGTATTAATTGTTTAATAAACTAGGTTGCTTGTGTATTTTCTTAATTTTCTAATTCATTAAAATTTGTTTTATATTCTTTTTTTCTGCTTTCGTTCTTTCACTTTTATTTTTCTAAACTTTGGAGTCAAATACTTAGTTTATATTTCCACACTTTAATTTTTACTGATAAAATTTCACTGCCACAAGCTTTACTTTGAGTAAGGCTTGCACTGTATCCTGTAGTTTTGGCTTTTGCTTTGTATTTTCCTTTGGACCAAGAGTTGTTAAAATAAGCATTTTACATTTCCAGGATGGGAGCTTATTTTTCTGATGTTGTCACTGATTCCTTATTTTATTCTGTAATGTTCAAAGAATTTTGTCTGCAATTTTTTTTTGGAATTTGTTGAACCTATTTTTTTTGAGGCCCCAAATACAATTTTTGTGAATGTATCATATTCACATGAAAACAAATGTTCTCTCTTATTAGGGTATTGAGTCAGATATGCATTTATCAGCTTTACCTTTGTAGTTACACCATTTCAGTGTTTTGAATCTTTCTTTTATGAGAAGTGCTTGCTTTGCACAGTAGTGTGGGTCAGTAAAAACAACCATGCAAACTAAAATTAGACAAAGCACTTTTAATAACCAATTGGAAAAATTATACTAGTCTATGATTTTAGAATTTTTTCATCAAAAATCTTAAAACTTCTCTTATTATCGATTTATAGAGAAATGAAAAATTCTAAGACAAAAAAAGCATATAAAAACTGTAACAAATTGACATTTATTTAGTATTTAACACATTATAGACATTTAGAATTATTCCATGAATTTGTAAAAAAATTATTAAGAGAAGTTTGATATTCTTAGTCTTTAAATAACTGTACAAAGGAAGCATTTCGTCTATGCCTTGGCACATCATCATACTTCTTTCTAAGTTTGGATCAGCTTCCAGCATTTAATCCTTTGCACATTCTTTCTTTCTTTTTTTTTTTTTTAATTTATTTTGGGGTGGGGATAGGCAGAGAGAGAAGGAGGGAGAGAATCTCAAGCAGACTCCTTGCTTCGCACAGAGCCCAATGCAGGCTCGATCCCACGAACTGTGAGACCCCTACCTGAGTCGAAATCAAGAGTGGGATGCTTAACAGACTGAGCCACCCAGATACCCCAATCCTTTACACTTTCAGTGTTGTCAAATATCTCTGAGAGTTTCTTTAATGTGAAGCTTTTCACTGACATCACTTCTTCTGGGAAATTTTCATCACAGTTGACATTTTCCTTCTGTGAGTTCCTCTGGCGGTACATCTAGAAGTATCGACATTCCATCAGCGGCTCTGTCTTTTATGACTCCCTTGAAAGCCATTCAACTTTCACTTTGAGCATTAGCACTTATCCTTTTTCTGCCACTCTTTTGTGTTTTTTGCCCAATTCTCTCTTTTAATTACTTATTTTTGGAAAATATTATGTGGGTTTATCACTGAGAGAGAAAGTGGCAACACACTTACACACTTTGGGGCCTGTATGTGAACTGAATAACAGAGGCTCAGTGGCCAGTCACTACCAAACTTTAAAAGAAGTGACATAATTGATCATTGATCGTAAGTGCATCCGATATTTACATAGAAATTTACAGAATAAAGGGCCGATGGCAAAGTTTGTGCGTTATGTAATTACTCAGAGTTAATATACCGTGGTAACAGACATGGAAAGTATATTGTCGGGGGACTGATGTTCTGAACCATGGTTATTGAAATGTATGCATACTAGAACCATCCAGAGATGATTACATGAATTTTGTCTACCTGATATATTTCAGACTCAGAGAAGTGAATTCAAGTCATATTTTCTATTTTTCTAACATATCCTGAAATTTCTGTTTCATGAAAAATTTTACTATGTTATCAGTTGGTAAATATTCTAGGACTGTTTTCTTTGTTTAAAATTCAACTCTGGCCATTCTTATTTCGGCTAGTGTTTTTTGGCCTTAATTCTACCTTGTTTGATATTTTTACCTTGTTTGAAAGTTGTGTTCTTGCTTCCTTTCTGTTTGAATTTATTAGATAAACTTCTATCATTTTGTTTTTAAACTTTATGGACCTTTTGTTTCAGGTGGCTCTTTTGTATATAGCACAGAATTCAATTTTGTTTTGTTATCTAACTGGAAATAACTTTTCTGATTTTATTGAGATATTATTGACATATAACATCATATAAGTTTAAGGTGTACAATATGATGATTTGACATATGTACATATTGTGAAAAGATTACCACAGTAAGTTTGGTGCACATCCATCACCTCACAGAGTTACAACTGATCTTGTGATGAGAATTTTTAAGATCTACTCTCTACTTTCAAACACAGAATACAATATTTACTTTTAAACGTTTATTTATTTTTGAGACAATGCGAGAGACAGAGTGTAAGCAGCGGAGGGGCAGACAGAGGGAGACACAGAATATGAGGCAGGCTCCAGGCTCCGAGTTGTCAGCTCAGAGCCCAACGCGGGGCTCGAACTCACGAACCGGGAGATCATGACCTGAGCCGAAGTCAGATGCTTAACCAACTGAGCCAATCAGGCGCCCTGAATATAAAATACGATATTGTCGACTGTAGTCATCACGCTGTACAATACAGTCCCAGAGCTTATTTATCTTATAATTAAAAGTTTGTACCTTTTACCTACCTTTGATCAATTTCCCCAGTGCTTCTGCTTATGGCAACTGCCAATCTGATCTGTTTCTATGTGTTTGGTTTTTTTAGATTCCACATATAAGTGAGATCATACAATATTCATCTTTTCTTATCACTAATATAATGCCTTCAAGATCCATCCATAGTGTCACATATGAGAGGATTTCCCTTTTTATGGCTGCATAGTATTTCTGTGTGTGTGTGTGTGTGTGTGTGTGTGTGTGTGTGTGTGCTACATTTTGTTATCCATTTCTCTGTTTATATTTATAAACAACTTATATTGTTTTCATATCTTGACCATTGTAAATAATGCTGCAATGAACACGGAAGCACATTCCCACCAGCAGCGCACAAGGGTCCCTTTTCTTCTATATTCGCACCAATGTTTGTTATCTCTTGTCTTTTTGATTCTATCAATTCTGACAGGTGTGAGGTGACATCTCACTGTGCTTTTGATTCGCATGGGGGTATTACACTCAAAATATGTATCATTCACTAGTGAGAGAAATATTCTATAATCAAAAAGCCTAATCTGTAAGTGTTCTGAAAAATAAGTTGATATTTGAATTCAGTGTCTTCTAATATTTTCTGCTTTGCTCTTCTCTCTCCTCCTAGAAGCACTAATCTCCTCTCCTGACCTCACTCTTCCCTTTGCTCCATGATGGGTGATCCATTTGGGTTTTTATTAAAAGCTACCAGTCCGGTAGTCCAGTCCTTGCTCTCACATTTAGGTGACACATTTAGGGCATTTAGGAATCAACATCTTTCTTCTAGCAAATAATTCATTGCCTTTAGGATTAAAATTTAACCTAAAGAACTCACCACCTTTGAATATTTTTTTTTTACTGATTCACTTTTTAATATGATAGAGACACCTTATAATACCTTCAGAAAGTACGGAATGCTACAACAGAAAAGCAAGAAAAGGATGACAACCCTCAGACAGGCCCATTAGGAGAGATGTAGAAATGAGTAGGATTTTTGGCATCCCTGAAATCACATTGTCCCAATCAAATAGACTCTAAATGAAACAGAAATTCTAGCATTATATTCACTCATCTATCCATCCAAAAATACTTACCGAGCCCCCACTCCATGTAAAGTATTGTGATAAATGCAGACAACACAATAGCATATGACACAGTCCTTGTCTAGCACAGGGTACGGTGGATGCTTATCAGAGAGGTGGACACAGTTTACAAATGGAGGCGAAGGGCATTGGTGTAAAACTGCCTGGTGGGGGCACTGCGGTCAGGTAACAGCAACTGTGAAACCTCAGAACTGTGAGGAAGCAGAAGTGAACTAATAGCACAGCCACTGCGTGGAATGAAAAATGGAAATTTTAAAAGAACTAAGGTTGAAAAGGTAAGAGAAGATGGAACTTGTAGGTCCTGCTAAGGAATTTGATTTTTATCCTTAAGACGATGGAATGCTGTTGATGGATTATAAGCAGACCAGTAACATGCTTTTCTACAAAGACAGAAGAAAAAAAAAAAAAGGCAAGGAAGAGACATGGAGGGATGACATTTAACTGCCTTATTTTACTAAAGGTGTGTCATTACACAAACCTGAAGTGCCATTTTCTACTAAAGACTGGTTATCTTTTAATAGTTAGTTCAAAAGGTAATGGCATTTTTAAGAACATGGAATTCTTCACAGTAGTTCTTTAACCTTTTCCTTAGCAGAAGTTAACATCACTCCAGCGCAGAAACCCTCCTTATCAGATATCTTTTATTCTTACTGGAGGATTTGTCCCAACTCCTCTTGTTCAAACCATTTTTATTGTTATCTTAAGACTCAGCTCCTAACATAAGCATGTTTTATTGCCTCTACAATGGTTGTCCTTTATTTACTATTTACCAACACTTTCAGTATTTGTACTTTGGTAAGAGTAGTTTGCAACCACTCAGTCTTATGTCAGGTTTGTTTTTGGTCCTCCAAGCTTGGTTTACTTGAATACAAACAGTCAAAAACTGGAAGTCACTGAATCCAACAATGCTGTTCTCTAATACCGGCACTTTATCAGGTCACTTTGCCTGTCTTGATTTTACTTTGTTCTCTCATAAGCAAAACAAAGGAATTGGTTTGGATAAGTTCTAACCCTGTAACTTAGAGCTCTGGGATTCACCTGGGGATACTTCAGGAGTCTCTAAAAAGATGTGACCAGGGAAGCAAATCTCCTTTTTCACCTTGTATTTCAAATTGGACAGCGATTCTTTTTATCTGTCTTATTTATTAGGTTTTTGTAAAAAAAAATTTTTTTTTGAAGAACAAGTTAATCAAGTAGAAAGAATTTGACAATAGCTGATCTACATACCTCCCTTAGGTCTATTTCAGCTCTCACATTTTACCTTTCTCTCTTCTGGTTTTTATTTCCCCAACATACTTCACAGTGCTTCTGTGTTGGCAATATGTATCCAAATGGTGTGTCAGAAGTAAAGAAAATCATTCAGTAAATGCCTTTTAAGAAAAGAATGAATGGAGGCGCCTGGGTGGTTGGTTGAGCATCCAACTTCAGTTTAGGTCATGATCTCACACTCCGTGAGTTCGAGCCCCATGTTGGGATCTGTGCTGACAGCTCAGAGCCTGAAGCCTGCTTTGGATTCCATGTCTCCCTCTCTCTCTGCCCCTCCCACACTCATTCTCTGTCTCTCTTTTTCTCAAAAATAAATAACCATTAACAAAAAATTTTAAAAAGGAAAAGAATGAATCAATGCATTGGTTTGTTAATCCCTCGCCATTAATATTTATAGATAACCATTCTGTTTAGCCACTTTTCAAGACAATGGAGACAGAATTGAAAATTAGATAAATTCCTGCCCTCTTTGAATGATTGGTCAGTTGAATCAACTCATTCAGCTACAATTATCGGACACCTAATATTACTGAAGCTATTTCGTTAAGTCCTAGTTATATTGAGATGTATAGAACCCTGCCCCTTGCCTCAAAGATGTTACAGTCTGCTAATCTAAAAACGTGTAAATAGATTATTGCAATAAAAATTGATTAAGTTGGGGCGCCTGGGTGGCTCAATCGGTTGAGCGTCTGACTTCAGCTCAGGTCATGATCTCACAGTTCATGAGTTTTAGCCCCGCATTGGGCTCTGTACTGACAGCTCAGAGCCTGGAGCCTGCTTCCAATTCTGTGTCTCCCTCTCTCTCTGTCCCTCTCCCCCTCATGCTCTGTCTATTTCTCTCAAAAATAGATAAACGTTAATTTTTTTTTAATTGAGTAAGTACTATTATAGAATTATGATAAAAGTGCTGTGAGTGTTCAGAAAAAGGAGTTATTGACTGTGGCTGAAGTAGTGAGAAAGATTTCACAAAGAAGCTTATGAACTGAGTTCTGAAGAACGAAAACGATTATGCTGTGTGGAGCAAATCTCTAAATGTGTCGCAATAAGAAAGTATGTAGATACCACATACTTTATGTGCGTTACTAGCAGGAGCTTGGCATAGCTACACGCCCTGGTGACTGGACATCAAGGAAGAAAGGCTGCAAAGTCTTTTTCGCTTCAGATTATACACGTTCTTTTATGCTAGTAAAAAGTTTTAGAGCTTCATAACTTAGGAAATGGAGAGTTAGCAGAGATTTTTAAGGAGTAGTTTGGCAGGATAGATTTGTCTCTTAAAAAAAAATGACGTGGATGTAGAATATGAAAGATGGACTGAAGTAAGAAGCGTGGAATGAGGAGGGAGATAGTAAAAAGGCTGTTGCAAGAGTTGATAAAGAAGAGACGATGAAGAGGGGCTGATCAGATTGGAGAGAATACTTCAAATTCGGTTAAAAGGACACGGCAACTGGAAAGGACGCAGTACTCTAACACCAAATGGTGTTGGGAAACCTGGACAGACACGTGCAAAAGACACTGCACCACCATCCTGTACCATACGCAAAAATGAACCCAAAATGGATTAGAGACCTGAATGTATGACCTGAAGCCATAAAACTTGTAGAAGGAAACATAGATGGTAGGCTGCTGGACACGAGTCTTGGCGACGAGTGTTTGGCTTTGATGCCAAAAGAAAAGGCAACAAAAGCAAAAATAAAGAAAGGAGACTACATAAAACTAAAAGGCTTCTGCAGAACGAAAGACATCATCACCAACATGGAAAGGGACACTATGGAATGGGAAAAAAAATATTTGCAAATCACATATCTGATAGAGGGCTAATATCCAAAATAAATAAGAACTCCTACAACTCAATAGCAATTTAAAAAAATCTAATTAAAAAATGGGTAGAGGATCTGAATACACATTTTTCAAAAGAAGACATACAGAGGGCCAATAGGCACATGGAAAGTTGCTCAACATCATTAATCATTAGGGAAATGCAAATTAAAGCCACAGTGAGATATCACTTAACACCTGTTAGAATGGTTAGTATCAAAAAGAGATAACAAATGCTGGTGACAGTGTGGAGAAAAGTAAAAACTTGAGTGCTGTTCATGGAAATGTAAACTGGTATGGCACTGTGGAAAACAGACTGGAATGTTCTCAAATTTCATTAAAAATAGAAATAACATATGAGCAATTGCTCTTCTGGGTATTTATCTGAAATAAACAAAAAAACTAATCTGAAAAAATATACGCACTCCTATGTTCATTGTTACATTATTTACAATAGTCAAGTTATAGAAACAAATTAGATGACCATTGATGGAAGAATGGATAAAGAAAATCTTAATATATATTATATATATAATATGAAATACGTAATATTAATATATAACATATTTTATATATAATGGAATATTATTTGGTCATAAAAAATAATGAAATCTTGCCATCTGTAACAACATGGATGGGCCTGAGGGCCTTATGCTAAGTGAAACAAGTCAGACAGTAAAAGACCAAAGTGATGTTTGACATCACTTGTATGTGAGATTTAAAAACCAAACAAAATAAAACAAAAACAAAGCTTATGGATACAGAGAACAGACTGGTAGCTGCCAGATTCTGGGGTGGGGGGGGGGGTGGGGAAGTTGATTAAAGGGAGTCAAAAAGTACAAACTTCCGGTTATAAAACAAATAAATCCTGGGGATGGAAGGTGCTGCCTGACAATTATTGTTAACAACACTGTAGTGCATCTCTGAAAGTTGCTAAGAGAGTAGATCTTAAAAGTTCTCATCACAAGACAAAAAATTCCCTATATATGTTTGGTGACAGATGTTAACTAGACTTATTGTGATGATCATTTTGCAATGTATACAAACATTGAATTATTATGTTGTACATGTGGAACTAATACAGTATTGTATTTCCATTACACCTCAATAAAAAAAACAATGTAGTACTCTAGAACAGGACATGAGGGCTTATTCTTTGTTCCATCCTATTAAAGACAAAGACAAAAAATACACATTTTTTTTAAGTTTATTTTTTTTATTTTGAGAGAGGGAAGGAGAGCTCACATGAGTGGCAGAGGGGAAAAGAGGGGCGGGGGAGGGAGGGAGAGAGAGAATCCCAAGCAGCCTCCGGACTGGTAGCACAGAGCCCGATGTGGGGGCTTAAACTCACAAATTGCAAGATCATGAGCTGAGCCGAAACCAGAAGTTAATTGCTTAACTGACTGAACCACCCAGGCACCCCCCAAAAACATTTTTTTAAAAACTCTTTCTCACAAAACATGACCAGCAACTGTTATCTCTCAAGTAAATATAGAGTCAGTCCATTTGCGGAGGTTAATAGATGACTTAATTAAGGCCTGACAAGATTCTCTAGGATAAGACATAAAGGGCAATTCTCATTTGACAGTCCCTGTTAGATGGGATGCCACAGGCATTATTAATAATTTCTCCAGGCATTTCTTATCCAAATGAGGGATTAACACAGGAGCGTTATCTGCAGTCACTATTTTTGTTCAGTCAAAATGCGTGACAGCCACAGCAGGTTAGTCATCTTCAAGTTGACTGCAAGTAACAATATCAGACTTGTGACTCGGCTAAGGGCGTTGTCAGGACGGATTGTTTTCTGAGATAGCAGATGGTTTGGAAATCATCTGCCGTGACAGACCGAACTGACTAGAATTTCAATTCTCCGCTCTGGGAGCGGTGATGAAAAGGGCACATACGGGAAATTAACTCTCCTGGTTTAACTGAAAATGACAACACACTGAGTGGTCAGAGCACAAACTGGTCTAAGAAGGAAGGATAAATGAGAGGCAAGTGGGACGTTCCTAATTAACTTCAATACACTTCGAGTAAATTTCCTTAACTCAATATTATGGCACATATGAGGACAGGTGATTTATGCATTTCAGGGCTTGATTTTATAATTTCACTCTTGAAGAATGAGATAATCAAACAACAGAAGGAGTATATTAACTGGGGACCTGGATTACAGTGATTCAGAGTGAGGTATCAGGTAATTGAATCTAGTCCGTTTATTCAGAACAGGATGCAAATAAGTAATTTGGACATCTTGAATGAGCTCCACCAAGTCAAAAACCTCATGAAAATTTTGTAAGTATGCATGCACTTTAATGCAATCTGAGAGTAGAAAGTAGTTTACAGTGATTTCAGACTTCTATTTGGTCATTATTGTTATTATTATAGTTTTTAAAATGTTTCCCCTCACATCTTTCCTGAGTAAATGAATATGTCCCAGGGACACTCCAGTAAATGAGATAAACTGACGTAAAATATTAAATAATTCATGTCCTTGGAAGCCACTGAGATTTTGCTCATGTTTTTATGGAAACCAAACCAATGTCGTGATGCAGAAAAAAAGGCATCTGCATATGAAAATATCTCAAGCGTTATCCTTTAAGCCTGTATGTGTGCTCAAGAAGAAAAAAAGAGCAAAGGGGAATGAGTTGAAAGAATACAGCAAACACCACTGTATAACAGGAGCGATAACTAATAGGATTTTGATTTGGTATTGCTGTGTCGTGTTTGGAGGTCATGTCACTGCTTTTGCCATTGTTCCTGTGGTTTGAAGTTAGACAGGGGTGAGATTAACAGACACACAGGACCGGTGGGACAGGGAGGGGAGACTGGGACAGAAGATGTAGCACGGAGGAGCAGAAGGCGGTCTGAAATGAGTAAAAACCTGGCATATTCGTTGTTCCAAAGTCTGCCTCTGTCAGGGTCGGATCTGGGGCTTGTTATATAACCTCTCAGGGTGACTGTTTTCTTATCTATAAAATGTAATCATAATATCAGCCTCACAGAGCCGTTTTAAATTAATGAGATAATATTTATAAGCAGATTAAAGTGTCTGGTACAGAGAAGGCACATAAAATTTGGAACCTACCTGACCATTCTGTTCCAGGAAAAGATCTCATACTGCCAGCTTCCCCTGAAAGGGAACCTTGCAGATGTTCCCTGTGTAGTAACAGGGAGACAGTAAACCAATGAGGCTGTGAGTTAATTTTGAAGGCAAAGTTCTTGGTCTTAAATGCCAACCCTAACACTTACGAGTGATGTGTTTGCTAGTTATTTTAGCCCCATTTTTTTCATCTACATATAAGATGGATTATATAAGAAGGATAATATAATACATAATCTTATAAGGATATATATAATAAGGACATTGTATATAATAAGGACATATATATCCTTATTAATGAGCATAAGGATATAATATATATAATAAGGATAATATTAGCACTTACTTTATTGGAGGTTTGCAAGGATTAAATAAAATCATCTGCATTAAATCCTTAGCTCTAAACACATGGGAAAGACTGTAAATGTTACCTCTGAATGTCAATTGATCAGCCCCACATAATTATAACCAAGAAAATGTTGTCTGTAATAAGAAACAACCAGGGAGGATATTTTCCTTTGTAGCATAGCACTTGCTATGAAAATGTACCAAAACTCGGGTTTTCAATTTAAATGTTACCTAAATATGGTTTGTTCCAAAAGGAACTCTTGCCCTTTTAGCAATAACTCTGAGCTATTTCAATCACTGTTTCAAAGGAAAGGCTTAAAGCTATTCCACTTTCCAGTATTTTGAGACACTGGAGAGTGATCACAGGTGATCAAGAATTAAAGCACAACCCAGTCTCAAAATAAGGAAATGATACTAGGTGAGTTTGCATTTGTGCAGCTCTTCTGTGAATACACTACAATCCAGTCCATACTGTGTGGGGTGGCTGTAACTCAAGCAAAGAGCATAGTCTTATGGACATGATGAGTCAAAGGACAGAATTTGGAACTGCCAGAGTGGCTAGAAAGTAAGAGAAGAAATAAGGAAGAGCTACAACAGTGTGTAATTTCTGCTCTAGTCCTGGTGATGAGGGAGTTTGGGGCAAGTTGAGGGCAAAATACAGGCTGGCACACACCCCCACCCCTGCCGCCCCTCCTGTGGGATCTGTGTGATACTCCTTGGACACTTCCAGCTACCCAAGAACAAAGGAAAGGGGTTTAAGTGCTTGCCATAGTGATGTGGGAAACTAAGGCAAGTGAAAAATTAAATTCCCTGACTGCCTTACAGCACATTGACAAGTCCTTGAAACTGGCAGAGGGACCTTCCTCTAGGAGCTCAGCTGCCTCAATGATGACACTTTGCTAGGCACAAGGGAACTTTAGCTTAACATTATTCCAACCTCTAGGATTCTGTAAATCTACTTCCTTTATCTCAACTGCCCCAGGATATATGCTGGCAATCAAGCTCCAAGCTTATGGACCACCGCCCCCCGCCCCACCCCCATGCATCTGAAGGGTCTTATGACTGAGGTTTTATTAAATGGTAATAAATGGTGTTTCCCTAACAATAGCTAGCCTCTCAAGGTCCTGGAAACTTTGCTTCCAAAATTCCTTAGAGATTTACTTTATCCCAGACTCCCTCCTAACCCAAGGGTATATAATGAGTTACCCATCAGGACCCTAGTGCAGCTCTACCTGCCCATGGGTCTTGTCCCCATGCTTTAATTAAATCACCTTTTTGCACTAAAGTTGTCTTTAAGAATTCTTTCTTGGCTGCCGGCTCCAGGCCCCATGAACCCCACCATCACCCCAACACTTCATCACTGGGATAAACCTCAAACTGCAAATGTACAAAAGAGGCATAAAGAAGCCTGGCTGAATGATTATAGCTAAAAGGCTGAGGGAAGCCAACCAAGGTTTTGACTCTATTTACAGTGTGCGATGCACAATTCTGGTTTGTTGCAGCCAAAGTTAACTGCTTGCTAAAATAAAAATCAATATTCTTCAGAAGAAGAGATCAGAATATAAAGTGTCTTTAATGCAACATATATAGTATTCAGTGTATAATTAAAAATCCCTAGTCAGAGGAAAAAGAAAACAGAAAAATGTGGCCTGTAGTCAAAAAAAAAGATGGTCAGTAAAAACTGACCGTGACATGTAGGAATAAGTAGATGAGTTTTCAGTAGCTAAAATTAGTTACCAATATAATTTAACATAGCTTCAAAAATCCTTAATAAAATATTAGCATAGTTAACCCAACAATATATAAAAAGGCAAATATATCATGGCCAAGTAATTTCTGTATCAGGAATACAAGACTGAACAGCAAAAAAAAAATCCATTGATAATTATCTGTATTAACTGAATAAAAAAATGAACCATATCCTTAACTCATGTAAGATATAGAAAGATATAAAAAAAGCACTTGGCAAAATTCAATACCCATTCATGTTCAAAATTCTTATTCAACTGTGAATAAGAGATGACTTCTTTAATCTAGTAAAGAACATTTACAGAGGAAAAAAACACAAAGCAAACAATTAAAAAAAATTCCACATACCAAATGATCAAAGACAAAAAATTTCTCCTTTAAGGTGAGAACAAAGAAACAGGTATCTGCTCTCACCACATCAATTCCAAATTTTTCCACTGTATATACCTGCAGCAGCAAATGGAACCTGAAAAGGAAGCAGTAAAACTTTTTTATTCATAGGGGACATGATTATTTGCATTTAGAATCTTAAAGAATGTACAAAACAATGACGAGAACTACCAAATGCAAGTCCGCAAGGTTACAGAATACAAAATTGAACAAAATTCAATTTTACTTCTAGATTCTAAGAAGAAACAATGGAAAAATAGAAAATTATTATCTTATAGTATATAAGAATTATATAATTATTCTCTTATAACCAAAAACTAAAATGAGAAAAAAAAATTAACAAAATATTGGAAGACCTCTATACTAAAAACTACCAAAGAGTGCTGAAGGAGATTAAAGAGGACCTAGATAAATAGAGAGATGCTGTATTCCCAGAGTAGAAGCCTTGGTACTGTTCAGTTTTCCTAAATAGAGTTATGACAGTAGTTTTCACATTTTTTTTGTTTCAGAACTCTAAAACTGCTTTATTGTTATGGAGGATTTCAAAGGATTTTATTTTCTGTGAGTTATGGCCATTAATATTTACAATATTATAAATTCAGACTGAACAAAATGGACCACCGTAATGTCGAATTTTATCTAAAAATAACAACAAATCCATTGGATCATCTTAAATATGTTTTATTTTTAAAAAGCTACATTTTCCAATTCAAAACAAAAAATTATTAGAGAAGAGAGGCACTCCTTTATATTTCTTGCAAATTGATCTGACTTCATAAAAGACTGCAGATTCTCCTGTATCTAAAATAGTAGGTTTTATGTTTACTTTAGTGTGATAGGTTATTTTGCTTGAAGCATATGAAGAAATAAACATATCACACACATATATATATATTGGGGGAGGAGGCTATTATTTAAGGACTTTTAAGATACCTGTGGATATTATTCTTTGATTCTACACCAAAACTTGCTAAGAAAATAGTGGAAACAATTATAGTACCTTCTGATAAAGGCTATGGTGAGGGAAACACATGATTCTATAGAAGTACATAGACAGGGCCACCAATGAGGATGTGGGTAACAGAGAAGACTCTGCAAGAAATGAGGGTTAAGCTGGCTGAATGCAAGTTAAAGAGCGTTCCAGGAAGGGTAAATAGTCCAGAAAGGATAGGACGAGTTCACAGAATCAAAAGGGTGTCAATATGGCCCTGTTTATAGTCACATGGAGTGTTGAAACAGGGACATAAAAGTGCCAAAGTGTGAAACTCAAGAGATAATCAAGGGCTTGAATATGAAGACTAGCAAATTTCGACTCTTCTCTAAAGATAATGAAAACTGAATGAAGGACTTAAGCAGAAGAATGACAGCTCAGGAAAGCCAAAAGTTGAAGGAGATGGACTGGTTAGCCGTGTGAGGTACAGTAGAGAGGTCCAATAATATAGTCTTAAGTGTATACCTTGATTTTGGCCCTGACAATATTATTTGTGACTTCCCTGAGAAAAAGTGGAAGGTGGGGCTACATAGCAGTGAGCTAAGGAGTGAATGGGGAGTGAAGACGGTGAGGGAAGGCTTGCTTTCAATGGACTTGTCTGGGAACAAAAAAGTAGGACAGTAATTAGAGGCGACAAGCAGTAATCATAGGCTGAGGGGTAGAAGCCAGTATATTGAGAAATATCAAAACTGTGGATCTCGAAAAGGACACAGGAGGTGCTTTGCTTGTAGACGTATGGCAGGCCTGCTCTACTAAGGTGAAGGTTGATTGTGGTATATGGATTAATTATTTTTACAATCATTCTACTATTTTATTTTTTTTTTTTAATTTTTTAAATCTTTATTTATTTTTGAGAGAGAGACAGACTGTGAGCAGGGGAGGAGCAGAGAGAGAGGGAGACACAGAATCCAAAGCAGGCTCCAGGCCCTGAGCTGTCAGCACAGAGCCCGATGTGGAGCTCGAACCCACAAACCATGAGATCATGACTTGATCGGAAGTCGAACGCTCAACATACTGAGCCACCTAGGCGCCCCATTCATTTTACTATTTAAAAAAAAATATCTTTGAAGTATGTTGTCACATTTTTCTCATTTTGCTTAGTCAAAGTTTATCTCCCAGCAATATGAAAACATAGACATGGTTCAAATCCTAAATAAATCATTTTACAAACTCACATCAGTGGTGTCTGAATTACTGAGCTTTTGTTTTCAGCCAAAATTAGAGAGGATTACTTGACTATCAACTTATCTGAAGAATGAGCGGCATGGCTGAATTTGGAACGAGACCTACTAGGAAACCCATCTCAGTCCCTCTGCAGTAGACATCTCATGCGTGATGTTTTCACCCTTTTGTTTATTTATTCTGTTTAGGAGGCTTGAGCTTCTTGTACGAAGCCAGCTGGTTACAAGCTCCAGAGTAGTGATTTTTAGTATTTTTTAAAAATTATTTTATTTTTATTTTTTTAAATTTACATCCAAATTAGTTAGCATATAGTGCACCGATGATTTCAAGAGTAGATTCCTTAGTGCCCCTTACCCATTTAGCCCATCTCCCCTCTCACAACCCCTCCAGTAACTCTCTGTTTGTTCTCCACATTTAAGAGTCTCTTATGCTTTGTCCCCCTCCCTGTTTTATATTATTTTTGTTTCCCTTCCCTTGTGTTCATCTGTTTTGTCTCTTAAAGTCTTCATATGAGTGAAGTCATATGATTTTTGTCTTTCTCTGACTAATTTTGCTTAGCATAATACCCTCCAGTTCCATTCACATAGTTGCAAATGGCAAGTTTTCATTCTTTTTGATTGCCAAGTAATACTCCATTGTGTATATATATATATATATATATATATACACACACACATATGTATATATATACGTATATATATACGTATGTATATACATATGTGTGTGTGTATATATATATATATGTATATATATACGTATATACATATGTGTATATATATACGTATGTATATACATATGTATATACATACGTATATATATATATATATATACCACATCTTCTTTATCCATTCATCCATTGATAGACATTCGGGATCTTTCCATACTTTGGCTACTGTTGATAGTGCTGCTATAAACATGGGGGTGCTTGTGTCCCTTCGAAACAGCACACCTGTATCCCTTGGATAAATACATAGTAATACAATTGCTGGGTCTTAGGGTAGTTCTATTTTTAGTTTTTTGAGGAAACTCCATACTGTTTTCCAGAGTGGCTGCACCAGCTTGCTTTCCCACCAACAACGCAATAGAGATCCTCTTTCTCTGCATTCTTGCCAACATCTGTTGCTGTCTGAGTTGTCAATGTTTGCCATTCTAAACAGACGTGAGGTGGTATCTCATTGTGGTTTTGATTTGTATTTCCGTGATGATGAGTGATGTTGAGCATTTTTTCATATGTCAGTTGGCCATCTGGATGGCTTCTTTGGAGAAGTGTCTATTCATGTCTTTTGCCCATTTCCACTGGATTATTTGTTTTTTGGTTGTTGAGTTTGATAAGTTCTTTATAGATATTGGATACTAACCCTTTATCTGCTATGTCATTTGCAAATATCTTCTCCCATTCTGTCAGTTGCCTTTTAGTTTTGCTGATTGTTTCTTTCACTGTGCAGAAGCTTTTTATTTTGATGAGGTCCCAGTAGTTCATTTTTGCTTTTGTTTCCCTTGCCTCTGGAGACGTGTTGAGTAAGAAGTTACTGTGGGCAAGATCAAAGAGGTCTTTGCCTGCTTTCTCCTCGACGATTTTGATGGCTTCCTGTCTTACATTTAGGTCTTTCATCCATTTTGAGTTTATTTTTGTGTAGGGTATAAGAAAGTGGTCCAGGTTCATTCTTCTGCATGTTTCTGTCCAGTTTTCCCAGCAGCACTTGCTGACGAGACTGTCTTTATTCCATTGGATATTCCTCCCTGCTTTGTCAAAGATTAGTTGGCCATATGTTCTTGGATCCATTTCTGGGTTCTCTATTCTATTTATCTGAGTGTCTTTTCTTGAGCCAGTACCATACTGTCTTGATGATTACAGCTTTGTAGTTATAGCTTGAAGTCTGGGATTGTGATGCCTTCTCATTTGGTTTTCTTTTTTAAGATCGCTTTGGCTATTCAGGGTTGTTTCTGGTTCCATACAAATTTTAGAATTATTTGTTCAAGCTCTGAGAAGAATGCTGGTGTTATTTTGACAGAGAATGCATTGAATATGTAGATTGCTTTGGGTAGTATCGACATTTTAACAATATTTGTTCTTCCTATCCAGGAGCAATCATTTTCCATTTTTTTGTGTCTTCTTCAATTTGTTTCGTAAGCTTTCTATAGTTTCCAGAGTATATATTTTTCACCTCTTTGGTTAGATTTATTCCTAGGTATTTTATCATTTTTGGTGCAACTGTAAATGGGATCGGTTTCTTGATTTCTCTATCTGTTGCTTCATTGTTGGTGTATAGGAATGCAACCGATCTCTGTGCATTGATTTTATATCCTGCAACTTTGCTGAATTCATGAATCAGTTCTAGCAGTTTTTTGGTGGAATCTTTTGGGTTTTCCATATAGAGTATCATGTCATCTGCAAAGAGTGAAAGTTTGACCTCCTCCTGGCCGATTTGGATGCCTTTTATTTCTTTGTGTTGTCTAATTGCAGAGGCTAAAACTTTCAATACTATGTTGAATAACAGTGGCAAGAGTGGACATCCCTGTCTTGTTCCTGACCCTAGGGGAAAGCTCGCAGGTTTTCCCCACTGAGGATGATATTAGTGTCGGGTTGTTCATATATGGCTTTTATGATCTTGAGGTACGACCCTTCTGTCCCTACTTTCTTGAGGGTTTTTATCAAGAAAGCATGCTCTATTTTGTCAAATGCTTTCTCTGCATCTATTGAGAGGATCATATGGTTCTTGTCCTTTCTTTTATTGATGTGATGAATCACGTTAATTGTTTTGTGGATGTAGAACGAGCCATGCATCCCATGTATAAATCCCACTTGATCATGGTGAATAATTTTCTTAATGTATCATTGGATCCAGTTGGCTAATATCTTGTTGAGGATTTTTACATCCATGTTCATCAGGGAAATTGGTCTATAGTTCTCCTTTTTAGTTGGGTCTCTGGCTTTGGAATCAAGGTAATGCTGGCTTCATAGAAAGAGTTTGGAAGTCTTCCTTCCATTTCTATTTTTTTGGAATGGTTTCAAGAGAATAGGTATTAACTCTTGCTTAAATGTTTGGGAGAATTCCCCTGGAAATCCATCTTGCCCTGGACTCGTGTTTTTTGGCATATTTTTGATTACTAATTCGATTTCCTTACTGGTTATGGGTCCGTTCAAATTTTCTGTTTCTTCCTGTTTCAATTTTGGTAGTGTATATGTTTCTAGGAATTCGTCCATTTCTTCCAGGTTGCTCATTTTATTAGCATATAATTGCTCATAATAATATTATTGTTTTTATTCTGCTATGTTGGTTGTGACCTCTCCTCTCTCATTCTTGATTTTATTTATTTGGGTCCTTTCCTTTTTCTTTTTGATCAAACTGGCTAGTGGTTTATCAATTTTGTTAATTCTTTCAAAGAACCAGCTTCTGGTTTCATTGATCTGTTCTACTGTTTCTTTAGTTTCAGTAGCATTAATTTCTGCTCTTATCTTTATTATTTCCTGTCTTCTGCTGGTTTAGGGTTTATTTGCTGTTCCTTTTCCAGCTCTTTAAGGTGTAAGGTTAGGTTGTGTATCTGAGATCTTTCTTCCTTCTTTAGGAAGGCCTGGATTGCTAGATACTTTATTCTTATGACTGCATTTGCTGCATCCCAGAGGTTTTGGGTTGTGGTGTTATCATTTTCATTGGCTTCCATATATTTTTTAATTTCCTCTTTAACTTCTTGGTTGGCTCATTCGTTCTTTATTAGGAAGTTCTTCAGTCTCCAAGTAATTGTTACCTTTCCAAATTTTTTCTTGTGGTTGATTTTGAGTTTCATATTGTTGTGGTCTGAAAATATGCATGGTATGATCTCGATCTTTTTGTACTTGCTGAGGGATGATTTGTGTCCCAATGTGTGGTCTATTCTGGAGAACATTTCATGTGCACTGGAGAAGAATGTATATTCTGCTGCTTTAGGATGAAATGTTCTGAATATACCTGAACCCATCTGGTCCAGTGTGTCACTCAAAGCCATTGTTTTCTTGTTGATTTTTTGATTAGATGATCTGTCCTTTGCTGTGAGTGGGGTGTTGAAGTCTCCTACTGTTATGGTATTACTCTCGATGAGTTTCTTTATGTTTGTGAATAACTGATTTATATATTTTCATGCTGCCACATTTGGCACAAAGATGTTTATAATTGTTAGGTCTTCTTGATGGATAGATCCCTTTATTATGATATAATGCTTTTCTGCATCTCTTGATACAATCTTTATTTTAAAGTCTAGATTGTCTGGGGCGCCTGGGTGGCTCAGTCGGTTGGGCGGCCGACTTCAGCTCAGGTCATGATCTCGCGGTCCGTGAGTTCGAGGCCCGTGTCGGGCTCTGTGCTGACAGCTCAGAGACTGGAGCCTGTTTCGGATTCTGTGTCCCCCTCTCTCTGACCCTCCCCCATTCATGCTCTGTCTCTCTCTATCTCAAAAATAAATAAACGTTAAAAAAAATTTTTTTAAAGTCTAGATTATCTGATATAAGGATGGCTACTCTGGCTTTTTTTTGTTGACCATTAGCATAATAGATAGTTTTCCATTCCCTTGTTTTCAATCTGAAGGTGTCTTTAGGTCTAAACTGGCCTCTTGTAAACAGCATAGAGATGGATCTTCTTTTCTTATCCATTCTCTTACCCTATGTCTTTTGATTGGAGCATTGAGTCCATTGATGTTTAGAGTGAGTACTGAAAGATATGAATTCATTGCCATTATGATGCTTGTAGAGTTGGAGTTTCTGGTGGTGTTCTCTGGTCCTTTCTAATCTTTGTTGCTTTTGGCATATATATATATATATATATATATATATATATATATATATATACACCTGTGTGTGTTTTTCATCTTTTCTCCCCTCAGACAGTCCCCTTAAAATTTATTGCAGGGCTGGTTTACTGGTCACAAACACAAAACTTTGTCTGGGAAACTTTTTATCTCTCCTTCTATTTTGAATGACAGCCTTGCTGGATAAAGAATTCTTGGCTGCATATTTTTCTGGTTCAGCACATTGAATATATCCTGCCACTCCTTTCTGGCCTCCCAAGATTCTGTGGATGAGTCTGCGGCAAACTTGATCTGTCTTCCCTTGTAGGTTAAGGACTTCTTTTCCCTTGCTGCTTTCATGATTCTCTCCTTGTCTGAGTATTTTGTGAATTTGACTATGATATGCCTTGTTGATGGTCAGTTTTTGTTGAATCTAATGGGGGTCCTCTGTGCTTCCTGGATTTTGATGTCTGTGTCTTTCCCCAGGTTAGGAAAGTTTTCAGATCTGATTTGCTCACATAACCCTTCTACCCCTATTTCTCTCTCTTCCTCTTCTGGGACCCCTATGATTCTGATGTTGTTCCTTTTTAATGAGTCACTGATTTCTCTAATTCTTAAATCATGCTCTTTTGTCTTCATCTCCCTCTTTTTTCCTACTTCATGATTCTCCATAAGTTTGTCCTCTAAATCACTGATTCTCTGTTCTGCCTCACCCATCTTTGCCACTGCGGCATCCATTCAAGATTGCAGCTCAGTTATAGCATTTTTTTAATTTCATCCTGGCTTTTATATCTGCAGAAAGGGATTCTAATCTATATTTGACTCCAGCTAATATTCTTATTATCGTGATTCTAAATTCTGATTCAGACATCTTGCTTGTATCTGTGTTGGTTAAATCCCTGGCTGTCGTTTTTTTCCTGCTTTTTCTTTTGGGGTGAATTCCTTAGTTTCATCATTTTGAAGGGAGAAAAGGAATTAATGAGGTAGAAAAAATTAAAATTGAAAATATTAAAATTAAAAAAATATTAAAATTAAAAAATTACAAACACACTCACAATAAAAATTGAATAAATGATGCTAGATCCTAGGTGTGTTTTGGTCCAGGTGTTGAAAGTGGCTTGATAGATTAGAGGAAAAAGGGGGGGGGAATAATTTGAAAATTTGAAAAAATGAATACGCTAAAGTAGACTAAGATGAAATGATGGATATAAAATAGAATTTCAAAAAACTTACATAAAAGTAAAAAATAAAGTAGAAAAAAAGTAAAGAAAAATATTTTTAATAAAAATTGAACATAAAAATGAATTATTTCTCTTTCTGTATTCAAAAAAAAAGAAAAGAAACAAAAAAGAGGAAAAAAAAGAAAGAAAGAAAATTGAATAGATGGACCAGTGAACAGACTGAAATACAACTGAAATTACTTTGTTTTCCCCTAGTAGTCAAATCATGAAGCGCTTTACAGTCCATAAACTAGTTAGGCAGTGAGACTTCTGTTGTTAAAGAGCGAGGTTGGCCCATTTGGGCGGGGCTTAGTGTAACAGCTCCATTCTCCACTAGATGGCACTGCTAGCATACTGGGGTGGACTGTTGTGGCGCTTGTAGGTGCGTATGTGCATGAGCGGGAGCGGTGAAAATGGCATCACCCAGCTACCCAGTCTCTAGTACCAGAACTCTGTTCTCCCCAGTGAGCAATTGCACACGTGTCCTTCATCTTCAGCTTCCATCTACTTCCTAGTTCCACACTGTCCATGACCAGGTCCCAGGCAGCACATCCCTCCCGAGTTTTGTCTCAGATGTGGCTGCCTTCCCCAGCCCCCCACTTCTGAGGGACTGTGGCCTTGACCCACTCCGCCCCTCTGTGGAGGGTCTCACCCAGCAATGGCCGTGCTGCTGCCGATGCCAGAGACTGCAGCCAGGTGCCAGCCCACCTCAGAAAAAGTTTGCGAGACAGTGTAGCAGCAGCACCTCAGGGATTATGGAAAATCATAACACACATCTGGCACCAGGTTTTACCCCTAACACCAGTGAATGTGGCCATTCTCTGGGGTCTGCTGTGCCCAGGTGGCCTCATAGCCTCTACCAAATGTCCTTCCAGTGTGTAACTACTTCTCCCCGTGTGGCTCAAGAAACTCCCAGACCCCACTCTGCTCTTGGGGATTCGCCTTACCACCAGAGCACTGCCAGTTATCGAGCTGAAGAGTTTCAGACTCTGCACTCTCCCTGTTTACAGTCTTAATGGAATTTAAACCCTCTCCTTTCTCCTTTCTCCTTTCACCTTTCTCCTTTCTCCTTTCTCCCTTTTTAGTTCAGTCCCTGCAGCTCTTTCCAATTTTCCACTCTCTCTCCAGCTGCTTTTGGGGAGGGGTGCTTTTCCCATATTCTCTGCCCCCCTCCCCCATCTCCATCCTCTCTCTTCATGCAAAAGCAGCTCCCTGCCCTCCATGGCTTCTCTCTCCCCAAGTTCACCTCTCTATGCCACATACCTGCTGAATTCTGTGGTTCAGTTTATGCAGATCAGTTTTCTAGGTGTGCACGATGGTTTAGTGTTGGTTTGGCTGTATTTCATGGACAGGAGACACACAAAAAACTTCCATGCTGTTCCACCATCTTGGTTCCTCTTACCTGATTTTTAGTATAGTTAAACGGATAAAAATACTTGGGACCAGTTTATCAAATAGAACCGAGAGTTTGTTAATACCATTAACCTGCCTGAAACTGATGTGAAATTTGGTCCATGATCTGTTTCCCCACAATTTGGGGCTGTCATATATACATCTTATTGCTATGACAGGACAAGAATCCAAGCTTACTGGCTAAATGATCCTTGATAACCATGTGTACCTGATGAAAGCCACTTGGGTTTATATGTTGGTAACTCAGGAGCCTGATAATAACTAGAATTTATAGCAGTCATTTCTCTTCTGCATTTCTCTGGTGTGAACAGATAAATTTTTTTTCAGAAAGCTTGAAGCTGTAATAACTCAAAGCATTGCCATAGAAACAAGCCACCACCATCAATAAATCAGGGGTGAGAAAAATATCCCAAAAATGTATAATTGCTGGTGAAAACTGCCCAAATCAAATAAAATGGTATGAATTTTGATCCAGGTGTATGTGTGGGTATATAATGAGATATTAAAAATGGAAAACAATTGAATTAACAATTGAATTCAAACAAGTCAAGTGTTAGAAAATAGCATTTGTTACACGTGTATTTTTATTGCAAACGTGAATGGTCACACAAACACAATATTGATCTGGAGTAAATCGGAGCAGTGCTAACTTACCATGTATAACAGGTTCTATGCTGGGGTCATTTTTTCTCAGCAATAAGTGATTATTTGAGCTGGTACTGCAACAAATGAAGAAACACAGTACAAAAACATGCAGGAACCACGTGGCTATTATATGAGTTTTCAAGATTTGATAAAAAAGAGCCATGGTGTACATGGGTCGCTGGTTGTAAAATATTGTATTGGGTAGGTATTTAATTTGGGTGCCAGTTCCATCTGTAATTATGTTTCAGACTACCTGTTTCAAGAAGACTCTAAAATACTTAAGATGCATCTAAGATAAAAGCAAACAGAGTTAAAGTGATAAAATGAAAAGAAAATGTAATGTATACATCATAGACAAAAATAAGCTCAAATGGATTAAAGACCTAAATGTAAGGCCTAAAATAATAAAACTCCTAAAATAAAACATAGGCAGTAATCTCTTGGACATCGGCCTTAGCAACATTTTTCTAGATCTCTCTCCTCAGGCAAGGGAAACAAAAGAAACAATAAGCTAGTGGGACTACATCAAACTAAAAGGCTTTTGCACAACAAAGGAAATCATCAACAAAACAAAAAGGCAACTTACTGTATGGTAGAAAATAGATGCTAATGATATAACTGATAAGGAGTTAATATCAAAAATATATAAAAAAAACTCATAGAACTTAACACCAAATAAGCAATCTAATTAAAAATAGGCAGAGAACCTGCAAAGACATTTCTCTAAAGAAGACATACAAATGGCCAACAGACTCATGTAAAGATGCTCAAATCACTCATCATCAGGGAAATGCAAATCAGAACCTCAAGGAGATATTACCTCACATCTGTCAGAATGGCTGGAATCAAGAAGACAAGAGGTAACAAATGTTGGTGAGCATGTGGAGAAAATGGAATCCTCATGCATTGCTGGTAGGAATGTAAACTGGTTCAGCCACCATACAACCCAGTAATTCTACTTCTGGGTTTTACCTAAAGAAAATATAAACACTAATTTGAAAAGACATATGCACCCCTATCCTTATTGCAGCATTATTTACAATAGCCAGGATGTGGAAGTAACCAAGTGTCCATCAACAGATGAATGGATTAAGAAGATGTGGGAGATGCACACACACACATACACATAATGGAGCGTCAGCCACAAAAAAGAGTGAAATTTTGCCATTTACAACGACATGGATGAACCTAGAGTGTATTATGCTAAGTGAAATAAGTCAGAGAGAAAAAGACTAATACCATATGATTTCACCTATATGTGGAGTCTAAAACAAAACAAAACAACAAAATAGAAACAGGTTTATAAATACAGAGAACAAATTGGTGGTTTCCAGAAGGGAGAGCATTTGGGGGGAGGGGTGAAATAGGTGAAGGAGATTAAGAGGTATAATCTTCCAGTGACAAAATAAGTCATGCAGATGGAAAAGTACAGCGTTGGAAACATAGTCAATAATATTGTAATAGCTTTGTGTGATGATAGATGGTAACTACATTTTTCATGGTGAGCATTTTGTAATGTATCTAGCTATCATATTTTGTATACCTGAAACTAGTATAATATTGTGTGTCAATTACACTTCATTAAAAAATAAAATGTAATGTGGTTTAAAAAATATAAATAGTATAAAAATGGAGTAAAAGGGGAAAGAGCTATAAGTGGGCTGAAGTGCACCATGGCTTTACCTAGAAGAGCAAACATTAAAATATCATTTAGAATTGGCAAATGACATAACTCTTAAGCACTTGACTCTGATTGTCTCTCAAACTCTATTGGTTTAATGGGGTGACTTGCAGATCGTTATACAGAGCTTGGTCTGGAGATAAGTACTGGACAGAAGTATAAAATGGGGAGAGTTTACATATCAGAAATGGCACAGTATGTCGTTTACTTAATCTAATTTAGGCCTTGTTGATTTTGAAGTAACTGGCTTCCTAATCTTATTTCTTCCCCTATGTTCTCTCTCTCTCTCTTTTCTCAATGCATCCCCCTCTTTCTCTCTCTCTTCCTCACTCCTTCTCTTCTCTCATTCCTGCACAAACCACTGAAGACTGATGCTGTACAGCAGTCTGAGGTCAGACTTTTTCCAAACAAACAAACAAGCAAACAAACGACAAGTGCTGGCAAGGAAGTGGAGAAAAATGCATGCTTGTGCGCTGTTGATAGGAACGCAAATTAGTGTGGCCACCATAGAAAACAGTATGGAGGTTCCTCAGATAAAAATAGAAATATCCTATGATCCACTAATCGCACTAGTGAGTATTAACCCAAAAAATACAAACACACTAATTCAAAGGGATACATGCAGCCCTATGTTTATAGCAGCATTATTTACAGTAGTCAAATTATGGAAACAGGCCAAGTATCCATCAATAGATAAATGGATAAAGAAGATGTGGTATATATATGCAATAAAATATTATTCAGTCCTAAAAAAGAATGAAACCTTGCCATTTGCAATGACCTGGATGGAGGTAGAGAGTATTATGCTAAGTGAAATAAGTCAGAGAGAGAGACAAATACCATATGATTTCATTCATACATGGAATTTTAAGAAACAAACAAGCGAAGGGGAAAAAAGAGAGAGAGAAAGGGAGTCAGAGACAAATCAAGAAACAGACTCTTAACTATAGAGAACAAACAGATGTTTACCAGAGGGGAGGTGGGTGGGGAGGGGATGGGTCAAATAGGTGAAGGGGATTAAGGAGTGTGCTCGTCATGATGAGCACTGGGTAATATATAGAATTGACGAATCACTATATTGTACACTTGAAACTAACAGAATACTGTATTTACTACACTGGAATTAAAAAATAATAAAAATTGCAAAATAAATTAAAAGTACATAACACACACACACACACACACACACACAAATGTATATAGACTCTTAAAAAAAAGAGTATTTGGAGTAAAATTTCATTTCAACTGTATATGGCTGCTTAGGAAGATAATCGAATCTTCTAAGTGATGATAGCAGCACAAAATGACAAACGGAAAAGGAATGTATTGGAATGGCTGATTTCTATCACCAGAAAAGTAAAGAACCAGACTCTGGGAGGACGGAAATCATTTCTGGGGAGAGCAGGTAGCAGGACCCCATGAACAGCCTTTACGGAGGCTTCCCTTGAGGGAAAAGAGCTCTCTACCTTTTTGAAGTATTTTTGATGCTCTGCTCAAAAGTGAACTCCAAGAAACTGCCTGGATCACATGCTAAATCACCAGACCCTATCCAATAGGTAAAATATAGTAGGTCCAAATGGAAGAAAATTAACCAGGAAAACAGAATAAATGCTAAGTGACAAAAGCAGCCGATGTCTACTGGAAATGTCATAATCTTTGTGCCCACACTGGTAGGTTGGAAGAAAGGGGCCAGAATAATTTATTCAGATATCAGAGATGCTAGGAGGCTAAGGAGTAGAGAAGAGCCAAAGAAGGCGTAAGGCATAAGAATTCGAGTGGTTTATGGGAGCCCTTCCCGCTCATTTCCACCTCCTGGTCGTCTTTCCCAACTGCGTCATCTCATGGAACTTACTCTGTACTCACATTCACTCCTGCTTGTTCATACCTTTCTCCTCCTTTATGGCGTGGCTCCTGTCCAGGGACATACAATTTTCAAAGGGTTTCCATCTTTCTGGAATTTCTATGACTGTCCCTTTCCAAGAAAGTGCCTGAAGTTGCCAATGCCCATCCTTTCCCAGCACAAATGGAACTAGTAGTAGATGCCAATTGAAACTGTCTCGTGTCCCTTTCTGTGGTCGCCGTGTCCACTGAGTTAAAGCTCCCGTGTCGTGGAGATTTTAGACTTTTGGCTCAAAGGGTGGTTCTAAGCTTATGAAAATAGATTCAATCTCCTTAAGTCAAGGTCTGTTCCAAACAGCCACTGGTGGTTGGGAAGATCCTGCCAAACCCAGAAACCACGGGTCTGTGCCAGTAAGCTGGCCACGGTTTTTCTGTTTTTTGTTTGTTTGTTTGTTTTGTTTTTTGTTTTCATAAGTTTCACATTTCTGTACAAAGTTTCATTTTCTAATTTGGAATTGTAAACATTCCACCTGCCTTCACCTTGGGGTGGTTTGGAAAGCACTAGAAAAAATGTAGGGCGTAATCAAACCTTTCTTAGGTGGATTTTCATTTTTTGCTATGGCACCATGTGGAATTAAGAAAAACAAAACAGCAAAACAAAACAACAACAACCGTGAGGGCCACTACGAAAGCCACCTGCTCGCGAAGGCTTTCGGCTTCTCCTTTCCATACGTACCGCCAAGGGAGGTCCCTGAGACATTACAATGCCAGCTTTGGGGTCCCAAATGCCAGCCTCTTAAATAGCAGCGACACGGTAGCAGTGGGAACACAACAGACTTGTCATTTTTGTATGTTTGAATATGTTTATGTCCATAATTAGCTCATTATGAGATAAACACACGAAGATGAAAGAGCAGGGTGGCATTTTAATCCTTCTTACCCAGGACAAAGAAAACTATTTTTTGGCATGGAAACTTTCCACTTTTAGTAAGAGACGAGTGTGAGTGGGGCCGAGCACGCTGTCGTCAGTTCCACCAGGTTCGATTAATTGCCGAAACCCAACAAAAATAGCCTCTCACGGTTCCCATTGTTCTGCAGCTGTCAGCTTCAGAGCGCTTGTTGTCCCCTTCCTTGTGAATAATCATCATGGTTGCCCAGTTTCCTTTCTTGATTTCCCACCAGAAGTTGTGATGTTTCATAGGAAGAGAGGGCAACCCTCCCAGCATTTCTTTCCAGGCCTTTTGAACACATCCGTCCCGAAGCACTTGTGCTTTTCTCCCAATCCCTGAATTTCTTGACCTGCCTGGACTCGGAGACTGTGTTTGTGAGCAGGCATGCTTTAACCATTTGATAAGGGAGGCTGAGTGGCTTCCTGTTTGAAAACAGGTCAAAAAGATATGAGTCTTAAATGGAATGTGTGCACAAGTCTTAGGCCTAATGCTTTGTTTGGTTTTGTTTCAAAAAAAAACTCTTTGCTTCTTGCTGCTTTGTTGAAAAGAGTTTTAAGATTGCTAAATGTATAATCTGCCTTCTGAGTTTAGCAATTACTGCAAAAGGTTATATCATGTATTTATAGAACCTCATTTAGTTGAATGTCAAACTTCTAGCAACTTAATTCTTCAGAACATAGACCTGTACTTCAAGGGGAAAAGAAAGACCATTAACCTGGTTGCAAAAACTCCATGCACTAAAACCCAAATGCTTTTCACTTGGAAAGGTTTTAAAACTTGGCACCCTGCCTGGCATATATTCAACACTAGGTAAGTGTTTGTGGTTATCATCAGAACTTATTAGCTGCTCTACATACATATCTAGCAAACCTAGTTATCATGTTTCTTTGAAGAAAAGAAAGAGATTACTGACAGCATTTTCCAATGATGGCAAAAGATAACAACAGAATGAGAAAGTTGTGAAAATCTGCACCTGACATTTAGCTATAATAATGAGGCAGAAAATTTCAAAACCACCATTGCAGTAGTAAGTTGCCCGCTTAACCTGCCGAGGGATCTGAAGTACATTAGACCATCCTTTAGAGACCCAAGCCTAACGATCATCACAAACTTTAAGTCATCAGGGAAAAGTCCAATTAGGTTTCATGTATTCTAAGAATGTAATGCAAAGTAATATTAAAAAAAAAAAAAAAAAAGTTTAAAAGGGGTAGACTGAGGCCCTAAACGGGACTGTCATCAAGTATCTTGAAGAATCTACGTAAATAAGGAAGCCTCTCCATCAGTGATCTCAGTTCTCAGTGACGCCTTGCTGGATACACTGATGGCTGTCAGATCTGAAGGTAATTCACCACATAGTCTGATGATCTCCATGCGCCTGGCTTAAAGACAGAGGGGAACCCCACAGTCCTCTCCTGGTGCCGCGCCGCGTCTGACTTCCTTTAGAAAACAGCTGTCTTACTGTTCCGGAAGCCTCCAGCCTGCCCTCCGACAGAATGCGGCTCCTTTGCTCAGAATGAGTCACCGCGTCTATTTGCAACCCGCCTAACTGGTGTGTGTGCGGGCATTGGCTCCCCACAGTCAGCGGAGGCGGCATGGCTCGGACTTAGGATTCACAGCAGCCTCCAGTTAGGTCTCTGACCTGTTTGTGTTTGCTGCAGGCTCGCTCCAGGTCACCACACATTCTTTTCCTCCTCTGTCATCACCAAAACCACTAGCAACCGTGTTGCGCCTCACACTTACCTTGTCGAGTGATTTTACGTCTGTGCCTTTGTTCCCAACGTGTGTCTCCCCAGACAGGTACCTTCCTCCCTTCTCTCCAGCCAGTTACTACCGCTAATTCCTCCACGGCTAGCCATGGTTAGTTTGGGGCAATTTTGCTCCCCAGGGGACATTTGGCAACGTTTCAGGACATTTTTAATGGTCTGACCTGGGGACAGGTGCTACTGGCATGCAGTGGATAGAGGCCAGGGAAGCTGCTAAACATCTCACGGTGCCCACGCCGGTCCACCGCAACGAAGGCTCGTGGGGTCCAAACAGTCAATAGTGTCAAGGTCGGAAGACCCTGCACTCTCGCTGGTCCCTATTCTTCAAGTCTCAGCTCAAATCTCACCTCCCCTGGAAACTTCCCTGCCCTGTACTTCTTACTGTATGAGCTGGCTGAACTCCCCCTACTCTTTTCACTTCTAGTCCTTGCTATGTGCTCTTTCTTCAGCGTTTCTGTACTGTAGCAAATTGCCTTTGTGTTATGTCCTCTTCCCCAATTGACTGGAAGTTCCTGCTTGAGCCTGGGGCAGGGTCTTTTTCATCCATGTGTGGCCAGCACTCACACTAGGGCCTAGCTTATTGCTATTTTTTTTTTTAATGTTAGAATAATTGAATGACAAAGGAACAATCTTTTTTTAAGCTTTATGCCTTCGTTTTTCCATTAATTATTTGGCAGCATCAGAGACATCTTGCTGATCCTCTTGAGAATCTTTAAATGCAGAGCAAGCGGTTTCTATCTTCCTACGTTATGTCTGTGTTCTAGAGCATCTCCGCAGGGATGGCATCTTTGACGATAAACTTTGGATGGTGATAACAGTACATTTGAAGCTAGCAGTGAGCCCATCTTTCGCTGCTAATAATTGACTGGACTGGAATTATTTTCTATTTAAGATGAAAGTCACTGAAGTCAGATTGCCTGTGTCCAGATCTGGGATCTGCCACGTACTACCTGTGTGACCTTGAGCAATTTCCTTAAACTCTGTCAGTTTTCTGTCCAAAAAATGGGGGTGAACATAGTACAGAGCTCATACATTTTTAAATGAAGATTAGCTGAGTTAATAGCTGAGTATTAGCTGAGTTAATAGCTGAGTTAATAGCTTGTAAAATACTTAGGAGTACCTGGCACCCAACAAGTGCCATGTAAGTGCTTGCTGAACAAGGATGGAAGGAGAGTCGGTATCAACCCCCTGTCGCTGTCATGAATGCATCGAGTCAGGCAAACACATCTCATTCTAACGTGTCTCTCTATTGCACTCTTGAAGAGAAACCAACGGACCCACGCTAAAAGATAAGCTACTCACGACTTGCCAGCCATGTGTCCTGATCAAACCAAAATAACTGTCCAGAGCTCATCAAACTTTTTGCAGGCAGGTGATGGAGTGTCGTGTAATCTTGGCACAGATGCAAAAACCACTGATCGTCTACAGTTGCCACCTGCTGCAGCATTCTAATTCTTCTGCTTCAAACACTGGCATTTTAATCATTCTGCCCATAGCAACTCATGGCCTTTAAATTAGCATTAAAAATTTATTCTTTTGGTTTATCCTTCCTGAATCAAGCTAATTAACTATCAGCTGAGAGCCCTTTAAATTATAACCTGAGTGTGTTACATTTTCTCATTTATAATGCCTCGACTAGGCAAATTGAAAACCCAAAAAGGAGTGAATTAGTTAATGTTAATTAAAGGGTACAGCATGGAACGGATGCCAGGTCAGTCTTTGGAGTGTGCTTAGAAAGCCATTGTCGGGACTAGGTTGACCCTTGCAGCACATCACTTTGGACAAAAGACTTTGCCATGTGACTTTGTAAAAAGGGGGAAAAGAAAGCTAGAGAGAAGACTAGAAGCAGCACTGAAGAAGATAGTACTTATCTGTACATTACATACATTACATATGCAATATTACAAATTCTCTATACTAGGAAAACAAGTAACCAAATCAGCTCTTGAAGTTTCTTTTAACATTTTCCTGAAATCTCCCGTTTATATTTTTAATTAGTAAGTATTCTCTGAATGTCTCCTACAGACAAGGTTTTATTAGACACTTAGAGAAATGGAAAGATAAGAGGGTCACCACCCAAAGAACTTACAATATAGAGTAGCACTGTCCAACAGAACATTCTGTGATAATGAAAATATTCTCTCTCTGCACCAGCCAATAGAGTTGCTACATGTGGATATTCAGTATTGCGAATGTGGCTTGTGTGACTGAGGACTTGGAGTTTTACTTTTAATTTAAATTTAAGTAGAATAGCCACATGCAGCTACTATATTGACTATTTCAAATCTAGAAGGTAAGACATCCTGCATACTGCTTGTTTTTATTACTTGAAGATTTCCAAAGGTTGGCAGTCAATGTTTTTCTCATGCCATATCATTGTACTTTTCTCTCTCTCTCTCTCGCTTGCTCACACACACACTGCTCTGTTTTCTATTCAGTGTAATATTCATCAACTTAAACTGATTTTCCTCAGGGCTGTGATGATCAACTTAGAGAGAAGAAACATATCAGAATTTCTGGAGTGAAGAAGAGAAAACAGCTGCATAATAAATGTTATAATTTGTAATGAGAAAATGAAAAAAAAATACTTACACCCAAATTATGGGAAAGTGAAATGGGGAGGGAGTTTGTAGCATGCAAATGGTTCTCAACACAACGTGTACCTGTTCCCAAGGGGGGAATATCAGAATCGAGGAAGAGGCGGGAAAGAGGCTATGACTTTTTTATGTTGAACTAATTGGTGCATGGGTTTACAAACTTTAGGAAATACTACCTTTACTTAAGAACATTTAAAACACATTGGTATTAAAGTACCGAAGGGTCTTTTCATCACATGCATGCCATGCACGTAACCATTATCTCAACAGCATGGGCAATTCACTGAGTGTTCTGGGGACAAGCAGCTGGGTGGTCTGGGGTTCTCCACAGAGTTGCTGACCCAATTACGAGTTGTGTATACTAGACCATATAATTTGCATTTTACCTTAATAGTCTTCAATGAAAGCAAAGGTGTTAGGAATATAGTTGTGAAAAAACTGGTTTATTCATAGTTTAACAAACCACTATGAGTAAACAAAAATGCATTCAACGTACAATAATAGTAGGACTCATTAATCAGGACAAGTTATTTGTTTTTTTTTTAATTCATATTTATAATTCAATCGGTGTATTTTATAAGTAAGGACTAATTTCATGAGGTTTGGTACATTTACTTATATTTTCAAGTTATTTTATGTTCATTAAAGATGGATTTCAGGTTCAGTCATTTTCATTGTTGAGCTATGATGTTTCCTTATTTACCCCACCATTTTGTGCTTGACTTGAATAATACGAATATTGCCACCTATAGGTCAAAATGATTTTTTTTGTTTGTTTCTCAAGAACGCAATGTGGAAGAACTAAAACCCCTTGGAGAACAGATCTTTCAGATACTTGAGTTTGACAGCTTCTTAGAATTCATGCTTTTATCCATCTTTTTCCTTTTTCTTTTTTTTTTTTAATTTTGCATGGGAAACTTTTTCAAAGATACCATATAAGTCCCTGACTTCTCAGTTGTTACACTGAAAATAATTAACATGTTTTTGACTATAAAGAATCATCATCAGTATAAATTATTGATCCAGCTTCTTTGGCCCTAGGCAAAACCATCACAAACTGTTGTACCCTTTGAGTATTTCACTCATTAGAATATTCGGTCACTTGTCTGGACTGTCCATTCACTTTTCACTGCTGACAGTATATATTCCTCTCTGACTTTTTAACTCTTCCATACGTTACTTTCAGTTTCTGTAATTAGAAACCAAACAACTACCCGAGTTAGAATTGTTGGCAAAATAAAAGTAATTTGGAAGTAAGTGTGTGACTAAAGTATTCATAAATGTTAGTTTAGGGCTTTGGGGACACAGACAAATTTTTGTAACTTGCTTCCTGATGCGCAGCTGTATTTCTAACAGATAAGAATACTGCATAAAAGTTCTGGAGAGGTAACTCATTAATGACTTATTATTTCTAAGACTTATTCAACTATTAACTTTACTTTTATATTCATATGTGATAATTCTCCACACCTGAAGTGAAGTGTCAATTTTAATAAAAAGTTTTTATGACATTAAAAATATTTGAAAATCTATTATCTTCCAAAAGTCTTCCAACTCTAGTATCAATATGCTATGTAACAGTTACTAAAAATGCTATACTTTTCTCCAAATTAGCAGAACATATTATTTGGAACAAGCATGCAGAACATTATTTACTAATTTGTTAACTCATTGGATTCATAGATAAGACATGTCCTGAGATCCAGCAGGCTTTTAAAAACTAAATCACTCCCAAACTTTTAACTTAGAGGTGTTATATTCAGGTGGTTTGTGTAAGGCCTTGGACATTACTTCAGCACTTCAGAGAAATCTGGAGTAGATCTTACAGTCTAGCTTCTACTCTAGACTTTAACATTTATCAATAACATCCTAGTTTGTAACTTTTATGGGGGAAAAAAAAGAGCTCCAGTTGGGCATCTATTATCTTTATTTGGAAAAGTTATTATCTCTCTATATAAAATAATTATTATTTTTATTATTTTTAAAATGAATATCAGATAAGTAATCCACAAAAAAAGACAAATTAGATAAATTGGGGAAGGACTCAGAAAATACACCATCTAGTTCATCTTGAAAAGACCAGTGGACAGTGTTTCTCCAGATGTTCTGGGAAGAAAAATATCCCACAGTTTCGTGAATTTGAATAGCACCTAATATTAACCTGTTCTTAGATATTCATAATTCATTTTATAGTACTAAATATTAAGTATTCCCAAATGAAAAACCATATGCCAATTTGACCCAAATTTCCCAAATTTTAGACCTTGGAATCCTTTCCTCTTGAAATGCTATTTAATGTCCTATTGAACCACCATATCTGGGCACACATTCTGGTTGTCCCTGGGCTACTCACAGATAGATATTTGCTTCTCCCCTCTTTCTAGGCCACAATAGATCTGCACTTCTTTCCATCTTTGAAAGTTTTACATCATCAAATCACCTGCTATTGTCCAGCTAAATGTAGCAGTCATCGCCTGTGTCACTTTTGGGCAGAGCTTTAAGGGCCACCGTGCAATTTGCCACATTCCCCTTTCTCTGCAAAAAGAAACTAAAAGTATGTATTACGGTGGAAGCTGGCTCAGCTGGGTTTTCAGCCTCTGAGAACTGAGGGTTATTTGTTAAGGCAGCATAACTTAGCTCATGCTGAATAATACAGTAGACTATGCAGCAAAAAACTTAAAAGTATAAAACAGTTTATAAGATTCCCAAGATGAATTGTAGCTCCAGAAACACATGTTAATGGAATTCTGCCGCCGTTTTGCCTTCCTTAAAAATCTTAGACATCTCAAAGGAAAAGTGAATACACTGAGAATGTTCACTTGGTGCAATTATGATCAAGCCAGAGGCTCTCAGTTCATGATTATACTGGGAGCTCTGAAATGCTTGCAGGCACACAAATACAGCAGAGTTAATAGTCATCCGATGTCTTGGCTCATCTCCTCAGGAGCATTTCTTTCTGTACACTGTCCTCACCTCAGCATTTCTTATTGTTCTTGCTACTCTCATAGGATTAAAAGTTTCTAAAATCTGAGTCAGTCTGTAAATTTGATAAAATTAATGTTGTTTCTCTTTTTCCTGAAAGTTGTTCTCCCCATTTGCTTTCTGGGCCTTAAAAAAAAAGGGAAGGGTGTGCCTGGGTGGCTCAGTCAGTTAAGTATCTGATTTCCGCTCAGGTCACGATCTTGCGATCTGTGAGTTCAAGCCCCGTGTCGGGCTCTGTGCTGACAGCTCAGAGCCTGGAACTTCCTTCAGATTCTCTGTCCCCCCCCCTCTCTCTCTCTGTCCCTCCTCTGATCACTCTGTTCTCTCAGAAATAAACATTAGCAAACAAAAAAAAATTAAAAATACTAAATTAAAAAAATTTGGGTGCTCCAGTCCCAAGTGGGAGCTCAGATTTCTCTATTGAATAAACTAGAGGTAAATGGACTTCTTCAATTACATACAGAAGAAGGGACAATTGATGTTATGTGTGAGGGTATATGCTCTTTCCTGCCAGGAATTGGGTTGCTAAGTAAAGAAAACTTTACATCAGTTTACACTTGTATTTGGTACTAACTGTAGTAAGAGAAAACTCAATGTGAAATAATCTCTGTTATCAAAACTACATTTCTGTGGATTTTCCAAGCCACCTTAATCCTTAGTCCCAGTACTTTTTTTCTTGCCCGCAGAACCCTGGAAAAGCTGAACCAATGAAATAGTTTAGAACAAACTAAAAAGAATAAGAGCTTATTTTCTTCTAAGGTAGTAACGTGTTCCCTTGACTTGGTCAGCTCTTCTGTAGAAACATTAGTTCTTCAATCTTCTACAATTTGCTCATTCCTTCCTTTAACAATCACTTGGTAGTGAGTGTCCACTATGGGCTAGTTATTGGGCATACAAAGAAAGCAGTGAACACAGAATTTCTGCTTTTAAAATAATTCAAAATCGTAAACTGCATTTCTTATAGAGTAACCAAGGATGATGTGTCATTATTTAAAGTAAATCAATTAAAAATTTTTAAAAAGATTAGTCTTATTTATTTATCCAGTCAATAAACCTATTTTAAGTGTTCAGTAGCCTCATGTAGCTACTGGCTACCATATTGAACATGGCAGAGGTAAAACATTTTTATCATCTTTCGAACAATGCAGATGTAGGACACTAACATCATCACAGACAGTTTTATGAGATACTACAGGCTTTAGGTAATAGAACTTACACATTTTTAAGCAATAATGTTGTGATGACAGTCTTCAGTAAGGAGTACATAATGTCAGTGATATATAACTTTGCTTGGGGAAATTAGAAGAAGGCAAGAAAGATTAAGTAGAAGATGGCCAGAAAGACAAAAGAAGGTAATTCTAGACCGTAATGTCAACATGTGCCAAGGCTCAGGTGCTTGACATAATGTATTTTTTGGAACTTGGAGGAAACTTAGTATGTCTAGAATAGAGCATGGATACAAGGCGATATTAAAAGTTATCAACATGAATCTCAGGGAAAGCTAAAAACATACTTTAAGCAGAAGTGTAACATGGTCAAATACTTTTTTAGAAATAAGATTCAAAATATACTACAGATGGATTAGTAAAATGAGACAAACTTGTGATTCAACTATGTGGGAATAATCGAAAAGACAAACATTGGGTTTTAAAATCCTATCCACAAATTTGTGGATTAAAATAGGAAAATAAAATAAACAAAAATTGTAGAGTATGGTTAAAGCCATTGGTCCATGAGGCTTCATATTAAATGTGCTCTAAATCAGATGAGGACCAGATCTAGACTTACTACCTGAAGCCAAGACCAGTAAAAGAAACTAAGCCATTTTTTCCATTCATAGGTAGATTTGAAATACTTCTAGCATCACACAAGAAATAAAGAGTTGGAACAAATGGAGAAATACTTTTGAATTTCTGGAGGAAAATGACTATTAATCTAGAATTATAAGCCCAGTTATACTGTTATTTAAAAATCAAGGCAATATGACTCAGTGACTGATCCCTAAGCTCATTGACAGATGAAGAACACAGCTAGCTGTGAGAATTAATGTGGATTACAGGACACGCTGATCATCAACACTTGAAACACGCTTGCAGCCCTAAGTTCTTTTCAGAGCTATGCCAAAACAAGGCAAAAAAATCAAGGAAAATAAAGATATTTTTAGGTATCAAAATAAATCAAGAGATTTCACCACCCACAGTCTCTTGTTAAAAAGTTAATTAAGGGAGGTACTTAAGCGAAATAAAGTTTGAACCCAGAGGGAAATCATGGTATACAAGAAAGAATGCTGTCCATGAAAATTTAAAAATAGGTTAGTAAGTTTATTTAACTATTAATTGAAAAAAAATTAACTGTAAGAAAGCTGTAAAATCTATTTCATTAGCTATAAAAATATGAAGTATTTCATCTTAAAAATAATATTAAGAACTTCTAGTTTATAGTGTAACACATAAAGAGTGTGGGAAACATCACCCCATCCTAATAAGAAATAAAAAGCTGAAAAAACTGAAAATCAACAACTCTTCTAAGATCCATCAAAAAATTGAGGTCACAGTGCAAACCATTGACCCCAAAATTGAAGAGACAGATAGACATACACAGAGAATTACAACTTATTTGTTACCCATGAACACAACCCACACCAGAACCAGTGATATAGTATAAAAACCTAAATTGTATTTTAGAGAATTCTATGAAACATTTAAGAAAGAAATTATATGAATTCTCTATAATCTCTTCCAAAATACAGAAGAAGAGGAAATATTTTCAAACCCCTTCCATGAGACTAGCATTACCCTCAGACCAAAACCAGACGAAGACATTGTGAAGAAAGAAACCTAGAGATTATTATTTTTCAGGAACATAGATGCAAAAATCTTCAATAAAGTAGCATCAAAACAATCTAACAACGTATAAGAACAATTATACACAATGTTCAAACAGGAATGTCCAAGTGGGATTTGTTTCAAGTAAGCAAAATTTAGAATATGGCTCAACACTTGAAAATCAATTACTGTAATCCAGCACATCAACAGACTGAAGAAGAAAAATCCCATAATCACTTCAATACATGCAGAAAAAGAGTTTGACAAAATTCAATGCCCATTCATGATTTAAAAAAAAAAAATCAGGAAACTAGGAATAGAGGATGACCTCCTCAACTTCTTAAAAATTTTTTTTTTGTTTATTTACTTATTTTGAAAGAGTCAGAGACAGCATGAGAGGGGTAGGGGCAAAGAGAGAGGGAGAAAGAGAAAATCCTAAGCAAGCTCCACACTGCCAGCACAGACCCTGACATGGGGCTTGAACCCATGAAAATGTGACATCATGACCTGAGCCCAAACCAAGAGTGGGATGCTTAACCTACTGAACCACTCAGGCACCCAGACCTCAATTTCTCAAAGAAAAGCTTAAAAGTACCCTGCCATTAACATCATATTTAATGTTGAGAAACAAGAAACTTTTCTACCAGTTCTGGTACAAGGCAAGGATGTTTTCTCTCACCACTACTTCTCTTCAATTGCATATTGGAAATCCTAGATAATACAGTAAGACAAGAAAAGGAAATTAGAAGTATACCAATTAGGAAGAAAGAAATAAAACCATATTTTTTCCCAGATGATATGATCATTTATGGAGAAAATCTCAAAACAAACAAACAAACAAACAAACAAACAAAAAACTCCTGGAATGAATATGTAATTATAGCAAGGTTTCAAGACATAAGATTAATATACAATAATTAATCTCCTTCTCATATGCCAGAATTTGAAACTAAAAACACAGTAACACTTCCATTAGCACTGAAAAAAATAAAATACTCAAGTATAGATCTAACAAAATTTGTACAAGATCTATATGAGGGAAACTACAAAACTCTGATGAAAGACATCAGAGAAGAACTAAGTAAATGGAAATATATTCCATGTTCATGGATAGAAGGACTCAATATTATCAAGATCTTAGTTCTTCCCAACTTAATCTATAAAAGCAATGCAATTCTAATCAAAATCCCCAGAAGTTATTTTATAGATATTGACAAACGCTCTATGAAGAGGCAAAATATCCAGAATAACCGGCACAATATTGAAGGTGAACAAAGGTGGATACTAACACCACCTGACTTCAAGACTTACTACAAAGCTACAGTAATCAAAACAGGGTGGTATTGGTGAAGGAATAGACAAATCGATCAATAAAACAAAGTAGCCTAGAAGGAGAACCACACAAATATGGTCAACTGATCATTGACAAAAGAACACAAGCAATACAATACAGAAAAACCATCCTCTTTGATAAATTCTGGTGAAACAACTGGACATCCACGTGCAAAAAAAAAAAAAAAAAAAGAATGTAGACACTGACCTTACACATTTCACAAAAATTAACTCAAAATGGATCATAGACCTAAATGTAAAATACAACACTATAAAACTCCCAGAAGATAACATAGAAGAAGATCTAGATTATGTTAGATTTGACAATGACTTTAGATACAACACTAAGGGCACAATATCCGAAAGAAATAATTGATAAGCTGGCTTTCATTTAAATGAAAAAAAAAAATCTGTTCTATAAAAGACAGTGTCAAGAGAATGAAAAGACAAGCCTCCAGAATGAGAGGAAATATTTGCAAAAGACCTATCTGATAAAGGGCTTATATTTAAAAGACAAAAGGAACTTCTCAATCTCAACAATAAGAAAACAAATACCTTCCCTAAAGAATGGACCAGAGACTTAAACAGACACCAAAGAAGATATACAGATGGCAAATAAATATGTGAAAACATGCTCAACTTCATATGTCATTAGGAAATTTCAAATTAAAACAATTATGAGACATCACTACAAACCTATTAGAATGGCCAAAATCCAAAACTCTGGCAACACCAAATGCTGACAAGGATATGGAACAATAGGAGCTCATTCATTGCTAATGTGAATGTGAAATGGCATAGCCACTTTAGAAGCTCTCTTAAGACAATAGTACTTAAGATACTGTGATCTTGGCATAGTGATAGACAAAGAAAACTGATAAAATACTATAAAACATGCAGAAATAAACCCATATAAATAAAGAAATGTGATACATGTAAAATTAGCTATTAAACTAATAAATTCTGGAGAGGCTACTTATTGAATGGTGTTAGGACAACTGATTGTCCTTCTGAAAAATAAAACTGAAATTAGATTGTCACACTATACATTAACATTAATTCTAGTCATTTTTGTGAATTTCCAATAAGACAGAATTTCATAATCAAGACACAAAAGTACAAATCCCAGAATTAAAGATTAGTATAGTCAACCACATTAAAATAATAAACACCTGTAGAGCAGATACTTTCATGAGCAAAGTTAAAAGACAAACCACAGATTGAGAGAAGATACTTACATGCATGTAACGCAGAAGATGAGAATTCTTAAAAATTCTTCAAAGTAAAGAATAGTTACAAATCAATAATCTAATAAGAAAAAAATGGCAAAGAATATAAATAGGCTCTTTATAGAAGATGAAACCCAAATGCCCAATAAACATGTGCAGTAATTTTTAATTTAATCTCAATAGTAATCAAATTTGCATCTCTTAGATGCAAATATGATAATACTGGAAAAATTTTTAAATGAGGCGGTGCTGAGATATTGGTGAATATATGAAGAAATAAATTTGTACATCCACATTGGAAGACAAATTTTCACTAAATTTGTTACAAATGTGCATACCTATAGTTCAGCAATAATACTTCCACGTATATATTCTTAAGAAACTCTTATACATGTTCACAAAGAGATATGCACAGCAATGTCCATTATGATATTCTCTATCATAGTATATGTCTTAAGACAATTTAAATGTCTACCATCATGGATGGATATATTGTAATATATTCATAGAATGACATAGAAGGGAATTCTTTGTGTCCAATGTGCAGAGGAAACGTTAATAGTAATGATAGAATAAGTAATAATAATAATAGTAATAATAGAATAAGTAAATCTGTTTCTTGGTAGCTAAAACTGAGGTAGCAAACAACAAGTTATCAATAATAAGTCAATAAAAAAAACCCAACTTGCTGATCACATCTGCACTTGTGATATTTGAAATGTGCTCTTCCGAGGGCACCTGTCAACATGTCACAAAGAATAAAGCAAATATCAGGTCAGCACTTCTAGATCTCTGGTATAAATGCTCCAGTGTAAAGCATGATTGCTAATTAAAGAGTTTAGTTCTTGCATTGCCTTCTTTAAACCTTGACTTCATTGTTTCTTAAAGTTCTAACTTATTATGTTTCTTATGCCACAAAATATCTTCTTTCTTAATACAGCTAAGCATAGACAATGCATCTCCTGTTTACTGAATTATTGCCCTATAAGACTCTGTTGACTCTATTGTTGATTCTAATATTGGAATAAGGAAATGCACTCTTGAAGGAATATAAAATACTTTATTCCACTTACAGCCACTTCTTTGCTGGGAGAGGACTTACATCACACAACTGACTTGGATTCATTCCTAAATTTAGACATAGATAACCTTTTATTCTTTGTAACTAAAAGAGAATGTCTTGTTTTCTTTCCACTGGGAATAAATCATCTTAAAAATATACCAAAGAACAGTAACTAGAATTTTTTACAGGGCTCTGCTTGGTTTCTCTCAATCTCACTCCCTCCCTCTCTCTCTTATCTTAGTACTGCTGACCTTCTGTTATGATTCTGTTAAATTAACATTTGTTAAGTGGAGCACAGGGTGCCAGATGATGAGCCAGGGTTCAACAACAGACCACAAGAGAAATTGAAATAATTGAAGTAAAGAAGTTTATTACTCACAAGTCCTGGAAGAAGTACCCCGTAAGCCACACAGAGAGGTTAAGGCAGAGTGCAGAGAGAGCAAGGACCCGAGACACAAGCCTATATTGGGATCCATGGGTGGAGTGCTTTGGGGTTTCCAGGCTAGGGACAGGTAGCTCAATTTAAAACAGATGAATGGGGCTTTGGTAATCCCCACAGGGGTCTTATCTAAGGGTCCCATAATAGCATACAGGTACTGGGAGGCTGCTGTTATTTGGGGTGTGTACTTGCATGAGGACTAGTGTCCATGTTAAGCCCCCAGAGGCTAGTTGGCCAAACAAAATGGATACCAAGGCAGCAATACCATGAGTAGTTTTCAGATGCGAGAACAATCTAGGTGTGACACTTGGAATACTCTGAGGACCCGAGGATAGATTTGCTTCATTAAGCTGGACAGTTGGTTTTCTTCTTTTTCCCTTAACAATTTTATGTTCATCCCATCTAATTGTTAAACTTCCTTCCATTGACATATTGTTTCCCAGGGTGTTCCGTGGATAAAAGAGAAGATATTGGTGCCCCCACCCCCACCCACCCAGCCTCAGACCCAGCATTTATATTTCTATCCATAGGACATTGTGACCTAGCCACTGGTTGCTGAGTGGTTTGTTTTGTTTTCGTTTTTGGTTTGTAGGTACAACTGACATACAACATTTGAGAGTTTTTCATTAATGCACATAAACCATAATACCTTGGGGTGTAAAGTGCTTACCCACAAGTGTCCCTATTCAGCTCTTCTGCCATGGGGTGTCCTGGGTCAACTGGGTCTTCAAGCCTGACCAGTAAGTGCAACAAGCCATATAATCAAGATGCAGAAAGGAAAGGGAGTTTTGATCCAAGATCTGATCATGCCATAGCTTTACATGTGGTAAGAGGAGATGTTGGTCATATAATATGCTGAGCATGGTTATTTCATAATTCTGCTCAGAAATAATGTAGGGCAGAGTAGGAACAGGGCCTGATTCCTGGTAAATGGGTCTAGTGAGAACAAAGTAGAAAGTGGTTTCTCTGCTTAATTGTTTGGGACTTAATGCAGTGGCTTTCTTGTCCTCCTGGGGCCTCTCAAACCATTAAGCATGAGTGTACCCAAGAAGAAAGTGGCCAGATCAGGATCAGATTTGGGTTTCCCCAAAGAGTTATGCCACTTCTTTGCATCAAGGAAGTGCCCGCCATACTATGTGTACTAGTTGGGTCAAATTAGCTATTGTAATGAATAACATTGGTCTCAGTGGCTTAACACTTGCAAAACAAATTTTTTAAAAGTTTAGTTCTTGCTCTTGACATAGTTCCATATAGGTCAAGCCCTCTCCTAAAAATCTCTCTTTGAGAGAATGAATCAGGAAAAAACCTACTTCCATTGTGTCTTTGGGTCATTTTGAGTTCTCCTCTTCCAGTCATATAAAAGAAATCATGAGTCAGGATCATGCAAGTTGTTTGAGACACCAGACTTGTAGGCCTTATACATCACTTTCATTCACATTTAATTGCCCAGAACCCAGTTACAGAGCCCCAACCCAACTACAATGGAGGCGTTTAAAATGTGGATGTTCAATGTGTCCAAGAGGAGGTAGGATTGGCGAGTATCTAGTAAGCTCATGATAAAACCATTACGATTTTTTCCACTCCCTGCTACATGCAGTTAAAAGAAAGAAAGAAAGAAAGAAAGAAAGAAAGAAAGAAAGAAAAAAAAAAAAAAAGCTCCTGATAAATTGACTGGATGCCTTGTCATTGTTTCTAGTCAGCAAAATGCTGGAGGCTCAGCTGGGCTAAGTCTAAGGTTAGCTATATCCAGCTATTGCTTGAGGGTTCAGCACATCCAGAATCCTGAGACCAATTTTGTTTCTTCTAAAGTTAAATTTAGAAATCTGGGTCACTACGTAAGTTATCAGCATGAAGTTAAGTATTCTCTTGTTATAGCTGTGATCTTGTGTCTGTTAAAAATTGTCAACCCTAGAGACAGGCTGCCTGGTTTGTATTCTGGATTGCTACATATTGACTTTGGGCAAGTTGTCTCATTTTCCTTTTCCATAAAATTGGAGAAATATACTTAACACCCTGGGAGTTTGTGAGAAATAAATTTGAAAATCTGTGAAAACCACTTAGCACAGTGCCTAGTTCCTGAGCCACTGTTATTACCATTGCCTTCAACATTTACCAATGCTGGATTATACAATAATTGGGTCCTAGTCCTATTTACCCAGAATCTGAATGACTGTCAGTTTTGATCTGTGGGTATATCCATGGAAAGGCACTCTCTAGCCCCTAGTGGGCTGGGGGCATCTAGGGCAGACAGTTCAGAGAGTGAGGCCATGAGAGAAACTGAGTGTGTAGAGCCCCCCAAAACGAGGGATCTTGAGTTACCTATGCCAATAGCCAATAGACAAGAGTGACTCGTGAGAAGATAATCCACTGCCAGGTCCAAGATTCAGTTAGACTCCAGTATTCAAAGAATCACCATTGAGCCTAGGTAAGCCAGGGTTGAATGGAATCATAAGAAAGGCAATCTGTGGAAAACTTGGGTCCGATACTCAAACAGGCACCATGACCCTGTTCTAGTAATGTGAGTGGGTAGAACAAAAGAAGGGAGAAGGGTGGCCCATAGGAGGGACAATGACAACAGAAATAAAATACCTGCACAGAATAGGAAATGGTTTTGCTGAAGTTGCCTTTTATTCATATTTGAGGCACTACACTGTCCTTCTAAAAAATCTCTGCTTTACTCCGTCATTCCATTTCTCTACAAATGAGGTCTTGCCTTATTCTGATCAGTAATCCTGCCTCTCCATCTTAAAGTCTGAGACTATTTTGCTCTAAAAATGCCACATTTCTCTGATGTCCAGTAGTTTTGTGGGCCTCAGTTTGTCATTCTAGATCCATCACCTCCACTTCCAATCATCCACTGGCTTGCCTATCTGATTATGTAGCAAAATTTATTTTTTACATTTACTTTTTGACCCTGGAAAATTCTGTTGGCTTACCAGACGCTAGACTGTCAGGGTACAGCTAGTCCTACTACAGTTCAAGGTCTGATCCTGCCTCTGGTCATATTTGGGAAATCCTATCTCTAAGGAAGACACATCGTGCTGAATTAAAGTTGTATCAAGAATTCAACTGATCAGGGGCACCTGGGTGGCTCAGTCGGTTGAGCGTCCGACTTCAGCTCAGGTCATGATCTCACAGCTCGTGAGTTCGAGCCCCGCGTCGGGCTCTGTGCTGACAGCTCGGAGCCTGGAGCCTGCTTCAGATTCTGTCTCTCTCTCTCTCCCCCAACCTACTCGCATTCTGTCTCTGTCTCTCTCAAAAATAAAAATAAACATTAAAAAAAATTCAATTGATCAATAGGAGAAATTTTCCTTTATTGACGTTTACTAAACTTTTTGTAAAATTTTGAATTGAAGTTTCTTTCAAATTCTCTGGCATCTACAAAAATAAACTTTGGCATTTTTTTTTTTATTATTAAACAAGTCTTCACACGAAACACTTATTTTCATATCTTAAATCAGTAGGTTTCAAGCTAGTTCTGGGTTCCTTGTGTAACCATTTCCCATGTTCATTGCTTGTATCTCAGGCAAAAAATGCTTTCTCTCTAGGGTGACTGGGTGGCTTATTTTGTTAAGCTTCTGACTTTGGTTCAGGTCATGATCTCACAGTTTGTGGGCCTAAGCCCTGAGTCGAACTCTGTGCTGACAGCTCAGAGCCTGGAGCTGTCTCAGATTCTGTGTCTCCTTCTCTCTCTGCCCCTCCCGTGCTCATGTGCGCTCTTTCTCTCTCTCTCTCTCTCTCTCTCTCTCTCTCTCTCTCTCAAAAATAAATTAACGTTAAAAAAAAAAAAAAAGGTGGGGTGCCTGAGTGGCTCAATTGGTTAAGCATCCGACTTTGGCTCAGGTCATGATCTTGTGGTTCAATATTTCGAGCCCCGAGTCGGGCTCTGTGCTGGCAGCTCAAAGACTGGAGCCTGCTTGGGATTCTGTTTCCCTCTCTCTCTGCCCCTCCCCCATTCGTGCTCTGTCTGTCTCTCAAAAATAAATAAAACGTTAAAAAAATTTTTTTTAAATAAAAAAAATAGAAAACTGCTTTCTTTAGGCAGCCCGGTGATATGCCATTTGAAAGGAAATACTGCTCTTTGAACATTATGAGCAACCGTGCTTAGTTTTAAAGGGCCTCTTCTACACATTTCCAACATGACTCAGAGAGAAAAATATGTTTGCTCCTTGTCTCCAAGGTAAAAACAAGGTTTATTTCCTTTGGGGGATATAAAAACAAGGAAAGGACCGTGCTCAGCAAGTTTCTTCTGCGAGTAATAATTTCTTAATCAAGATTTCTAATCCTATTTCCTCTTCGGAATTTCATTAAATATTTTAATCTACCTAATTACAAACTAGACAAACTGCTTTGGTATAAGATATGCCTTTGCACATATCTTGTCTTTTCCCTTCATGTCACTGCTTCTAAGATTTGAATTTCCACTCTTGGTATAGTTTAATAGCTCTAACATTAGAGTAAACTGCATTTTCCGGATGATGATGAGGGCTGAGACCAAAGCTATATTCTCAGCTGAATTTAGGTTACACTGAAATCTAAAGTCCTCCATAAAGAATAGTGAAATACAGAAGAAAGTTTGAGTTTTTACATTTTTTTATTAATGATCATAATTAATAACCAAAATAATTAATTTTCCTTGGCTCAAAGTTGTTAATTCCTTTTCACTGTTGAAAGGCGCACAATGTACTTATTTTTAAATGACTATTTTTAATTTAAGAAGGAAGATGTAGAATCTTAGACTTGATAAAAAATCAACATTTATTTTAGACTTCTGTATAGAGTTATTACTCTCTAAACCCAAAGAATATATTAATTTTATATTAAAGGTAAGTTCCCAACTTACTTTCCTAAAGGAGAAAAGCACCATGCATTCACTTCAATTTCAATCAATATAAGTTTTCCTTTAAATAAATTAGCACAATTTTACTTATGCATACATATATTGGTGGTAGAAGGATAGATTATTATTACCTACAAAGAGAGTAATTTGGCATTATCTATCAAAATTTAAAATTCCCACATCCTTTGAGCCTGCAGCCACTTTACTTTTTGTAATTTTCCCTATAGATGCACTGGCTTATGGGTTAACCGATGTACATAACAGAATTTTCATGGCAATAGAGCTTGAAATAGCAAACGTGGGATACAACTTTAATGCGTATCAATAGGAGACTAGCTAAATAAATTTTGTTAAATGCATACAATAGAATAAAATGTAGCTGTAAAATCTAATGTACTCATTCATTAAACAAATTTAAATTTTTATCATATGTCTACTATGTGCCAGGTGCTGTATAGACTGAATAAAAAAGAACAGAATATTCAATAATAGTGAAACCAACTATATAAGGTATAACATGTGTATAGTGAGAATACTAGAAAAATAAGCAAGAAAGAAAAGAAAAAAAAATATTTGACACAATAATGACTGAGAAATTTCCCAAATTAATGTCAGACACCAAGTCATAGATTAAGGAAGCTCAAAGAATACCAAGCAGAAAATGGCAAACAAAAAAATTATGCCTAGGTGTATATTTTTCAAGGAACTCAGAAGAAACCTTTCCTACAGAGGAACAAAGATAAGAATTCCATCTGACTTCTGAGAAACCATGTAAACAAGAAGAAAATGAAGTGAAATATTCCAAGTGTTGACAGAAGAAAAACAAAAACGAAAACAAAACACCTAACCTGGAATTCGGTACCCTGAAAAATTATCCTTCAAAAGTGATGGAGAAATAAAGACTTTCTCAGACAAACAAAAATTGAGGGAATTGGTTGCCAGCAGACCTGCTCTTCAAGAAATGTTCAAAGAAGTCTTTTGAGGAGAGAAAGAAAATAATATAAGTCAGAAATTTGGATTTATATAAAGTAACAAAGAGCATCAATGAAAGAGTAAGTGAAGGTGAGATGCAAACTTTTATTTTTCTTAGTCTTAATTGACCTAACACATAACAGGTTGTGCAAAATAATAGCACCAACCATTTGATTATGCATGCTTATGTATCTATCACATATACATATGCTTATATATGCTTATATATAAGTGAAACAAATGACAGCAATGGTACAATGAGTGGAGCGACGGGTGGAGAATGACAACAATGAGTGGAGAAATTAGACTGATTTTGCTAGTAAAAGGTACTCAGACTATCAGCGAAGTGGCATAGTGTTATTTGAAAGGGGACTTGGATTAGCTGTAAATGTATATTGCAAACTCTAGGGCAACCGCTAAAAAAAGTGGAAGGAAGGAAGGAAGGGAAGGAGGGAAGGAAGGAAGGAAGGAAGGAAGGAAGGAAGGAAGGAAGGAAGGAATGTAACTGATATGCTAAGAAAGGAGAGAAAATTAAATCATACAAAATCCTCAACTGAATCCACAAAAGGTAGTGCAAGGTGAGTAAACTGAGTCTACTGCGGGAGCACAGGACTAGAACCAAATGGCCCCTCCTGTTCAGTCACTTTCAGACCTAACTAAATATTGTCAGCCTCACTGTGCATCCACAACCAGCGTTGTTACATTCTCTCATAGGAAACATAAGGTCCCTGGCTAGTTCTTTGGATCTTACATGTCTACAAATTACCCAATTTCACAATGTTGGTCATTGATGTTTCTATGGATTAATATAGCCACCTATATATTGGGATTTTTATACTCAAAAACAACTGTCACCATTTCCCACCGTTCTAGCTGGGGAGAAGTTAGCTCCATTTATGCTTCCCCAGACATCAGGCATGATTTCCAGTCTTTGCTGGAGGATGGAAAGGAAACACCATCATTATTTTATCTTGAAATTAGCCTGGCATCCAGATGTATTAAGCTTTCACATGCATGTGCATAGTTTTCACCTCAACGATATTTGAATATAGTCTTGGGTCAGCTTCCCCAGGAGAAGACAATGGGATAAGGATTCAATACAGAAGGGCTCCCAAGAGAAACCTGTGAAGAAAGGAGGTAAGTAGGGCAAGACAAAAGACAAACAAGGCACAACTTCAAGCAGAATCCCAAACTCAGTCTCATCCTGCAGGAGACCTCTGGCATCTAAATTCTACCCCAGTGTGTATCCCGACTTGAGGCAAGATTGCTGAGCTTTCAAAACCTGTGCCAGTCTGTCCTTGGTAAGGGCCATCCTTGAGGACATGTGAACCCTTCGGGAGGGATGCTGGCTGGCTGTGGATGTAGGTCACCACAGCACCACTAGCCCAAAGGCAGTCGTCCAAAGAGAACCGAGGTTCTAGCCTCTACGGGCCAAGCACACTCCAGCCAGGGAATGGGCACAGAGAAACACTCGTAGGGATCTTAAGGAATCTGGTGAGTACCGAAAGCATCTGCTCGCGTATTACTGCATTATCTGTCCTAAATAGAAAAGAAAAAAATATGATTAATCACTGACACATGTTATCAAAAGCCAGGTTTTTCCTTAGGAAAAAAAACCCTTAAAACATATACTGATGATATTTGTTTTCTATTTAGGACAAAGGCCCAAATCACCATATACATTTATATTTTTGTCTAGAATATGTGCATATATTTCAGAATATATATTTCCAGATGTATATGTGATTTCTAAAAGGAATTTGCCTAAGTGAACCATTGCTCCTCTTCACAGTCATGTTATTTCATATCCCACTTCCCAAATTTTCCTTAAGGATTCATTTCTCTCCCTTTAAATCCAGTCAACTCATTCAGGGTCCTGATGGCTTTACTAGAATACACTAAAACTCTAATTTTTCATACCTTCCAATTTATAAAAACTACACTCTAGAAGATGTCCAGTTTTTTTTTCCTTTATCAGGCAAGGAGAGTCAAGGCTTACTTACATCTGTCTACTCTTTGGCAAATACTTAAAATGCTTTCTCAAATTAAATTTAAAGTAACATGAAAAGTTTTGGGCAGAATCCTACCATATCTTTAGACAATGCAAAATCAATCAAAGAGTCAGAGAGATTCTCACTTCTTAACTACTCTATCCCCATAATCTTGCCCTTTTAATTCTTCCTACATTAAAGGTCAGGATTATCGGCAATGAGAACAGAATAAATTTAAGAGGAACAGATCACTCAGGACACGATTTAGAGTAGTTATTCCTAATTTAAAGTTTCAAACCCTCAGAGTATGTAAATAAATATAAAAAGCAAAAGTCATATGAACATCATGCATTTATGTGGGACACAGACACATGGATTCAATAAGAGGATGTTTATTTCATCTGAACTAAAAATCATATAAACCCAATATGACAAGACTCATCATATGCTCATCAGAAGCTCTGTAGGCAGTTACATTTGCTTGACTGAAAGATCAGAATATGCAAACAAATAGTTGTTTAGGGAATTCAGTTATTTTGTTGAACCGATTATCTCAAAATGGAAGCCCTACGAGTGAAGAACAATAGAGGAGATTCCTCCTTGGTGAAAAGATTGAGCACTCCTTCTCCCTTCTCTTACCCATTTCTAGGGTGACTCAGGTATCTAAGACTGATGACGAGTTCATCAAGAATACTGGTTACTGGTGAAAATGCAAGCAAAATCTCCTGTAGACTTGTTCCTGTGCTATCTAATATCTTAATACTCAGAGCTCCGGCTTAGTGTTGCGAAGTTTTTGTGTTGCACAACAGTGCCAGGCTGTAGGGCTGAGTGGGGGCTGACATCCACCCTTGCTCAGGAGCCAAGCTGTGGCTTGCAGGCTATCCCTACACTAAGGGAGTGTCTTTTCCTAATTACCAAATGGCACCACAGAGACCAGTGGCAAGCCTGTTTATCTTATCAAAGACAACATATCTGACCAGATAGTTTTCTCTTTAGATCTGAAAGGTTAGCCTTCAGCCTTGAAACACTTAACAACCTCGATACCAAATTATGAGCGATTAGTTAGGTCATTTCCAAAATATTCCCAACTTGATTTCAAGCTGCCAAGGGAAAATTGTGTAGCTTGGCACACACAGATATGATTATGTAGAGATGAAAATATACTTAGCAAGAGAATTGGTTTACCTACCGGAAAACATATATCCTTCTTATATGGGTCACATAATTGAACTTAACAATCATGTTCCACAATGTGACATTTTGTCATTTAAATGGGAATACTCTCAGCGTCAGAGAAAAGACAGCCTCTGTGGATTCTGTGATTTTCTTAAATATCTACTTAGTAACACCACCAAGACCTACCATTTAGATTTTGTGACACAAATAAAATTATCCCTGTAGGTCCTCAAATTAACCTAACTCTTTCCCCTGATATTTATGACTAGCATTTTGTATTCACTAAATTCAGATGCCTCAATGTATTTTTAATAAATAGATATAAATAATCCAATCCTAAAAATGTCCAGGCTATCTTTCTGTGACCTCAGGGAGCTTATAGAGCTTCTGTTGTTATGAAATGTAGACAAGAAAAGGTTGTCAAGTATTTAACTTTTTATATTCCATTTTCTTATTTCTTTCCATTGCTTCACTTACTAGATTCTGTTTCAAAACTCAAAAATACAATACTTGATAAACATGCCCCCATGTTGTCATCCAAAACTTGATTTTTTTCTTTTATGAAAAAAGAGGAGTTTTATTCCACTGATTTTTATGCTTTCTACTAATGGAGGATTCTCAAAGATTTAACTCTTTCATTTCTGACCACTACCCCTACCCTCATCCGAATAATGGTAGTCCTTCAGTCTCCAATGTGTCTCTCTCCTTCCCATCCTGCTACTAAACACACACAAGCACACAAAGGAGCTAGAGAAGAAATCTACTCCCCCGTTTGTTCTTGCAAAGACAGGACCCCTGTAAATAGAAGTATTGGTTACTAGAGGAAGACTTAGGTAGAGAATAGGATGATGCTATGAAGAATAATCTGGAATCATATGAAATCTTGAAAAGAAGGTACACACTTCGTCTTGCACTAGGCTATCTCCCATAGTAGAGGTAAAAATAATATAGTCACATACCTAGATATCCTGCAACTTGCTATCTACTAAGGGAATGACGTAATAACACCTGAAAGTGTTAGATAGTATTTTAGTCCTAACTAAAGGTCCAAACAGAATTCAGAGATCCAATGGTTTGCAGTGGTCAAGAAAGTTTTTATGAATGCGAAGGGGCTTGACTTAAGGCTTTAAAGGAGTAATATTTAGGTGAGTGGAAGAATGCAGAACGCCATTCCTGGCACAGGATGCAGCATAAACAACGTGTAGGGGAGGAGCTGAAGAAAATATGTTGGTCAAGGGCAAGGAGATAGAAGGAGGAGTCTCAATCAACAGAAATATAGAATACCTTCCAGAACATAAAATTGCACTCTTCAGACAGTGGGATAACGCACTGGATGACTTCCTGCTTATCCATCTCAAAGCTTGAATTAGAATATCCTTATTTAAAACTACAGATTTACATTTTTTTCCCCAATGGTTCATTGACTGAGTGGCCCACCTCCAGGACAGTTTGCTATTGACATTGCTCAGAGAGGTGGATAGAGGAAGAAAGAAAGAAAGAAGAAAGAAAGAAAGAAAGAAAGAAAGAAAGAAAGAAAATGAAGAAAGAAAGAAGAAAGAAGAAAGAAAGAAAGAAGAAAGAAAGAAGAAGAAAGAAAGAAAGAAAGAGAAAGAAAGAAGAAAGAAGAAAGAAAGAAAAGAAAGAAGAAAGAAAGAAAGAAAGAAGAAAGAAAGAAAGAAAGAAAGAAGAAAGAAAGAAAGAAAGAAAATGAAGAAAGAAAGAAGAAAGAAGAAAGAAAGAAAGAAGAAAGAAAGAAGAAGAAAGAAAGAAAGAAAGAGAAAGAAAGAAGAAAGAAGAAAGAAAGAAAAGAAAGAAGAAAGAAAGAAAGAAAGAAGAAAGAAAGAAGGAAAGAAAGAAAATAAAGAAAGAAGAAAGAAGAAAGAAAGAAAGAAAGAAAGAAAGAAAGAAAGAAAATAAAGAAGAAAGAAAGAAAGAAAGAGGAAAGAAGAAAGAAAGAAAGAAAGAAAGAAGAAAGAAAGGAAGAAAGAAAGAAAGAAAGAAAGAAAATAAAGAAGAAAGAAAGAAAGAAAGAAAGAAAGAAAGAAGAAAGGAAGAAAGAAAGAAAGAAAGAAAGAAAATAAAGAAGAAAGAAAGAAAGAAAGAGGAAAGAAGAAAGAAAGAAAGAAAGAAAGAAAGAAGAAAGAAAGAAAGGAAGAAAGAAAGAAAGAAAGAAAGAAAATAAAGAAGAAAGAAAGAAAGAAAGAGGAAAGAAGAAAGAAAGAAAGAAAGAAAGAAAGAAGAAAGAAAGGAAGAAAGAAAGAAAGAAAGAAAGAAAATAAAGAAGAAAGAAAGAAAGAAAGAGGAAAGAAGAAAGAAAGAAAGAAAGAAAGAAAGAAAGAAGAAAGAAAGGAAGAAAGAAAGAAAGAAAGAAAGAAAATAAAGAAGAAAGAAAGAAAGAAAGAGGAAAGAAGAAAGAAAGAAAGAAAGAAAGAAAGAAAGAAGAAAGAAAGGAAGAAAGAAAGAAAGAAAGAAAGAGAAGAAGAAAGAAAGAAAGAAAGAAAGAAAGGAAGGAGAAAGAAAGAAAGGAAGAAAGAAAGAAAGAAAAAAAGAAAGAAAGAAAGAAAGAAAGAAAGAAAGAAAGAAAATAAAGAAGAAAGAAAGAAAGAAAGAAAGAGGAAAGAAGAAAGAAAGAAAGAAAGAAAGAAAGAAGAAAGAAAGGAAGAAAGAAAGAAAGAAAGAAAGAAAATAAAGAAGAAAGAAAGAAAGAAAGAGGAAAGAAGAAAGAAAGAAAGAAAGAAAGAAGAAAGGAAGAAAGAAAGAAAGAAAGAAAGAAAGAAAATAAAGAAGAAAGAAAGAAAGAAAGAGGAAAGAAGAAAGAAAGAAAGAAAGAAAGAAAGAAAGAAAGAAGAAAGAAAGGAAGAAAGAAAGAAAGAAAGAAAGAAAGAAAATAAAGAAGAAAGAAAGAAAGAAAGAGGAAAGAAGAAAGAAAGAAAGAAAGAAAGAAAGAAAGAAGAAAGAAAGGAAGAAAGAAAGAAAGAAAGAAAGAAAATAAAGAAGAAAGAAAGAAAGAAAGAGGAAAGAAGAAAGAAAGAAAGAAAGAAAGAAAGAAAGAAGAAAGAAAGGAAGAAAGAAAGAAAGAAAGAAAGAAAATAAAGAAGAAAGAAAGAAAGAAAGAGGAAAGAAGAAAGAAAGAAAGAAAGAAAGAAGAAAGAAAGGAAGAAAGAAAGAAAGAAAGAAAGAGAAGAAGAAAGAAAGAAAGAAAGAAAGAAAGGAAGGAGAAAGAAAGAAAGGAAGAAAGAAAGAAAGAAAAAAAGAAAGAAAGAAAGAAAGAAAGAAAGAAAGAAAGAAAGAAGGAAGAAAATCTAAATAATTCAATCTCCATTTCAAAAGAGAATTTCAAAATGCAGAAGCTTTTAAAAAACATACATGAAGCCATCCTTCTCACTTTAAGGACAATGACCATTCTATGTGAGAAAAAGAACTGTGTCTAGCATACTTAACTGTGGAGGCCACAAATACACTACTTCTTCTGAGTTAGAAGCCCCAAACCTGAATATTATAGAGCACAAGGCAAGTCATGAGATTTCTGTACAATAAGCTGGATGCCTGTCATCCCCGGGGAAAATCAGAGATTGACTCAACTGCATAGTTTCAAAGACCAACCTCAATAAGTTTATTAAAAGTAGATGCCCACCCTTCACTCTCTGAGAGTACAAATTCCATTTCTGTCTCCACACCTCAGTAATAGTCCCCTTGCCCCCTCCAAAAGTGTACAACAAAGAAGTGATTCCTGTTGTGTATACCATTCTGGAGCTGGTAGAGGGGCAAGTGACATCTGCTCTGTATCAGTCTTTAGCTTAACTACAGTGACTTCTCTATCCTGTGAGAACTTGAGTAAAATTTGCACATGAAATATGATGTTAATGATAACTATGGGGACACCTGGCATTTGCTCTCTAGCCCCTGACATTTATGTTTCCACTTGGATTTTTTTGGCTGACACTCAAAGCTGGATTTTCTTCATGGCGCCCTGCCTGGCAGGAGAATCTTGTTTGACCTGGTAAGTGACGCTGTGCCCTGGAGAAAACTTTGCAGGGAGTTGGATCAAAGTAAGAGATAAATGCAATTTTTGCAAAACCTGCTTTGTTGGAGCTAGTGTTGCTCCCTGCAGGGACTTTCAGTAGAAGGGATCCCACGCAGATGGGTGCTGTGCTGCACGGTATTTTATGCATGCCACCTACTGGTGCACACAAAATGCACGATGTGAGATTTGACACGTCCTCCCAGTTCCAGAATACATGTGCAACCTGGCAAACTCATTATCTGATCAGAGTAAACTGCACCCACTTTTGCTGTTTTTACAACTATTTAAATTTTAAAATGTCATTTATTTCTCCCCCTTAATAGGGATGTGGTTTTTTTTACTGTGTTGGTTTTTTAGAGGTTTTTAGAAATGGTGCCTGAATTATGAGCAGAGTAGAATTTAAAAGGTCTGTAAAAAAAAAAACATTGCTTTGTGAACTAGGTCAGAAGGGAAAAGACTTCATTAGTGAGCTAGATAACAGAAGGAACTAAATGAAGTAATGCTGATAGAGAAGGAATGAAATAAACGGAGTAGAATTATCCCCACATAAATACTTACTTTTTGTTCTTATCGATGCATTTTTCAAGGAATGCAATGGTCAACACCAAAGGAGAGCCAAGAAAACATTTCATTAAGATTTACTTGAATTGAAAGTGAAAAGAAGAAATTGATAATCAAAGCTTATTTGATATCAGAATCTGTGCAGTTCCTCTCCCCCGCTATAGACACCCTTCTCCATCCTTCTCTACCCTGGTCTTTCCCTGGTTGGCTGACTTCCTGGGATGACACGGAGTAGTCTAGGTGTCTTGCTGCTGGTCAGCTTTGGCTGTTGAGGGGCAAGATGCTAGAAAGCCAGGCTCTTTCTTCCCTAACTCTTCCCCGTTTTGAGGCTGTACCTCTGGCAGTAGTATATTCTCCATACACATTAACTAAAGCCCTCTCCTGGTAGCTCCTCATCCAAAGTCCCAGTGCTGCTTGGGCTCTGGTCACTATCCCTTCACATCCTTCTTTCAAACATAGGGTTGGTAAAAGCTTCCCACTATGGCTAGTGCCTGGGTACCCTCTCATCATTTGATTCTCAGACTCTGAAAGTAGGAGCAACAGCCTCTTTCTGAACCAGCTGGTGGCCAATTCTGAACCCTTCCAGAAGTTTGACCAATAAGCCATCATAGGGTGCCAGAGCTTGAAGGAATTCTGGGGAATGGAGTCCGCTATCTCCATTTTAATGTTTTTAATGTTTATTTATTTTTGAGAGAGAGAGGGACAGAGGCATAAAGAGAGGGACACACAGAGTGTAAAGCAGGCTCCAGGCTCTGAGCTGTCATTACAGAGCCTGAGGTGGGGTTTGAACTCACCAACACCACGAGCCTTGAGATCATGACCTGAGCCAAAGTCAGACGCTCAACCGACTGAGCCACCCAGGCACCCCAGCTATCTCCATTTTCAAAACAAGGGATCTGAGTTTTGGAGAAGTGGCCCAAGTACTCACAATAGACAACCAAACAAGCTGATCTAGACCTGCAATTCAGGTCACAGGCTCTCAGTTCCTCCCAGGGTACTGTATCAGTTTCAGTGTTATTAACCTGTAGAAGGAGAGGAAACCAGAATATGTAAATTAAATCCCAATGCAAATTTTGTGTGTAAATTAATTTTGTATTTATCAATATGTACCAAGAAGGATTTTGACATACATATTACATCAGATAGATAGCAGCTCATGACACAGGACCGAAGGTTTTGTTTTTACTGTGGTAACTTTTGTTGTGCTAATGTTACCTCCTAGCATTCTAATTTTCCTACTGGGGACATTACACTTCTTTAAATGACTCAAATACCTAAATTATCACATATTCTAATTGACCAATATGTCTGGTAAGTTATTTTGAAATGTAGCAGTATACCAATTGAATAAAAATCGAAGGGGGGGGGGTGAGGAAGTATTTTCCTTCAAATGGACTCCAGAAAGACTGGAGGGATCTGAAGGCCTGAGTTCTGGCCCCAGTCCTATCACTGACGCCATGGCTTCCTTGGCTGAGGGTCCACTTACACATCTCTAAACAAAGTGGGGGGTCAGGTAACTTCTTAAATTCTCTTCCATCTCCTCTATCCCATAATTCTACAAACCAGAATGTGGAAGCAAGAACTCCTCCAGTTTGGTCATTAATAAAACGCAGAAAAAAATTTTCAAATAATTTTTGACTTGCTTTATATTTTTTTATCTTTTGATTTGACAAATACAAAAAAAAGAAAGAAAGCGTAATTACTCTTTCCCCAATAATGCTAGAATTAATGGAAAATAAATGTTGAAAGTGAAGTTCTAGTGTCTCTTAGCTAGTCTATTAAGAATATATTTGCGGCGCCTGGGTGGCTCAGTTGGTTAAGCGTCTGACTTCGGCTCAGGTCATGATCTCGTGGTCCGTGAGTTCAAGCCCTGTGTCGGGCTCTGTGCTGACCACTCAGAGCCTGGAGCCTGTTTCAGATTCTGTGTCTCCCTCTCTCTCTGACCCTCCCCCATTCATGCTCTGTCTCTTTCTGTCTCAAAAATAAATAAACGTTAAAAGAAATAATATATTATATTATATTATATTATATTATATTATATTATATTATATTTTAATAATAATAATATAATAATATATTATCATAATATTATATATTATATTAAGAGCAGTTTTTCTGAATGTTTTCGGTTGAGGGAGAGAAAGGAAATGTTTTCAAGTCATTGACTAATTTCAAGATCTTCTAAGTGTTGTCCACAATTTCAGGGGTCCGCAAACTAAGACACCTATATACTTAGTTTAAAAATTCTTTTTTTTCAGCAGACAAATAATTATATATTTTATAAGCAAATTTCCATCTTGAACCTTTCCCTAATAGTCTTTTGTTATGACTTAAATAACATGGACTTTGTGTGAAAATAGGAGTCAAATCCCAGTTTTATTGCTACCTACCCAAGTGAGCTTGATCACATTACTTGATTCCTTGTATATCATCTTTATCTTCAAAACAGAATGAAAATTTTGTTCTTATGAGGTAAATGAGATAATATATGGAAAATGGCTCTGGATACTGTAAAGGATTTATCTAAGGTGGTTATCGTTTTTTAGCCCTTAACACAGGCCTGACCACATGGGTGCTCAGTAAATACTTGATCAAATAAATAAATTTGATCAAGTGTATTTATCAAATACATTCGATAAATACACTTGATCAAATCAATCAATCAATACATTCATTTGAATGAATAAATGGTAACCATTTCCTTTCAAATTCTCTGTTGAGATTTAGATTGTCACCATAAGAGCTTTTGTTTAAATCTAGGCTTTCCACTGGAAGTTGTTTATTATCTTAGCTACTTATGTGTTAAAAGCCATTATGTTAAAAGATGCTAATGGATGTGTAGTACTACAATTCTTTAAAATACTGAAATAGCTATAGTTTGAATCCTCTGGGTCAGTATCATAATAGTTTAATGTGTTGTTATGAAAGCACTTAGAAGGGACACAGAATAACCTCAAAATAAAAGCAGTTCCCTTCTTTCCCTTCTCTTCCCTGGAGAGATTCGCTGTTTAGTGGATGCATTGGTCAGGAAAGTCTGACTTCAGCTGTGGTGAAAAATCTCCAAACTCTATGTCTTAAACAACTAAGGTTTCTTTCTTACTCGTGATATATCTCCACCACAGGTCTCTTAGGAGCTCTGTTAGTTGTAATTAATAATGAGCTCAGGCTGATAGAGCAGATATCATCTCAAACATCTCCGGTTGCCATACCAGAAGGATACAGTTCTGGAGGGTCTCATGTCAGCAGCTAGATACACCAGCCTAGAAGTGACATACATCTTGTCTGCTCACACCTCATGGGCCAGAACTAGTCACAGGGCCCCACCCAATCATGAGCAGCCTAGGAAGTACCATCCTACCAGGTCCCCAAAATGCAGAGACCCAGAAATACTTGGCAAGCTATACTAAGGATTGCCATAGTAGAGGCATAAACTAAGATATTTTTGGACCACCTCAACCTGTCTTTAACTCATTCAGTCACTGAGAAGTCTTGCTTCAAGCCAATCAAAATCTTTCCCATGTTTATTCTGAAGAGAAAGAGAAGCAAGAGATTGGGAAGAGAGACGGTTAGGAAAAATGGGGAAAGGGAAGGTGAAGGAGAGAAGAGAAGGATAAACAGAAGAGCAGGAAGGTAGGAAAAAAGCAAATCAAAGAAATTACATTTTTTCTAGAATATTCATCATCAATTAAAGGATATGCATAGCTATAGCATTTTTAGAGACTCCAACTTCTCTTAGAAAGTTCTGGAACTGCTAAGGTTCTTAGATTTTCTGTTTGCTGATTCCTTATCTAACAGCAAAAGTTAACATTTGAACATGTAACCATTTTCAAAGTGATTTCACTGACATCACCCTGCAGGATAATTGTTACAGCCCATTTTATGAATATCAAACCTGAAGCCCTGAGAGGCTGAATGAGAAACTTTTCCACCCGTGAATGATGTCATGGTGAGGTGGGTCTTGGAGTAGAGGGCCACAGCTGGGAAAGGTGTAAGTTAGCAGAGTGAAAAGAAATGAAGGGGAAATTGTATGGTTCCAGGAAAACGACCCAAGAATGAGAAAGCCCTGACTCCTAGGTTGGTATTATAAAGTAACAGAGGGGTTTGGGTTTCTGAGTTCTCTGGTCTTTCTTAAGGGTGACCTTTTGCACTCTGGATGACATTCTAGACGATTTCAAAGCCTTCCCAGTAATCAGAGCAAGTGGTCAAAGATGGTGAAGTATGAATCACATTTTCCCAGGACTTGTTCCGAATGCAGGGTATAAGACAGCAAGCTGTGACAGAGCCACCTGTGCAAATACCCAGCTGGGTAAGCCCTGGGAGCTGAGGTGTTGAAGAAGGACTTCCACCTGTGGCCTTGGTTACTGCCAGGAGCAGCAGATGGCACTCGCTGGACATAGATCCTGACAGCCTGGGATACCTATGCATAAAGAACAGCCTGGTGCGTTCATTATTCCTCCCTGGATGTGACCACTCTGGGCAAGCCCCCAAAGTCCCCAAATCTGGAAAAGAAATATTCTATTAGATTCCGTACAGATTTTCCAGTACCTAGAAAGTTCTTAATTCCCTGATATGTGTTTTCTAAATCTGTATTTTACTTTTGTATCTCCACTGTTTCCAAAAAGATTTCCTTATAATCCTCACATAGTTAAGTATTTGAAGTAAACTATCATTTTGAAGGTGAATTTTTTTCTTAGCAGAAAATGTTTTCTGGGAAGAACTTTCAGGCACCCAGTCCTCTGACAAACATCCGATGAGCCAATTATTGCATGGAACTTTAAAAGTGGAAAAGCCAATGATTATTTTATGCGTTCGTTAACCTCATAGTATTGTCGATGTGTTTTCACAGAATTCTGGGAGGGGTGGAGAGGGTGAAAAGAGCCTTCCTGCAAGTCCCCCACAGGGAAAGCCTCTGTGACTATTTCCCCTTGAACTGTGTTGCTAATTTGGCCCTGGGCACAGCCCCAAAATGCTGGCATAGCCCCTGGAAGGGGGTTCCTGTTCCATCTCTCCTCCTGACCCACTCCCTTCTCCTGCTGCCACTACTGAGGGCCCTGCCTCGGGTTGGCAAAGCCTGTGCAAAGCTGTCAGAAAATCACACGTTTCCTACCCTCCTAGGGTGCCACCCACAGGCCTGCCATATGCTGCTGGTTCCAGGGAAGGGTCTCTGCCTAGATCTACGGAACACACATTCTCTGAAAATTCCATTGGCAAATGTTCACGAGCAAATCAAGTTGAGGGGGAGGTTTCAGAAATTCTCCACTCACCTCCTGGCACCAGCAAAGGAGCAGATGGGCAGCCATTTAAAACTTCATTGTATTCTGGTCATTTTTCTCATAGTCCTAAAACATTAGAGAGCAGAAGAGTTCTCTCAGCCACAATACTCTGAGAGACTTTCTACGGTCCTGGGACCCAAAGTAGAGACAGAGAATCTTAACCAGGGTCTATACTGAGCAGGGAGCCCAAAGCAGGGCTTAACCCCACAACCATGAGATCATGGACCTGAGCCCACCTCAAGAGTTGGATGTTTAACCGACTGAGCCACCCAGGCACCCCAAGGTCAGTTATTTTTCAAATGAAAGAATTGAAACCTGGTACCAGTTATTTCAAATTAACATATTTCGAAGTCCTAAGTTATATGTTTAAAATGAGAGCCACGTTCACTTTCTATTTCATTAAGTGTCCATGTTTGTTTTAACAAAAGGAAATATTCTTTTATTTGCCTTCTCCTGGATAAAACTGAGGTTTCTAGCATGTAATGGGCGACTGTCCTTGAAAAACAGACTTAAAACTTTCTGAGGACAATCTACAGCTAACTACAGCTACATGGCCGAGTTCTACTCCAATAATACCACACCATGAAGGTTCTCCTAGACTGAAGAAAAGGTTCCCTTTGCAATCTCAAGTCTTTATATTAGAATGTAGTTATTATTAATTGCAAGTTGGTGGAGCTGGTTCTAGCTTGGAAAAGGTTGTAAAAGAAATTATTCTTAGTTGACATTGTTTTTATTTTTCATATAATTCACAAACTGTTACTTTATACCTCCAGTATTCTTATAAACAGTTTACCACTTAATAGTTCTCAAAGACAAAAAATAAATCAATACATTCTGATGCCACCCATCTTGATAAAATTTTAACTATCAGTAATGCAGTGGTTTTCAAATTTTCAAACATTTGATATAAACTTCAGATATAGGCAAAACCCAAATAATGCCTCTTGTAAAAGATTTCAGAAGACCTCTAAACGGATCATTTTTCTTCTTCAAAAAATGTGCACATATTTTCCATGGACTTTCCTACAAATACAGATCTAATGAAACAGTTTATTTTGCTAATAGTATATTCTACTTGTCAGTACTAAGCACAGCTAAGTACATGAAAATTTCTTGGTCAATATCAAAAAAAAAATAATTGAAGATTGGAAAGGTACTGCAGGGAGAGCAAGACTACTAGATGAATTCATTTCTTCAAGTTTGAATTTTTTTTTGGCCTTACAAACATTACAGAAAAATCAAAATCCCACCCATACATAAAGTAAACCTACAGGGAGAAGGTGCTAGATGCATAAATAAGTTTGAGAACAGAAATAAAAGGGAAATCTCCTCTTTTCATCCAGGCTATCTGGAGAAACGTTAGCCTGCTGGTTAAAAGTATGAACTCAGGTTCAACCGACCCAGCTGGGTGACTGGTTTTCCCACATACTAACTGTGCCTTCATAGCGGTTGCTTGAAGATTCAACAAGAAATGCTTGTAAAACAATACACACAATCCTGCCCTGTGGTAGGGGCTCAGTAAATGTTACGTAAAAGGCTGTGTAATTTTTCCTGGATTTATAAAATGATACTCCCCATCTCCCAGCCACTCAAACATACAAAACTCTAACAAAAGATGTATTGACTCGTAGTTGTTAGTTTCACTGAGAAGACAATCTGACAAGGAGAGTTTCAGTTGACAATTTCGTGCCACAAAATGTGCTGTAGAACTTCTACGGAGAAAGCATAGTAAGAAACTTGGGAACTTGGGTCACTGGTAGGAAATATGTCATTATTGTCCCTTTATTGAGCCAACAAATATTAATTGTGTGCTCATGTCCATACCAGCTCAGTGCTGGCGGTACAGCATATAAAGCCTCATGGCTCCTGATGTCTAAGACCCAACATCTGTGGGAAGATAAAACATATTTTTAAAAATCTGCAATTCAGGGCTTTATATGCCAATTGTTAGAGGTGTATGTCTGTGAACGTTCTTAAGAAGGTGAGATTCCATTCAACGAGGCCAAGGGGAACAGCTTCAAAGGGATGCAGAATAGAGCTGGACTGGGCTTCCCAATAAAGGAATCCAAATCTCTCACCACAGCCGCCAGCCCCTACTCAGCTTGGCTGCTACCCCTCTGCCATTATCTGGAATCATCCTCCCTGAGCTCAAACTGTTCCTACCCTCTGCTCTTTTTTCTATGCCTCATCCCTACCATGTCTGTTCAGCCTTGGGACCTTGGTACTTGCTGTAATTTCTCTGTAATGTTTGGCCCCAACCTCTTGATACAGATGAAGTCCTTTTAGTCAAGTCTCAGGCCAAGTGTCTGCTCAACTCAATTCTCTCTCCTCTTTGCTAGTTGGCTTTCTTTGCATCCTCATAGTTTCTACTCATCATGATAATGTCTAGCTTGTGGCTGGATTTGGTTTGATATGGTTCCAGCTTCGGCTTGACATGATCCTTATTCCAGCCACAAACTGACTTAGTCTTCTTGTCTCTTGGCTCAAATTCTCAAACCAGGCCTTCCCATTTAACATCAGACTATGTGCTTCCTGGCCCAATTGTCCATAGTCATAAGGTTGGGGCTATGGTCGGATAGATTATAAAAGAGCTTATAAGGAAGGGAAGTGATAAATCTTGTCTGATACTCTGATCTCCTGAAGTATTTTTCTGAGTTTATTATTAAATTATTTTATTAATTCTACTAATTTTGAAGTGTGTTCTTTTGGGTTTCTACATATTCAAATTATCATCCCAAAATAATAATTCCATTTTCTTTTCCTTGTGTGTTTCTTAATCAACCAAATGGAGGAAACATAATAATACTGTGTCTCTGGATTTCTTGTGATGCTTAAAGGAATTAATATATGTGAAACGCTTAAGACAGTACTTAGCACAGAGCAAACAATACATATTGACTACTGTTATTATTATTATTAATTTTCATGGCCTACTCTTTTGTAGGACTTTACAATTTGGCATAAGATGTGAGAGGTTGATAGAGTAAGGATAGCAGATAGGAGAAGCTATCAGAAGCATGAAAATATAAGAGCTGATATGCTTTTACATGTTAAATTATAAGCAGGTGATTTGGTTAGAAAAACTGAAATGAATATAAAATTTAAAAACTGACTTTACACATTTCCACCAGGCAAGATCTTTCAAGAAGATATCTGCTTTCTTTCCTACTCCTTTTGATCATTACGATCAACATTCACTAAAGACCTACTACTATTTGCCAGGCCTTAATCCACATGATAGGCATCTTAGATTGGGTTCCCCCAGAAGTAGAGCCTGAGATAAGGATATGAGTGTAAATAGTTTGAGTTCATTTGAGTGATTCCAGAAAGCATCGCTAAGGGGGCAGGAGGCTGAGATAGGGGAGAAAGGAAGCCAGTAAAAGGGGTTATTACATAGGTTCCACTAGGGACTCTGGGAGCCAGCATGTCTGAGAGTCACTCCAACGGGGGGGGGGGGGGTGGTGGTGAGGGGGAGGGCAGGCAGGATACTGCTCCTGGGAAGTGCTACCTTTTGGGCACTTGCAGCCTACCTAGCATGGAGATAGATATGTGCCATAACATGGAATAGCCAGAGAAAGTCAAAAGCCAAGAATCAAACTGCTGGCTGTTGGAAGTGTGCAGGTGAGCATGCAGAGGTGATATGTACAGGAAAGGAAAGCACCAGCTACAACAGAGATTCAAAGATGGTTTCTCTCTTCAAGACACTCTTAGCCCTGTAGAGAAGTTAAAAAGAAAAAATCCTCTATGAAATATCTAATTGCTTGTGACATGTTTTTCTGCAGAGCATTAATAAATTGTCTAGGCACTTTTATAACCTTACCATTAAAAAATAAACCATGAAAAATAGCCATGTGAGCAGTTTATTGAGAGTTTGCGGGCTAGGATTATATAAAACTTGTTAAGATGAAATTGATTTTATTGCAAATTAATAACCATTACAAATGTTACCTATGTCTTATGGTTGTTTTGATGGTTAAGTTAAAGAAGATAAAGTAGATATGAAATATTAAAATAATGCATAACACATGTAATCAGTCAATATATGGTTATAAAATATAAGCCCCATATATATTCATAGTTAAAATAACAAAATAGTAAAAATAAAATAATACATATGAGCTATATATGGTAAAATAGATCATTACTAAAACATTTGCTGACCCTTCCTCATAAGAAGATCAGACTTCAGACTTGACCACATGATTATTTTGATCTGTGAAATGTGAGTGGAACTAACATGAAACATTTTCAAAAATGGTTTAAGAGATATCATTTGGTCCAACATTGCTCTTTTTTTGTCTATGGCAAGACCAGCATATCCTAGGTTGATGTTTCTCTTTCATCCTCAGTTTCAGAATGAAGACAAAACAGGGCATCAAGCTGACTCATGATGGTCATATAACATGAACAAGAAACAATCCTGTCATTGAAAGGCACTAAGAAAGACTTAGGAACTGTTTATTATTGCAATGTAATGTAGTCTAGGCTGACTGATAGAATATGAATGGGAAAAAAAAAATTCATGCACATAAGTACATAGTCTAAATTCCCTGAATACAAAGGGAAGTTAGAAATCACGTAGTCAAACCAGGATGTTGTAATGTCTCTGGAGAAGGAAAAACAAGTAAAGTAGCTATAGGCATAAAGTTGAAAGCAGTAGTTCTTAAAACCGTCTGAACTAATGTCCTATATTTAGAAAAAGTACTTGTTTAATACACTGAAATGGAATCCATGTATTATGTATTTATAGGTCTGATTCTGATTTTCGTTTGTTTATTTACTTATTTGGTTTTTTAGATTCCACATATGAGTGAAACAAAAAGCAGGATCAGACCTATATATACAGAGAACAAACTGATGGCTGCCAGATGAAAGGGGTCAGGGGGATGGGCAAAATGGGTGAAGGGGAGTGGTAGATACAGACTTCCAGCTATGGAATGAGTGAAATACAGGAATAAAAGACACAGCGTAGGGGATATAGTCAACGATATTGTATTGCCATTGTATGGTGATAGATGGTAGCTATACTTATGACAAGTATAGCATAATGTATAGAGATGTTGGATCACTATTTTGTATAATTTAAGTAATGTCATATTGTTTGTTGACTGTGCTCAAATAAAAAGACTAAAATTTGAAGGACTTAATACATTATGACCCAATGACACACATAACTTTATAAAAATTCTAAACAATAGTCTATTATAAAACAGGAGAAATAAAGGGGAAATGACTTATAAGGGAAAATACATTTCAGTGCTATTATATTTAAATAACATGTATTTCAACATGTAAGTGTACAGACATGATGATACATGAAAACAACTACATAATGCAAAAGAAATATAAGAAAATGTGTTTAGAGATCCAAGAGGCTACTGGAATAAAAAACAGCAGTAAGACATAAAATAACAGAGCAGACTGGTTAATTTGATAGAGAGAAAAAGAACCTTAATTGAGGTAGTAATAACAAGATAAGATAAATTACAGATTGTGCAAAGGAGAAAATGCAAAAATATATGTTTCATAAATAAGCTGGACCACACTTATACCACTTACGTCAAAATAATATACTTCTCATAACATGTCATGGATATTTTTTAAAAAGTATCACAGAAAATTTATCTATTTTAAAATCTCAACACATATCAATAAATATGTAAACATATAACTTTCTTGTATGTAAAAAGACCTCAGGCATATAATGGAATACTACTCAGCAATAAAAAGAAACAAACTTGATATATGCAACAGCTTAGTTGAAATTCTAAAGCATTATCGGGAGTAAAAGAAGCCAACTTCAAAAGGTTATAAACTGCATGATTTCATGTATATTACATTCCTTAAAAAGACAAAAGCTACATTGACTTAAACAGAGAACAGATCACTCATTGTCAGAGGTTTGGGATGGGTGAAAAGTGTAACCACAAAGGAGCAGTCTGAGGGAGTTGTTTGGAGTAGCAATACTCTATCCTGATTGTGGTGGTGGTCACATGGAATCCATACATGCGCTAAAACTCCTGTATATATGAGAGAGAGGTCTGTGGGCTGGCAGGCTGGAGACCCGGGAAAGTCAGTGGTACAGGTGAAGTGTGAAGACGGTCTGCTGACGAAGTCCCTCTTGCTCAGGGGGGCTGGTCTTTTGTTTTAATCAGGCCTTCAACTGACTATATGGAGCTTATCCACATTATGGAGAGCAACCTGTTTTACCCAAAGTTCACCAATTTAAACATTAATCTCATTTAGAATCACGTCCAAGTTGACACATTAAGTTAACCATCATCACCATGGAAACCATATCCTTCATTACACAATGGGAAATTGATGATGAAATGGACAAAAAGAAAAAGTAATATAAGAAGTCATGGTCAAATCAAGAAGTATCTTAAAAATAAATAAAGTTATTATTTTTTTACTTTCATGTTTCTGATCATGGACTTCTATATTTGAAGAGTATATGATGGAAGAAAAACAATTTTTAAAACCGGCTTTATTAATGAAATTTAGAGATTTTCCTATATTTTGTCTGTTCATGCATTTATTTTATTGTTTTAAATTTTTCTTAACGTTTATTATTTATTTTTGAGAGAGAGAGAGACAGAGACAGAGAGACAGAGCACAAGTGGGAGAGGGGCAGAGAGAGAGGGAGATATAGAATCAGAAGCAGGTTTCAGGCTCTGAGCTGTCAGCACAGAGCCCGACACGAGGCTCAAACTCAAGTAAGTGAGATCATGACCTGTTGAAGTCGGATGCTTTAACCTGCTGAGCTGCCCAGGTGCCCCATGTCTGTTCATGCATTTAAAAATGTTAATTTAAGTCAGTCTGTGATGGAATTCTCAAATTCTCAAATATCTTTCATTCCAGGTGGTTCTCGCTTTACACAGTACTAGACTAACTGACACTCTGCCTTCCAGAATTGTGCAAAGTGAGGACTCAGTTCCAATATGCACAGGTTTCAATTAACATGGTGCTGTGCAAAGAAAGGACTGCCTGTACGTATTGGACTGTGACTACAAGTGCAGAGTGAAGCAGTTGTACATGTCAGCAGCTCCAATACCACAAATAGCATTGTTCACAGCAGAGTGAGCTTCTAAAATTGTAAACCACTCTTGGTAAATTTCCAAACCAAATAAAGAAAAATCTTTTCTTGGTTTTCATGGTGTTTGCATTCCTGGAAAATTCAGTATGTATTAGAATGTACAGAAAATTAGAATTAGAATGTACAGAAAATACTTTGTGGTTAAAGGAATATCCCTAAATTCTGGTCTGCTAAACATCAGTAGCAAACCCCTCCTTCCGTCTTGTGATAAACAAAAATCCCCCACAAATTTTCAAAATACCTCTAAAGAAGCAGGATACTCTCAAAAGGAATGACTACTTACAGCCTTACGAACTTAACACAAAACTACCCACTTAAAGTTCTATTATGACTAAATTTCAGGAAACCTGTTTTTCTTATATAATGATTGGACAAAATTAGCATTCAAGGGTTTAGGAAGCTCTGACATTTACTACCCCAAGTAAAAATTGCTAATAAGATCATGGTCAATTTGCAACTCATACAAGAATAACTTCTTTGGCTCAATAAACTTGATTGAAATCTAGGGCAGGTAAACTTGGTTTTGGTTAAAAAATGTTATTGGTATGATTGGTTATAGTAATTGTGAAAGCCGGTTTTAGTAAAATGGGAAATCATTCACTCAAGCCTACAAATTTTCTTTGTTTCTTTGGTTCTTGTTAGTTTTCTCATTGCTGCATTATATCAAAACTAATAACCCCTGTAAACCTGATTCTCAAGGTAATAGGGACAGGAGAATCATCGGGAGATACTATTGCCTTTAAAAGAAACTAGCCCATGGACAGATAGAGTGAAAACGATGTCCTTGACATCATTTGGTAAGTGTGCCATGTGATTCAGTTCATGAGCAATAGATACACTGTTGTCTTGTTTATTTTAAAATTCTGTTTCTAAACTAAACTTTCATGATAGATTGCCAAGACAGTGTGGTTGAGATTCATGTAAGTGTTTTGATATCCACTAAAATGACAATTGACTACTTCAGTTATGCTTTTGATAACATCATTCATTTTGGATCATTCAATTAGTAACGACAGTGGGGTCCTTGATTATAAGACACTGTCACTATTTCTGGAAAAACATAAAGGAATGTGCTTCTCAATGATTGTTTATCACTTGATAATTATAGAGCCTTTGCCAACTATTCTCTGTGTTTCAAGAGCTCCTATTTTTTCTCAGGATCCAACAGTTCTTTGTTTTAATTTATTTTCCTCTTAAATACCTCCTGCTATTTAGGCAATAATTCCTTCTAAATCAATTGTTAGCTGCAGTTAATGACCGGTTGGATAATTAATAGCTCAAAGCAAAGCTGAGGGTGTTCCCTGTTCTAACACACCATCAGACTCTAACTGGGCATTATTGTTAACGTAGCCTGTAATCACTGGCTTCTCACAGCCTCCTAGCCACAAAGTATTTTATTTTAACTTAAAGGGATGAGGTGAATGGGAAACGGGTGACAGCATTATAAAATCAGTCATAAGAATATACATATGTTTAAATTATTTGCACGTCCAGGTTGGTTCTTATTTCCAGAGGAGCTGCCTCCAGCAGGTGGTAAAGTTGTGGCTTGTGCTGTCCATCCATGGCAGTAATTCTCTTCATTTAACCCTCCTTCACAGTATCTTCTCCAGGCCTCTGAGCCTGGTGGAACTGCCACAGCTTCGCGGCATTCTGAATCTTTACTGTCCCCAAACCGTGCTCTTAAGCACCGTGCTCACTGACAGAGGGAAACCATACCGCACATTTGCTGCCCGGTAAACATATGGTTTACCAGCGACACCTTTTGTAAAGCTAATCGAGAGGAAGGATATGTGCTTAATAATTAGTGCAAGAAACTCAACATCAACTGTTCTCTTCCTAACACCTTCTGCCTTGTGCTGTGTGATCACAGGGAAGTACTTAGCGAGTCGGTGCTTCTTGTACTGAAAATTCTAACAATCAACCAAAACTGAGAGAAGCTGAGTATCCATCAAGACCAGAAAAGAGCCTAGAGGTGCTGCAATGGTTTGTTTTTTCTACAGTTTCTAGAGTTTTGCTTTTTCTAGAATTTTTTTTTATGAACATGGTGCGTGAAAATAAATGCCAGGCAGAGATTTTGTGATTTACTGGAGTAATGCTCTTATTTCTCTATGCCTTCCTTTTAACCATCAACCCATTGGCATGGTATTGGCAAGATAGCTTTGATGATATCATCCAATCTTCTCTGTATATTTACAAGACATTGAGATACCATAGGTAGGAAGGTTAGGATATGAATATTAGCCTTTCTCCTCCTAGAGTTCAAGGCAATAGACTATTGCTGGATGAAACAGGATTTTACCATGGAATCATAAATCTCAAACCCCAGCTTCAAGGACTTACTGACAACACAGTGACATGGGCTTTTATAGATGACAGTGGAGGAGAAGAGTTGGTGGAGCTAGATAGAGGAAGGAAAAGTAGGACTATTCACGGTTAGGGAAGTCCCTGAAGTGGAAGATACACAAACCCTGAGGGGGAAAAAAAAAGGATGAACGTGAAAGATATCATCAAATGCAAAGCTAGTAAAGGTCATGTGGTGCACTTACTCACGTGAGAACCACAAATAATGCTTTGGCTGAATTACAAAGGCAATGAGAGCCGGAGCTCATGTCCTCTGCTCTCCGACAGGATTTCAAACATGGTTTACAGGCTGCGGCTTAGATTGTTAGTAAAGATTACTCACTGGAGCTCCGGTTTATCTACATTTTATTATTTTCATAATTTCCAAAATGTCATTGTTCACTGAAACTGCCCCAGATTGCCAGAATAAGCAAAACATACCCATTATGATCATAAATTCCCAACAGGCCCCCCGTCTACGGAGATGATTAACACAGAAATAACTTTTTAGCTAAACTAAGTTTCCAAGTGGATTACCTTCCCATGAGACTACCTATAATGGTCTAAACTTTGAAATATGATGTTCCCATTAGAGGTATAATAGATATTTTTTGCTCTGCATCAATATAAATAGGCTTCTGAAAACAACAACAACAACAACAACAACAACAACAACTTTTGCTTGCTGAGTATCTAGTCTATTCCAGGTGCTGGACTTTATTTCATTTAATCCTGATAGTAAATCTGCCTGGTTACTGTTATTACATGCATTAAATTGTGCATACCGAAGACACTAAGATTCAAGCACAGAACCAGGTTCAAGCACAGGTAGGCCTTCTCCAACACCATTATATCCAAAACATAGCACTGATCTTTGAATCTCACAACAATCTCTAAATCAGAGTGTGTTACTGATCGTGTCATCTCGTCAGCTTTCAAGTTTCATTCTTGCACCAAATTTGCTTTATGTTTTCCTAAAATTTATTTCCAGCCATAGAATTATCTGAAGAAAAGAAAGAATATAAGGTCATTCTTGCCTTTTGAAGTCTCTTGATTAAAATTATATGGCTGACACTGTAATGGAATTCCTTGCCTCAAAGCTCATTTTCATGGCTGAATGAAAACCCACGGACAAGTAAACTAAAAGTGTGCATGCTCAGAACATGGACCACAATGCCATGGGAGCACTCAGGATTTTTTTTCCCTACTATGTTCAACAGAGTTTTTTGAGAATCAACCATGGGCAGGTATACCTTATAGCTGTCCTACAGGAGGGTCAGTCTAGAAGTTCAACTGAAGGAATACTGAACAGTTCATGAAGGAGCCCATTATAGGAATGAGAGAGTCAAAAGCAACCTTCGGGACTTCTAAATGATCTTTGCAATAATTATAGGTGTGGCTCTGGAATCGACATTACTTCCACATTTGTCAAGGCAAATGTCTATGCATGTCCCACTTATATCAAATGCAGTTTCTTTTAAATTGGCTTTTTTTTTTTTTTTCAGGTCCATCACCTAGAATTCTCAACTTTCACACAGGCTGCTGTGTGAACCTACTACAGCTATTAATTAGTTATGGACTGAAAAGCTAAGCATAATCTATAATCCTATGAGTCTAGGACCATGTCATGGTAGATCACATAACAATGTTTCAGTCAGTTGGGCTATGTTTACTTTATGTAAGAATGTAGGATGAAATAAGCCATGCACAATAAATTTATTTCTCACACACAACCGAATGAACATGTTTGGCTTTTAAACCAGACTAATTATTCACACGGTTTGGCAAATATTCAAAATACTGCAGGAGTGGGAACTAATGCAGTAAAAATAATTTTCACACATTTTCATTTTCTGTGAAAATTGTTCTTCCAATTCCCGTCCTAAGTGTTTATTTTACAGGTCGTTAGAAAATGTTTAATCTCCACCGAACTGTATTCAAAGCAGTATTATTTTCTGTCCCGTCATGTTACATCACCGGCGAATAATAATCCAAGAAGGTGTTGTTGTAAAGGAAGTCACTTGGGAACAACACTTGGTTTTGAAAGTTTCCAGTTTGCAAAAGAGGAATCTCAGCTATGATCCAGCTTCAGAAAAGGAGGTGGGAAGTCAGGCCTCCATCTTGGGAGGAATTTCTGATTAAAGTAGTGGATTGTGTGGCCTGAGTTTGAGTCTTGAGGACAGTTTAAAGAGCACATATCATTCGGGTGAGCCATCAAGTGGGAGAAATATATAGCTTTTTTTTTCCACAGTCCACATTTATATTTGCCTCCCAGTGAGTGCTCCAGTGAGTATGGAAAGAAAATGGAGGGTAAAGCTAAGGGTAAACCATGTCATAAACACCAATGTAGGCATTCACTTCCATCTATTGAATTAGCTTAGAAAATCAGAGCTACCTCTTTAGTTTTATGCATAAGCAGAGAAAGAAACTAGTCAGTTTGTTCTGTTTTTAAATGAACAGCAGTCATAGATATCCAAGTTTATCTTTAAAAAAAAAAAAAAACCTGGCAAATGTTCTCGGGAAATCTTCATGATTTACAGCAATATGAATTTCATCCTGGTAAGTTGTTTTCTCCAAGATTTGCCTTTCTTAATGATTATTGCCCAAAGGTTTTGCTGTCATAGCCAGTGGACAATACTCTATGGAGTCAGAGACGTAGTAGTATTCAAGAGTTTGTTTAAGCTCAAATATGTCCAATGTAAAGAGCAAAGTTTGTGCTAGGTTAATCTGCAGTTTTTCCAGCCATGGTTGACTAATTAAGAGAAATAGGGAGAAAGGAGATTGCTTGGAAAGACATGGATATTATAATCAGACTCTTTTCTTCTCTGTCTTCTTTAGGGTAGCTCATGTTGATAACGTTGATATCAGCCTCACCTACTTTTTGCAGATCCTAGGACAAGAATACTAACAGAGCCCAAATTAGTTAAAACATAGCAATGAAGTTTTCACTTTGAAAAGCACTTATTAAATAAAATATATTCTGTCTTCTTACCTAGACAAACATCCTTTAAAACCACCTGGATTATCAGATTGGAATTTTAAATTCTTGGTGTTGTGGAGTCGCACGCTGGGAAGGCAGTCGTAGGATCTGTGGCCTGGGCTGTGAAGCTGGTGGAAAGTTATTTTCTAAACCTGATCCAATTTTCCAACATTACTTCAAGAATGTGCAGATCAAAACTGAACAGAATATGCTCTGCCTCCAAAAACAAGGCAATGTATACGTATTTTGGAAAAGATAGCCATCCAAAATAGTTGCAGTGCTGAAGAGAGTATTATTTGTCTGAAAATGCACTTATAAGAATCAGCTTATGCCTGAAAGTAACCAGATAAATGCAAACTAACTAGACTTGAACAACAGTGGTGTTAATAGCAAACATAACAGAAAAGTGAGTTCTCGGCTCTCATGTGTCATATCACTGCCACGTGCGTGCATCACACTTCATGGCGCTGTCGCAGCTTGGTATGGCTGACTAAAATTTTTTTTTTTTTTTTATCTTTCAAATTTTCTTAATAGCAAGATTCTTTTGGAAAATTTAGAACATAAGTTTTTTTGTTAGTTTGATTATTTGAAAATGTTTTCATTGTTTTCACTTACTTTTTCCTAACTCATTCTATCAGCACCTATTATTTACCAGCTACTCTTCCAGGCATAAGATCCACAGAGATAAAAAAAAAAAAAAAAAAAAAAAAAAGAAGACAAATTGTTGTCAAGTCAGGGGACTTCCAATATTATCTGGCCTATCGAGGGTTAAATATTTACCTTTGGTAATATTATTTGAGTGCTTTGAAAAATGCATCAACATTTTCTCAGGAAAAATGAAAGCAGTGTTTTGCAGGGTATTTTCATGAAAGTAAGGCACAGTTTGAAGAATTCAGCTTCATGTATGAGAAGGAGGCCAGCAGTTTCACTTGGCTACTTACTGCTCTTATGAATTATTAAGCCTGTCTTCCCTGTCTGTATAACTAATCTGTTATTGAGTGCCCACTAAAAGGAATTCTCATTTTTTACTTTATTATCTCATTTGTTTCCCTTATAAAAACGCAAGCCTCCATTCCTCCTCACAGGAGAACATCATCTGTGACTAGCAGCTTTGGAGGTTTCTCACAGCTCTTTAAATATTCCTTCCTGGTTAGAAAAGGGTCTAATTCTATGTTCTGTACAGTGTGTAACTCCACAGCGGAGCTCAATAAATGTGAAATACCAATAATAACCATGGTGGTAATCAGAATTCCTTTTGATATAAACTACTTTGTCTCAACCTTGTTTTTACCCAGGGTCTCCTAGTAATTGTCTGGCATTTTCCCTGCTGTTCTTGTCTTTTTTAATTACATCCTACTGACATGACTGTGAAAGCATCTCGAAGCAAATGGAAGAGAGGCCTAATGCTTTCTACACAAAAGGAGAAGCAGAAAGCAGGTGCCTAGCAGTCCGAATAAGAAAACTCAAAAGAAATGGGCAGGGTCTTGCTTTCATTCCTTATAAATACAGAAGGGAGGATGGAGAGAGATGCAGTGTAGGGAAGAAAGGAGAGAGCAATCCACTTGTATAGTGCTGATGAGAACAAATATAGCCTTCTTCCATTTGTTTACACTTTAGTTGTATTGGGGAGAGTCGGTGCCTTATAGCAATTCCCAGCCACAGGATAAGGCATCTGCTTAGGGCTGGAGAAGGAAAATGGGTAAATAGCAGTTATTAATTGACAGCTTTTGAGCATCTATTTCACAAAAAACACATGTCTGCAGCCCAATAGAGAAATCCGAAGTTGACTTCACCTCTTTACTTAGAGTCCAAGTTCCTAATTGAAAAATCAAATGTTTTCAGGGACTTAAGGGTATGGTTTTTGGGTCACTGCACCCTGGACTTCAGAAGTCATGTTGACATAAGATTACTGAGGTTATTTATGATAACTGTTAAAGGACCACTGAGACTGTCTTAATCTAATGGGTAATAGCAATAGCTTTAGGATAGAGTAGTTTATCATATAGATGGCTTAGATTACAGAGGCATTGCTGTAAGTGTAAGGAGAAATATGAAAATAAGAAAATTTAAAAAAAGTGTATCAACTGCCTGACATGTGCACTTTTGCTTATTTAGTTTCCTGTGATCGTGATGCCAACTGTGTATTGGCATCTTCACTTTCTGGTTGAGGAAATCGTCTAAGAGAAGCTAAGTAACATTCCTCAAGTCCTAGGTAGCCAACCCAGGATTTCTACTTGCGTCAATCTGATTACACAGTGTTTCTCCTGTGGGCAAGTGCTAGTGATGGATTTGAGAGGAAAAGGAGATAAGATTAAAACTTGACTCCATATTTTTCTGGCCTTGAAAGGAATGAGACTCATAATGTGTGTCCCTGAAGAAGCTGGGGGTTCGGAAGAGGTCTTGCTGAAAGAAGGCAACTTATGTTTAATTACTGCAAATGGCATCTTCTCCTTGGCCAACCATATTAAAACTTCTATAGACTATCACAAAGGGAGTGGGGTCAGCAAGAATCGACAGAGAAGCACAAAACCGTCAATACTAATGGAAAACCAACCTAAAGCATAGGACCCATCGTCAGTAATGGAAGAACATTCTCTGTAGGACAGCACTGCAATACGGAGTTATCAAGCTATTCTCCCTCATCTGGCCTAAGGAATATATGGTCTTTTTAAAATTTTTTTAATTGCCAGTCATTGACTAGGAGGCATAACCATGTTTACTCAGTAGAGCACTCCTAATTTTACTCCTTCTTATTTTTTTAAATGTTTTTTCCTGTTGTTGTTTTGTTTTTGTTTTGTTTTGTTTGAGAGAGAAAGAGAGTGTGTGAGTGGGAGAGAGGCAGAAAGAGGGAGGTGGACACAGGTTTCAAAGCGGGTTCTGCACTGCCAGCAGCAAGCCCCATGCAAGGCTCGAACTCACAAACCGTGAGATTAGGTATGACCTGAGCTGAAGTTGGACACTCAACCAACTGAGCCACTTACGCACCTTTATTTTTCCCCTTCTTTATTCCTGTCTGAAATATCTGTCTTTTTTTTTAAATTTTTTTTAACGTTTATTTATTTTTGAGACAGAGAGAGACAGAGCATGAATGGGGGAGGGTCAGAGAGAGGGAGACACAGGGTCTGAAACAGGCTCCAGGCTCTGAGCTGTCAGCACAGAGCCTGACGCGGGGCTCGAACTCACGGACTGCGAGATCGTGACCTGAGCCAAAGTCGGATGCTTAACTGACTGAGCCACCCAGGAGCCCCTGAAATATCTGTCTTTAACAGTTTTCCTAGTTTGTGATTTTCCTTCAAGTTGAACCTTGCCTGGTCTCCACTCTGCCAGCAAAATTAATCAAGACTCCATTATGAAGTCTTGTATTTACTCTTCTTTAGAAACACATTATTTATTAAGTGATTCTATAAAATGGTTGTTAAAGATTTAGTGGAAAATCTAGTGGATTTTCCTTCCACTAGATTGTGAGCAAATTTAGATATACAAATCACCTTTTATCTCTAGCTTGGACACACTGACTACGTAACACATAGTAAATACTCAACATGTAAATGAAAAAAAACAACAACAAAACTCTGGCTTAAGTATTCATGGAGGCGCATTCCTGAACAAAGACCATGTGCTGATCCAATTAGAATGAATAACTTTTCTTTCTAATTATTTCCTTGAGAATAGATGTTTATGTTAAAAATGGTCTTATTTTCTCAAAAGGTCAAGCATTGCCTAAAGATTTCTTAAAACCTTCCAAGCCATGGGGAGAATACCCAGAAAAATTTATGTAATCTCCCAAAATTAGTATGTAATGTTAACCTCATTCATACATTTTAAGCCATATTTATTAAGTGTTTGTGTTATATTGAAGAAAAGAATCAATGAGCAATCACAGTGCCCGCTTTCAAGAAGTTTATAGTCTGGTGGGAAGGAGACATTTTATAACTTACAAAAATAATTATTCAATTACAAGTGTAGAAAAATATAATTATAAAAGTACTATGTGGAAAATATGGGAGCCATGTAGACATATAGCAGAAGAGATTCATCTTCAGTGAAATTACCACATGGGGTGCCTGGGTGGCTCAGTTGGTTGAGTCTGACTCTCGATTTCGGCTCAGGTCATGATCTCACAGTTAGTGAGATCAATCCCCGTGTTGGGCTCAGCACTGACAGTGCAGAGCCTGCTTGGGATTCTTTCTCTCCCCCTCTCCTTCTGTCCCTCCCCCACTCATGCTCTCTCTCTCTCTCTGTCTCTCTCTGTCTCTCTCAAAATAAATAAATAGACATTTAAAAAAAAAATTACTGCAGTAGTCTGAAAGAGATAATGTTGACTTGGGCTAGGGTTGTAGCAGCTCAGATGGACAGAAGTGGATACATTGGATGTGTATTTCAAAATTTGAACCAGTAAGACTTTGTGATGAATGGAAAGGTGAGAAAGAGAGAGCAAGGGTGACTCTCAGTGAGTAATGATGCCATCTACAGAGAAAAGCAACAATGATAAGAGACAATGGACAGCTGACAAGCAGACAAGAATAAGAAATTCCATTCTGGACATGTTTACATAAAGAGCGTTCATGTGAGTGAAACACAACTATACAAATAAGAGTTTTTTGGGCTTTCAAATAAAATTTTAAACCAATGTTCTCCACTGTTATTTCAAAAACCAAATAGAGCACAGTGGACTAACATCATTCACAGCTCTCCCAAAACTTTGAATATCTCTCCACATTTTTATAGGTCCCTATATTTTGAATCCTACTCTCTTAATGAAAATTGTAAGAAAAAATATTTTTCCAGGTTCTTTTACACTCAGGGTGCAGACATGTGCCTTCAATTCCATCAACCAGGTGTACCCACTGAGACTTTGATTGGAAGTGAACTTCTGAAAGCAGATGGCCAGGCATTGAATTTTCTGGAGTCGTGCCATTGTTTTGGGGTTGGTGTGGTACCAACAGTCACTATGAGGCCAGTCATAGGTGAGGCTTTATTGTTGTTCCTGAAAGTGTAGGGCCTATTTCTCCAAATCTCTTAATGATTCTCTGAGCTGTGTAACAATCTCTAGTAATTGACATTCTGTTTAAAGTAGCCAGAGCTATTATCTACCACTAAAACAACTCAGAGTCTGATTGATACATAGTGACAATTAATATATTAATATATTGACAGAACATTTCTACTTATATGTCTTGTTGTATATTGAGCAACATATCTGCTTCAAAGTGTGAAAATATCACACAGAGATGCTTTTAAGCAAATAAGCTAATAATTTTTAACTTAATAATGAAGTTCAAGGAATGTAAAAGAATGCCATAAACAAAGGAAATAAAGTTCAGAAACTGCAGGAAATGAATATAGAAGTTAATCCTAATAAGTCTATTTATAGTCAGTGTCTGGGAGACAAAAAAGGAAAATGGAAAGGAAATCTCTGTATATAATTCTAAGTTAACAGATGGAAAATTGTTGCATAACAAGAATACTCACACTAGGCTTTCAAATTTTCAATTTACATTGAATTCAGAAAATGGTTTCCACAGCAAGGCCCATTATGTGAAGCATGTGGAAAAAATTTGATATATTGCAGTTGATATGCATAAATTAACACATTTTCTAGTAGGTGTACCTATCTAAAACAGGAAATCAGTCTTGTTGAAGCTATAATTAAAGAAAAAAATGTAAAAAAAAATAAAAGCTTTTTAAAATCTAAATGTTCTTACTCCATCTAATTCTGCCTAGCTACCCATAATATTCAGCTAGCCACTTGAAGTCTGCACACAAATGACATGTTGGTCTGAAAAAAAAAAAAAATCTGAGGAGCATTCATAAAACCAGAAAGTTACTTAGAAGTAATATTTTACTGTCTTAAATCTAGATGCAGGCTGTCTTAAAGAGAACTAATATTTATTTCCTGCCATCTGCATGCCAGGCCTTGCATATGTACTGTCTTGACAACATCCTCCAGATGAAGAGCATGAAATGTAGGGAAAATAGGTATCACACAGCTTATCAAGGGACAGATCTGAGATTCGAACCAATTGCCTGGGACCAGAGCTGTAGTCTTTCCCCTGTACCACACCATCTCTATGCAAACATGGAAGCGTCGTGTGGCAGCCACCAACCCCATCAGCTACTGGGCTTCTGACCACGTCTCGCCCACTCAAGATCGCCCTCTGAAAATTTGATTCCCCAGAAAAGCCTTGTTCTGTGATTCATTTTATCCAGCGGTGGCTGACCCCCATCCTTTATTCATGCCAGGGCTGAGCTCTGTTTTCAGTTTTTCTGCTTGCTCTCATAATGATTTTCCTCAGTTCAACTTCCATTCCCAACATTCAAGTATGTCTTTTCCATATTTCGAGTGTGATGTTTCCCATCTAGTCCACCTGGTCTAGACCCACTTAGGTACTGTCTTAGACCTTGGGTTGGATTTTTCACTCTTGAATCCATCTAAATCTTGAGAGGAAAGGACAGGGTTCTTGATTTGACCTTGCTTGAGTTTTTTTTCATTTACCTTTAACAAGTTCCAATCACTTGGAACTTGGGCTCTGGACCAAGTGCTTCCAAAATGCCAAACCAATGCAGCTAGCACCTTCCTTAACTATATTCTAGAACAAGCTCTTAAAAAAAAGACACTGAAGGACAAGATTCCCAATGCTATACTAACATCAACAGTGACAATATGTGACATTTATAGTATTTTACCCATTATAAAGCACTTTCACATTCATTGTCTGTTTTAAAATAGTAAATACACATATTATCCAGCCATTACAGAAAAGTAAAATATGGATCCTAAATATGAAATGATTTACCAAATATCACAAAGTTAATTGATGGATCTGGGTCTCAAATTTAGGCTTTTTTATTCTAAATTCCATCTTTCTGGGAAATAACAGCTTTTATGACAACTATACTAAACCATCCAGTAAAATTCACTAAAAGATATTAGTGAAACAAATAATTTAACTTTAATGGGTTTTTAAAAATCAGATATAAAGAGCAGGAAAAATTCACTGTAGGAAAAAAAAAGTTGCTAATTCTTCTCTGAGGTACAAGTTAACAATATCAGTGTTTTTGAAAAGCTTTGAATGTTTTTGACAGTGTGGGGATTGGTTTGTCTAAATTAGCAATTGCATGCAGTTGAAGCTGAATTATTGACAGACATAGGGAACTGGAAATATTTATACAAACATGTGTAGGCCTAACATATTCTATCTCACTGACATGCAACACTTCATTAATTTCTGTCTTCAACAATAGGGTCCACACTGTCAAATTCATCTCTGGAAAGCTTCTAGTAGAAAATATAACTAAAAGTGTAAGGCTGCAAACTAGAACCAAATGGGGGGGGGCTATGAAATTAGCTGTTAATATACTTCAGTAAAAGGAAGAGATTGTTACCATCTGGAGCAGTGAGGTCAGCAAACCATGACTCATGGGCCAAACCTGGCCCATCACCTGGTTTTGAAACATAGCCACATTCATTGACTCGCGTATTTGCTATGGATGTATTTGTGCTACAAGTGCAGAGGTGAGTAGTTTCTAGGCACCCAAAATATTTACTATGTGTTCTTTTCCAGGTTAAGTTTTACAGTTTGGTCCTTTCCAGATTAATACTATTAGTCTGTAGTCACTGTGGAAGGTTTCCAAGCCTCAGCCCTTGGGAAGAACATGAAAAGCACTGAGAGGAGACAATTCAGGCAGAGAATCTAGAAAGAGCACAGGTGCATCCTTAAGATATGCTTGGGGATGGTCAAGGGAGAGGGAAGGGTATGGCTAGACTCAAACAGAGGACCGACTGTGGGAACTGAAGAGATGTAAGTTTGAAAGACTGACACAATTTGGGGGCCTTGAAGGTCAGGCTCATCAGTTTGTTCTCTGAAGAACTTCGTTGGCGTACCACTAAAGGTATAACCCAAATAAATCTCAGTGCCATTGTCACCCAGGTTTGAATGGGGTCATGGAGCAAGGAGCAGTTCAAATACAAGAAAATAGAAATTAAAGAAATGCTTTCTTTTTCTATTTTTCTAGCAACATTAAAAGGATCCCATTTACCCAACAAACAAACAAATAATAAAAAAAAAAACACTTCTAAAAATCTTCTTTCCTTCCCTGTCCTATTTTCTTACCTTCCATACTCCCCCTCTCCCTCACATAACTCACACCACATTCGATATTATCTTCCCCCCACTTTCCTACTTTCCTCCCCTCTTTCTCTCCTTCTTATTTCCTTTGTCTCCTCCTTCATCAACCCATCAGTTCTGCTTGATGTCATCTTGGGGACCCTAGAAAAGATTGGATTCTCTTTATAATAGGGGCTTGTAAACTTTTTCTGTGCTGTTGAACTCATGGCAGTCTCATGAGGTCTACAGATATCTCAGCACAATATTTCTACATGTCTAAAATCAAATGCATTAGACTACAAAGGAAACCAATATATATTGAAACACTATGAAAAAATATTTCAAAATATATTGAGTAATATATTTCTTTAATCTATCATCAAATATAAGAACATCTAGTGATAGGATTAATAGGATTAATAACTACTACATACAAGGTGGTGATTAGCGTAAGTGGCATTTTGAGATATTGGCAACAACTAAAATATGATATACAATTATCTAATATGATGTATAAATATCTATGACTTCTACTGCATGAAAAGCTCCAGGTATTATTATTAACATTACTATGGTTTGTCACTTAAATTCATAATTCAAAACATTTAATTTTAATTACAAGTTATTGAAAACAGTGATAGAGGCTTTACTGTCCCACGTAGATGATCTCCTATACACTAAGTTGAGATTTCTAGCCTTAGGAGGAGGAACTAAAGAAGCAAAGATGAAAATCTTTTTAAGTAAGTAGGGAAATAGAGGAATATGGGAATTCTCACATGGGACTTTTTTTTTACCACTAATTTTTTTCTTAGGAGAGGAAGAGAGGGAGGGAGAGAGAGGAGCCTGAATGGGGAATGAGAGAGAGGGGCAGTGAGAGAGAGAGAGAGAGAGAGAGAGAGAGAGAGAGAGAACCTTAAGCAGGCTCCATGTTGAGTGCAAAGCCCAAGGCGGGACCCCACTACATGACCCTGGAATCATGACGTGGGTGAAATCAAGAGTTGGACACTCAACCAACTGAGCCACGCAGGCACCCCACCACTAAAATTTTTGAGTAAGAAGGAAAGTTCTAACAACAGAGCTTTATATATATTATTTTGACAGTATTCAAAACACACTGGGGAAAAAAAGAGATGTGAATAAGCTAGTCAAAAAGCTTTTGAAATAATCAATACATGAAGTGAACTACATGGGTTACATTCTATTTGGAAATAAAAGGGGAGATCTTACTTGAATTTAGAAGGTATTTTATTTATCTAGCTCCCACACTTATATCAGGGGTTGATGACAATTAAGGAAATATTTCCAAAGCATAGTGAATATTTTGTTTCACAAAACAATGTATTCCCCAAACTCTGCAATACTGTCAAACACACACACACACACACACACACACACACACACACAAGCATGCACAACTAGAGAAAACTAGTAAAGTTGTTAGAAATCTAGTACGCTGAAAGTATTCAACAGGAAAGTGCCAGAAAAGTCTCCGAAAATACAAGTATTTTGAACAATGGTTTATCTGTACATCACAGAATAAACGTTAAGAGTTGGAGTTTAAATTCCCACTTTGCCACTTGTTAACTGGGTAAACTTCAGCAAATGTCTTTAGGCATCGCTGTTTTTCATCTTAAAAATGAGAACAATACTAGTGATATCTACTCTCGAGGGCATGAAAAGAACAATTACTCCATATATACCAAAACTCTAATCATGGTATTGGAGACATTGTAGGTACTCAATACGTGTTGATTGTATTTCAAAATGAGAGTGTACTCAATCCACAAATTAAGATTGTATCATTAAAAATCATCTTCAAATGAAAGGTCTCATGCATTCCCCCTCTCCTCTTGGCTAAATCATGTGTGTGTTGTCCTAGAAAGAAAGCTATAATTTGGCTCCCCATAAAATTTCCTTGATCCTGAGGCAGTACTGAGGCTGTAACACTTAAGCATTTAGAGCATTAGAAAGTTGAGCATCTAAATAGGGTACTTTGAAAGAATTTTGATTACATTGTGTACTCTCATCTTACTGCCTTGGCACAAAATAATTATACTCTTTTGAATACAAGGTTTCCTTACACCAGCCCAGATTCCTGAAGTTATAGAGTCTCAGCAGATAGAGCTCGGTGTTATGAAATGTGGTTTCACCTTGTTCTCTTGATAACAAAAGCAATGGTTAAAAGAAGGAATTCAAATCCCATGCAATAGCTGGTAATGTAGCACAGAAGGAAAGAAGGCAGTACTTAAACTCTGCAAAACACACTTAAGGATATGCTGGGTTTTCTCTGAAAACAAACAAATAGTAGCTTTTAAACTTCCTTTCTTAGAAAAAAAAATAGGTGCTCCTCTACTGGCTTATAAGAAAGGATGCACACACTACCTATTTAAGATTCTTTCCAGTGAAGACATATTTTAATAAATTAAGCCTTTTAAAAACTGCATTTCGTTCCAAGAGAAAATGTTGGCCATGCTCCTTTGATTGGCCAGAAACATTTGTTGAGTCAACTGCATATTCATGGTCGTTTCTCTGTACCTTTCCCCAATCTGGCTAAGAGTCTTTATACCTTTCAGATTTTATAAGCCATCGGCAGCTTCCTGCCCATCATTTCAATTGAGCAAGACAGGACCATTAAATTGAAAAATAGAAGCCAAGGTGAAAGAAAAATTGTGATTTGTCTTGGCCCCTCTCCTGGACATTAAGTTTCTCCTCTAGCCATTTACGGACTTTGCCTGAGAGATCACCATTCCATAGCGGGTCATTTATGTGACCCCTTTCTCACTAAAACCACTTCAAATCCTGTTCTCTGATTTTACCTTTTGTCATGCCAGTCCGTTTACCGGAGTAGGTTTTCTTTAAAAATTGCTTTTGACTAAGACCTCTTGGCCAAAGATTTATTACTTTCTGTCTCTTCCTTTCTAGCTTGCATTTCAAGAGAATCCTCATGCTCTTCCTGTAACCCACACACTGATAGAGAAACATTATTTTTTGACTCCCCAAAGTTGGCATAATCGCAAGATCTATGTGTGGGAGCTGTAACCATGCTGCCACAGGATGAGAGGCAAAGGCGAGTTTCGTAATACTGCTACCATGTAGAAGGCACAGCATTGTAAAACTGCAGAAACAGGACCTCAAAGAATAGATAAGATAGAGATCACGGTTTAAATACATTTTGAAGCCAGGTAGATAAAACTATACTGTTCCGAGGCTATGAGACCGTAGGGGGGGCCTCTGGTGAATGGACTTCAGTCACTGAATTTAATTAAACACTGTGCTATGCAAAGAAATCCTGTAAATGAGCCAGATTCTACCTTTAGGGCATATCAGTTTTGTGATCCATCACTGGTCAAGTGGCTACCTCCTATTCATTTAACCTTCACAGAACAGTATATTCTCTCCATCAATTCTTAAACAACAAAGTACTGATTTTACGCGATCCCCAAGAACGCCCTGTCTGCTTTTCACACCCAATAGTCAATCCAAGGAAAGTTTGTGCAGTCTTTTTCTTCCTGAAGCACATCTCAGATATAATCATTTTAGTTTTAAAGACACAATTGCAGTGAAGATTGTAATCACTTTGCTTTTTGGTCTACCACAAAAATCTTATAACTTATATCTCTACCTTCATCAGTCTATGCTGCACAAAACCTCTGAAACCATCTTCCCTAAATATATTGTGATGGCATTGCTTCTCTACCTAAACACCTGTAGGGGACCTCAATCATTCCTTGTGCTTATTCTAAATCCTTAATAATGATGAAAAAGTTTCCTATTAACACATCCATTTTTAGTTAGGCTTCCCCATCACTTATTCCCAGCTGAACTCATTGTTTGTGTTAAGCAAACTTGCTTATTACCTCAGAGGCTAAGTCTAGTTTCTGAATTTCGGCAAATATTTTCCTTCCTCTGATCTCCCAGGGATGTCTTTCCTGTTTCTTTTTCATAAAACTATGTCCCTTGCTCCCTTGAGTGATGATTACCATCACTCAGCGGTAATCGTTGATATAGCTGCTGCTACTGTCATACGTGAAAATCTGTAAAGTGCTTCCATCCCTAGTTTGGCATGAGAAAATTTATTTTTCCTAGTCACTAATTTTGTTGTTGCAAGTGCTTTAGGCTCCCTTAGAAAGGGAGGCGTTGTAGTACTTCTTCAGAAATACTAAGCCACTGTTCTTTCCACTGCAGCCATCTTGATAACTGCTCCTATCCCACAGCTATCCTTTTAACCTAATTGTGTAATCAGAAAATTGCAAATATTTTAAAGTGCCAGTGATTATGTATCTACAGCAAGCTTTACCTTCCCTAAACCAAAAGAGGCCAAATTTCTTGAACAAAGAGTTTCATGACCAGAAACAGAAAAAAGAACAAAATAGAGGAAATTTGTTCCAGAGTTTCCAGCAATAGTATTTATTGGCAATTTTGTCTAATTCTGGCTTGTTTAAATCTGAATCATAAGAGAGTCTTAATACCAAGTAATTACTTCCTTTGGGATCAAGATAGCTAAGGGAAATAGCCTTGGTTTGAACTATTTAGAAGAATTGAAAGTGGACTTGTTTTACAGATAAATAGCCTAAAGACAAAGGTAGAATAAGTGATTAACGGATCACTGGTGGAGAAAGAAGACTTAAAATTGGCACCATTTAAGGTTTTTATGCCAGATACTTCTGGATGCCACTAGACAGGAGAGGAGGTTCATATTTTGAGAGGGAACTAAACTGCCTGAATATAATGTGAACAGAGATCAAACAGTGTTTTCAAAAAAAGCCTCTTCCAAACTATATAAGAGGACCATAGGTATCACCGGCCTCATTCCCATTCTTAGTCACGTGACTCCATTTTCACTCACCCATGTAGACAAAAACAAAAAAACAAAAACAAAAACCAAAACCCTAATATATTCTCCCATTTGCTTTCCAGAAAAAGTCTCATGTTATCCATGAAGAAAATGAAGTTCAGGAAAATTGAAGATATTTCTTAAGAATAGCTAGCTAACAAGATGGTAAAGCCATAATGCAAACCTTGGTTTGTTGAGCTCCAAAGCCAGTGTTTTATTCTTACTGTTCATTATGAACACATTTAACTACTGCGGTCTGGGGATTGGTTCACAAGTATGAGTGTGAAAGCTTCTTCATCATGACCACCTCACTGGGTTTCCAAGGCTCTGTGCTCCTTTTCTTGAGTTTAAGGGTATCATGGGATGCCTTAATGGTGTCCATATGGGATACGTCAGGTGGGACTAGAGAAAAGGCTCAGGATTCTAATGGGCTTGACCTCTGTTGAATGTTGCTGGTCAAGGTGCTGACTCCTGACAAAGGGAAGAGTGAAGCAAAGGGGAAGGTAATTTGCACTGGACTCTTGGATGAGGTAATGGATGGTACTTGCCCGGATGACATTTGAAGTCTGCAGAGAATTATTCAGCTCACACACAACCTCTGGGTGTTCATTCCTGACTGTGTGGCCCCTTTGAATCCAGCGATGCTCTATGCCATTGCTATGCTAAGTGTGCAGGTTTGGTACCACCTGGGAACTTGGTAGAAGTGCAGAATCTTGGGCTCCACTTCAAATCTACTGAACCAGAGTCTGTACTTTAACCTGATCCTCAGGGGATCATTATGTTAGAGTTTGAAAGGTATTCCAATACGTCATTTCTATACCAGGCTTGGGACAGAAGAAATCTTTGTGAAGCTCTCGATAGTCTTATCTACCTGGACCTCCTCAGAATCTGTCATTGTAATTGCCTCTCTGGAATCTGTCTAGTAAACAGAACCCAGGGTTCCTCTCCTTGGAGGCCATCAGTCCCTCTATTCTCATCACCTGCCTCTGTCTCCTCTTTCAAACCCCAGGAGTTTTTTGTTGTTGTTGTTGTTGTTGTTTTCTAGCCTATGTGGGACACTACCCTCTTTCTTTTATTTGCCCCAATCATTTTATCTATCTTCATTTAGGTTCACTAAGAACGTACCTGCTCTGGACCAGAAGAGCCTAAGAGACTAGGAATCTCCTTCTGATTTCTACCTTGCCTCAACCCTGAGCTGAGCTGTTAATAGATTTCTAGAAAATAAGACCTTTATCTGCTTTTTACTTTAAAAGCACATAGATGTGAGAAATGTTTGTGGATAATTATGATTGACTTAAAATATCTCTGGCTTTGAGATCACTCAGTTATACAACAAGCCCATTTCCTTATACTCTGGGCATATGGGAGGCCATCCATCCTAGCAATTAGCAATATGAGCACTGATATATAACCCTGTCACTTCCTAGCTGAGTGGCTCTGGATAAATCCTTAATCTCTCTTAGCTTCTTCTTATGAATGAGCATAATAATATTATGCCTATCTCAGAGACTTTTTATAGGACTGAATGAGAAAAATGCATGTAAATGGTAACCATTCTCTGCTATATGATATGCCTAAAAAGTCAAGCTTCTCATATTATTTTAGAATTACTACCCATGAAATGTTATATTCACCTGTGCAACTAGAAAATTAGGAAGGATTTGAATCTGGACTCCTAGTGTTTGAATTTATTATATACAAATCTAAGTTGGAATTATCATAATATTAATAATATATTTATTGGGCATTAACTATGTACAACATTCTCATACATTGTCATGTATAATCCCCATAACTCTTGTGAGACAGTTCCTTTTCATCTTTCTCTTTCACCACATCACCAAACCTATTTCCTTTGTTCCTGGACACATAACTAGAGACTAGATGGATAGCCACACTTACACCAAGTTTGGCGGTATGACTGAGTGGAGTGGAATTATGAGTCAAAGGTTGTACTTGACCCACTAAAACCCACCATGTGCCATCCTCTGTATTTTTCCTCGGCTGTGACAACCTAAAAAACTATATGTTGGAGATGGAGAGGTTGCAAGATAGAGGGAGTTTGGGTTCTTCACTGCTTCTTAGAGGAAAGACACCAGCAGATCTAGAAAAAACATTTTTTTTTTCATTTTATGTAAGTGAGAAATAAACCCCTACTGTGTTTAGTCTCCAGCAATTATTTGTTACAGCAGCCACTCTGACTTTAATTCACTTAGGAGATTAAGCAGTTTACCTGAGGACACACAACTTATAATTGGGGACCGGGAATTCTAGGTCAGTTGAATCCCAAAGCCTGTGGTCTTGTTCATTAAACTAAACTGTCATCAAGCTTCCCCCGGAAGCCAGAGAGCGGTTTGATTGTAGCACCCTACAAAATCATGTCAAATAGTAAAACTAGCAGGGGATGAGTCCGAAACCTAGAAACACCTGAGCTGGGCTGTTTTCGGAAGCCAGTGCATGAATTGGCCAATTCATGAGCCCTGGGAATTTCCCACAGCTGTCATCAGATGGTCTCAAGCAATGCCAATTTATTAGGAAAACAATTTTGCCTTAAGAACCTGTCATTGATTTTCTGAAATCTGTTGTCAGCTTCACTTCTCTCTCTATGGGGTAGTCAACTGGTGACGTGTATGCTTGGAGCTTCTAATGAGGTTAGTAATGGTCTTCTAAACTCCCCACGGAGCTTTCACATCTCTAATTGAGAATCAGACTTGAAATTGGCCAGAGACCAGGGAATATTCTCAAAGTGCCTGCTCACAGTGACAACTGTTTGCTCAGAAGGCCCACTAGGCCTTCTCCCTACTAGAGGCTTAAAGAATCGGGGCCAGCATTACTCCACTTGGTGGAAGAGAATCTTTGTAGTCAAGCAGAAAAACAACATCTGTGATAACAAGGGTAGACACTTGCATGCCACACACAGACGACAGAGCTCTTTCAAGTGTCAATAGGCACTGAGACAATCTCCATTTCATTGATGAGATTCCGATGAATCAGTGACGTTGAGAGACTTGCCAAGAGCAGAGTGAAATGGGGGTTACATCTTGGCCTCCCAACTCCAAATCCATCACAAATGATTCCAGCTCCCTGCATCTAAATTCTCAATGATCCCGGTCAGCTCACAGCAATAGAAATCAGAAGGGCTGACTCTCACACTCTCTCAAGTGATGGAAGCCGACACACAAAATAATATGGCCCATGAGCGAGGGTCTGTTCTGGCATTATCCCTGTCCTTCTGCCTGTCCACTCAGTACTTGTGTGCTCGCTTCCACCAGACTCGGGCCCTTTGGATCTGTCAGGAACCGCTGCTTTGTCTTACCATTTCTGTGGCTTACATAGCATTGAAGATGGCTTGTATAATTAATTTTTCGACTTCCAAAGTCAGGAAGCAGAACTCTCCCAAAGTCTGGCTTCTCGCTTCTACTGAGGCCTCATCCTGGCAAAAGCAGGGGAGAGAACTTTGGCAGAAGGCGAGATGGTTTTTCTCTGCCCTGCAGACCTCCCCTGAGGCATGTCCTGAGAATATTTACACAATGTGAAGGGATGCATCAGGTTTGTTATTTCCAAAAGGCTCATTCTGAGCTGTGAATCTGTTTTCCTCACTGTAGTTACCTTACTACAGCTAAGGTGTATGCAACAAGTCACATCCTGATGAGTTAATTGCCCCAAATGAACATAAGTGCAGTGGAGGAAGGGGTTTGTTAATGCATGAGACTTGACTTTTACACACATAAAATAAAACCCCAAGTGGAGATTTAATGTCTTACAAAAACTTGTGCAAGAATAACTTTTAAGGGAAAAAAGAGCTGCTCAGATTTGTAGACGAGAACACCTCATGAATAAAATATAACCATACTTCATTAGTTTTAAAAGAAAAAAAAAAAAAAAGGCTAGTACCCTTCTCTGTCCTTCCCATTCAGCATGGATTAATGGAGACAGTAGGTGCTCCAGAGTCCGGAAGACCTGGATTTTAAATCCCTCTGTCCCCCTCCAAACATTGTGATGACGACATTGTGATGAATTCTCAGTTTTGGTTTCCATCTGTGTAACTTGGGAGGTAATGCCCATTTTTCCTGGGCTGTTGGGAAATTAAATGAACTGGCACAAACATAGTGCCTGGAATAACACCCAGGATATGATCGGTGTTCAGCAAACATTGGTTCCTCCCTCACTCTGCACCACAGAATCAAGAAATGGGTGGAATAAAGAAAAAGCAGAAATACCAGAATGCAGGAAAGAAGGGCATTGTGAAATCTGGCCAAAGATAGGTTAAGATATTGATATGGCAAACAAAAGCATAACAGGAAAAAACAAGTTCCTGCTCCTTGAGGCTCCTTCAAAAGAAAAAGCACTGTAAATGAAAACACTGTAAAATTCATTATAGCTTGCTTTGCTTGGGGTCTATAGACCCACTGTAAGTGACCACAAGTTATGACTAAAGGCGGGAAAAGAGCAGGAGCTTTACATCAGGTGATATTAACTACCTTCACCAATAGGAGTTCATACATAATACCAATAGTTGAATCATAAAAACCTGGTAACAGAAACATTACAAATGAGCACAGTAAGAGAAATAGGGAGGGGGGAGATATAAGGTAGTGTCTGTGAAGAGACAATGGTCAGAGAAAAATTTCTAGTGGTGACGCTGGCGGAGGGATTCTTAAACTCTGAGACGTCTACTAGCACATGTAAAGGCGTGTGCTGGGGGGCATAGTGTTCAAATAAAAAACAAATGGAGACCAGCCTTGAAAATTTCTTGAGCAGACCAAACCAGTTTAGTCATACAAACAAAGCTTAATTTAGCTTATTTTGCAAGACTAACTTGACCTGGGTCATTTCTTGTTCTTGCCTCTGGAAATCGTAAGCAAAATGTAAACTGTTTCACAAGGTTAATATGAGGTAACCACTGATGAAGTCCCTATAATTTAAGAAAATTATTTGGTAACCCAGTCACTGTGAAGAATAAATATTCACTTGTCTTTTGGGGCACCTGGGTGGTTCAGTCGGTTGAGCATTTGACTCTTGATTTTGGCTCAGGTCCTGGTCTCAAGGTTGGTGAGATCAAGCCCAGTGTCAGGCTTTGCACTGACAGTGTGAAGCCTGTCTGAGATTCTCTCTCTCTCCCTCTCTCTGTTCCCCTCCCCCTGCTTGTACTCCCTCTCTCTCTCAAAATAAATTCAATAAACATTTTTAAAAAACAGTCACTGCCTTTTTACTGTATCAACTTCTTTGTAATAACATATCCCTGAGCCTCATTTCATGTTTTGGTTTGAGTGCTCCTGGTTTGCAAACTATTTTTTTTTGGTGTGTGCACAATACAATTTTACTAATTATTACTTCGCTGATTCGTAGGTTTTACTTCTGCTATTTTTTCCTGAACTTTTGACCTAAAAGGTAACCTTCTTCATTGCCTCCAAGCCTTTAGAAAAAGTCTGCTCCACCATTGCTGTGTAGGAAAAATTAAAAGAGCACAGAGTTCCATTTTACATCTGGGTTTCCTTTGGGTACAAAAATTAAAATAGGGTGCCTGGGTGGCTCACTTGGTTAAGCGTCTGACTCTTGATTTGGGCTCAGGTCAGGATCACACGGTTCGTGAGTTTGAGCCTGGAGTCGGGCTCAGTGTTTTCCTAGGGAACCCACAAGATTCACCAGTCCCCAAGTTATCAGATTCCCACAAGGCAGCATACACAGGCTTTTCTAAGGACAGCGCTCCCGGGTCACCTGTGCCAACATGTTTTTGCAAAGAGCTCAAGACAGTTTTCAAATATTTTCAGAGGAGCATGTCTCTCAAATCCTGGAAGATTAGCGATGTCAAATGTCTGATATTTGGGTGATGCTAACCTTTTTTTAGCCCGGCATCCTATAAGAGCCACTTTCATATATGCATGGGTTTATTTTACCTTTGTATCAATGCTGAGCAGTAAGTATTATTACCTCGTAGATGGCGAACACATGACTCATCGAGATTTGGTAACTTACAGCTACACATTCATTGTGTTATGGAACTGTGCTTCGAACTCAGACCTTTGGAGTCTAAATTCAGCACACCTTCCACTAACTCACACCCACACCACTTCTCAGCTTGTAACTTATATTCCGGTCCTCACCTCTAATCCATGCCTTCGGGAGCTTTCTATTTTCACACCTGCCTAACTCCAATAATGAGACTATGGCAGATTGCATTTCTCAGCAACGGTCACAGTGATATTTCCAGTCTCTCTTGCTCCTCCAGACACTTGCCATTCTCCCCTGAAGATGTGAAGCCTAGTCCCGCCCACCCCTACCCTTGAACCTGGATCTGCCTTTATGACTGACCCAACAGGAAGGATGAGGTAGAGGTGACGTTGTACGACTACCAGGGCTATGTGGTAAATGGTCATTCAGCTTCCTCTGGCTCTGTCTGTCTCTCCCTCCCTTTAGACATGCACGTGGTGGCCCAAAGTGGCAGGATGTGCAATACGCTGAAGCAACCATGCCAGAAAAACTTCATGGAAAGACCACATGCCCAGGGAGCCCCAGCTGTTCCGGCCCACAGCCTTTTGAGGCTTCCCAATCCAGGCATCTGAAATACAGGTGAATGAGACTTCAGATTGGGAGCCACCCCACTGATGCCCAGGGGGACAGAAACAAACCATCCCCTCCAAACCCTGTGCAAATGCCAGATTCATGAGCACAGTCAGTGTCGTTATTGTTTTAAGTCACTTATGTTGTTGTAATTTTAGTAGGATGGTTTGTTATGCATCAAGAGGTAACTGAAAGAGTGGCACTCATAGAGCAACAGAGAAAGTAGGCATTTAGATATAATTTTATTTATTTAAAAAGATTTTTTTAATGTTTATTTACTTCCAAGATGGAGAGAGAGAGAACAAGTGGGGGAGGGACAATGAGACAATGAGAGAGAGAGAGAGAGAGAGAGAGAGAGAGAAGGAATGGAAAGCAGGCTCCAGCTTCTAAGCTGCCAGTACACAGCCCAACTCCAGGGCTCAAACTCACGAACTGGGAGATCATGACCTGAGCCGAAGTCCGATGTTTAACCAACGGAGCCACCCAGGTGCCTCTAGATATGTTTTTAAAAGAATGAATTCAAGCCAATATACAGAAATATATACTGCCGTTAAGATATTTTACATTTACGTTGTCATTAATCTTTTCAAACTAAAAGGCTCTTAAATATAGCAAAAATTAATGCCAACCAACCACATAGTAAACCTGCATTCTGGAAGATACATGCAAATCTTGAACTTTTTACATTTCTTAAGAGGAAATCATTTTGTATTTTCAGACAATGAAATCATACTTAAAGAGAGTTTTTTTAGCCCAAAATAATGAATTTCACCACAAAATTGGACATATTACCTCATTTAATGAAGGAGCTTACTTCTAGACAGACATCAGCTCCTGTATCTTCATCTGTTATAATTTAGAGAGAGGAGTTTCTTTGGAGGTGAATTTATTAGACCCTTTGGAAAGAGGAGTGTGACCCCTGGGGGCCGGGAAGTGCCAGGACACCTTTGGGTGGACAGGTAACATGAGAGCGACAGGCCAGGAATATGAGGGTTTGGAGCCAGCATATGGGGAGAAGAAAACCCCCTCCTACCTCAGCTGGTGGTGACCAGCAGGTGAGCTAACTTGAGGGAAAATGAAAATAGGGTCGTAACAAGGTGAGAAACTACAGATATTAGGCATCTGTCATTACTGGGAGAGAAAATAAAACAGGAGCATCCTACGTGCCTGAAGATGAACATAGCTATTTCATCTGTACTTTTCAGAGTAGATCTCAGAGAAACAACTCTGCCGGGATTGGAAGTAGTTTCTCACGGGCGTCTGGGTGGCACTGGGCATAGTTACAATGTGGAATAGGTCTCCAGAAATCAGCCATGTTCCTCATTATCAGGACACATACAGCTACACCGACTCCTGGGAAATAGAAGGGAGTTCATCTTGTTCCATATTCATATGACACTGACCTTGCTATTTACTTGGATACAAAGAATATCAAATATCAAGACAGTCAGAAGCATGCACTGGCAGAGACGGGGCAAAGGATGCTCTCCTGATCTAGCTCTGTGGCCACATTTTTAAGAAGGAACCAGAAGAGGGTACCTCACATCATGCCTCCTCATTTCCCCACACTTCACCCAACTTCTTCTAGTTAAACTCAAATTTTTACAGAAAGTTTATTATTGGCAAAATTCAGGGTCAGACCTTGAATGGTGAATGCAGTAGGAAAATGCAAATTAGAACAGAAAAGGGAATTTTAATTATGCCAATAATTACAACTGTTTTTCTTTTACCCTCTGCTCTCAGCAACTCTCAACCCTCTTCTCTCACAATACTGTACAACTTCCAAGGATTTACGGTATTTATACCCCCCGAAATATTTTGGTGCGTAGAGGGAGTTTAGAAAATAATACCTCATGTTGTTTTGTTAATCCGGCCTTTTAATGATATTTCAATATTTCCTTTTATAAGCTCTTATGATATACAGAATTTTAAGTTGTTCCTCAATATTTCCACCACCCGTTGTACACATTATGTATAATAATTCTCTCCCCTTGAGTGTGGGCAGAACTTATGAACATGATAGTCACTCCCATGATTATGTTACATTATACCAAGACTCAGTTACAGCAGGCTAGAGAGAGTCTCCTACTACTTTGAAGATGTAAGTTGCCATGTTTTGAAAAGGTCACATGGCTAAGACCCAAGGGAAACTTAGAAATTGAGAGCAATCATTGGCCAATAACCAGCAAGAAAACAGAAACCTCCATCCTACAACCATAAGGAATTGAGTTCTGCCAACAGACCATCTGACCTCAGAATAGACCCTGAGCTCTGGATGAGAACATAGCCCAACAGACACCTTGACTTCTCAGACGGGTGGGACCATGACCAGAAGACCTTCATCAATGTAGAGACAAACTTTCTGACCTACAGAAAATGTGAGATAATACATGTGTGTTACCTTAAGATACTAAATTTGTAGTTATCTATTATCCAGCAATAGAATACTCAAACTACTCCCTCCCTGACCCCTGCCAAGTCTTGCTCTCAAGATAGTATCACGTAGCACTTACCATAGTGTGTATATATTTTATTATCAGTATTTTCAAACTACAGAATTGTTAGAGGTTTGTCACAGTCTTTGAATATTTCATCCTGTGTTATGTTTTACCCACTTGTGCTAGAGGCCTATAACCTGACTCAATATATTTTCAGCTTTGCCCTGTTTCTACTTCATGTACCCATGAAAAGAAAATGAATAACAAGAATGACATTTATGTCACCCAGGACAATGGAAAGAAGGGATGTTCCTGGTGAGAGAGGGTGGACACCTTCCCTGCCCCATTTCCTGTGCCCTATCATCCTCCACTACACATACTCATCCTTTTCTTACCTCACAGCTGTTTGTGGCTGCATGGTTAGCCGAGAATACTACTCATGTTGGCCCTAGAAGTACTCCCTCTATTTCCATCTCCATGTCCTCTCTTCAGGGCTTATCAACTTCAGTTGCTTCAGAAAACAAAGTGAGGTAAGCTGTTGGTTAAATTTCCAGAAGCAGGAAATGTCTAAGATTACTGCCATTTGCAACAATGGTTGATGTCATAAATCATCATGGAAGACAAGAAGTTAAAATGAAGAAAAAATATAAATTATTTAGAGTAAGCAAGGCAACTCTATCATCTATCTATCTATCTATCTATCTATCATCTATCTATCCGTTTTAATTTATGACATATTTCCTCAGAATACCACAGAATGTGACCTAATTAGAAGATAGGGTCATTATAGAGGTGCTCAAGTTAAAATGAGATAATCAGGATAGGCTCCAAACCAAGATGATTGGTGTCCTAGAACAGGGGAGATTTGGACAGAGAGACAGCCATAGACTGAGAGAAGACAATATGAGGAGACACAGAGACAAAAAAACCATTTACAAACCGGGGACAGAGGCCTAGACAGATCCTTCCCTCACAGTTCTCAGAAGGAACCAATTCTGCAAACAACTCGATATTGGACTTGTAGCTTCTAGGGCTATGAGACAATAAATTTCTGTTGTTCAACTGCCTCAGTCTGTGGCATTTTGTGAAGGTAATCCTAGAAAACTAATACAGCCCCAAGTTTTGCTCTGCATGTTCCTTGTCTGGTAAGTCATTGTATTCATTCTGCTGTTTGGTCACCATTTCTTTCTTGAGTAGATCCCAACTTCAGCCTTCTCTGTACAAGAAATGTTGTTCCTTCTTCCTTTATGTTATTATTATTTTTTTAATCTCATTTACTCTCTGTTATCCATAACTGTCCCATGGACCCTGTAGGAACAAGCCCTGGAGAACATATTGATAACTATTTGATGAAACCAGGTAACAGTGTACAAATTTGGATGTGCTAGACAAAATGGGGGATTAGTGACAAAATCTGTCTGGATTGATTAGAGAGTTCATGCCACAAAGAGATGTTACAAAAATCAATGTAGGCATACCTTGAGGGAAATTTGGAGAAGTCTGAATTTTATCCTCCAAACATGAGAAATCACTGAGGAGATTTGGCTCTTGTCTTTCATTTGCCAGGAGTGTTACAATGGATCTGGCCTTTCAAGAAGATGCATCTGGCTATACATCATTTTAGAAAATAGATTAGAAAAAGGACCATAGTCATGGAGATCAGATGGGAGGTTATGAAACAGTCATGGGCTCAGGTGTTAAAAACCTAGACAATAATCATACAGTAGAAATGGGAAGAAAAGAATTTATGTGAAAAATCTTATGAAGAAAGAATCAACAAGTCTTACAGGATTGTAAGATGACCTTGAGTTCTCCTGCTGGGAAAAGCAAAACTGATTCGCCTGATAGTGATAAGAAAACAACAACAATAACAACAAATAGCAAGTAGCCTTCAGTAGGTATTAATAGTGATTAGAAAAATATTAAGAGTTACTAATAACATATTTTTGTTTCCTAGGTATCTTCTAGAAACCTCTTCTCATATATGACATTTAAAGAGTTGAGTTGCTGTTATTTGTTTGATAAAATCATATGCAAAGAATTTAACCTCTTTTTGGGGTAGAGATACTCACTGTTTCCTTCCCAAGTGAAGGACAATGCCATTTTTTTATATATCAGGAGAACTAGATTATACTTACTTTATGTTGCTGGAATAAGTACTGATATGCACACACACTCACATCCATACACATGTATACAAGCCTTCCTAAAACTGTATTATAAATGACTGTCTTCTTCAATACTCTTCAGAGGTACCATGAGATTTAACAAATGTTAAATTGTAACCTAAATACTAGTCATGAATCTATTCACCTCCATTATTTCTAAAGAACCAAATTTAATATTAGCTAGACCACCTTAATGTAGAAACGCGTGACCAACAGGTCAGTTTTACAATTACTCAGGCTTCTCTGACTCCCTCATATTTAAATCAATAAACTTAACGTTATTAAGGACTCTGAAAATCCTTATTTGCTTTTCATCACTTTCTTCCTTTGGATTCATTTAGTGCAAATAAAATGTGGAAGATGACAACTAAAGACAGCAAAAAAAAAAATGCTACATAAATATCAGGAGCACTTGAGAATTTGGGGGAAAAAAAGAAGCAATCTTTATACTTCACAGACATTTACTCATGGAAATATAAACATGATTCTGGACATATTGAAAGGTGTCACTATTTGAAGTGTGACAAAGCAATGTAAACCCCAGAAGCCATAAAATCACAATCTGCTATTATATGACATACCTAAATCTCCAATCATTTGGACGTTACCTCCCTGAGCACAAAGTTCCAAGGTTTTTGCAAACTTTCATTCAGCTCCGTACCTCAACCTCGGCCCAACCAGGGACTTACTGCAGTATAGAAATGAAGTTCCTTTCATTTTACTGGGAAAAATATGAAAAGAAACAACCTTTGAAAAATGCTGATGAAATGTAACTTTTCCCCATAATAATTTTCTGGCATTTATGACAAAGATTCTCGATTACTTACAACTTCCAGTGAATTTCAGTCTTGGCTTAGATACAACCTAAAGAACTGACAGAGGAGGGATATTAATATATCTCTGAGCAGTGAGGGAGTTGTTTTTCAACTGAGGCTGAAGCAAGCAGTGTTTGGAACACCTCATACTTCAATGAAATCCAATTTTCTCTTACAGGTTTCACTTGGTAGCAAGAAGTCACTCTTATTGCGTGCTTAGATTCCAACAGCATCTATAAAAAAAGAAGCGAAATATAATGATGTTTAGGAGTTTTTTGTTAACTTGCAAATGTACTTTCATCTTGTCTGCTTCCAGTGAATTCTAATCACTGAGGCAAGACCGCAGACTTCTAACGATTTGTAGAAAATTATGTTACCAGTAGTTTCACATATCCCCATGTCAGAACCCTCTGGGTTTGGTGGAAGCAAAACTGTCAGGGATTTGCTGGCCGACTGACATAATTTTACAGCAAATGATAACTGGTAGGGAAGAGAGATTTCAACAGGGTCCTATGCCGTGCCATAGAGGGATACGTCATGTGAGATTGGAAATTTTCTTGTAGGGAGACATGAAAAGGTTCACAAAGATTCATGGATGCAACTAATATTTAATACATACTTACTGTTTGTCGGGCCTTCAAATCATGAAGTCACCCCAGGCTACCCGGAGAAATGGAAGTTGGAAAACCTGATTTAACCTTGGGAAGAAAATCGAACAGGAAACAGGTTGTTTATAGTCATTGAGGTACCTCAGCAGCTCATTCTGAAACCAGCTACCATCATCTAGAACCATTTTCAGGGTTTTCCAAATCTGAGAGATAGCTTACAATGTCTTCTTCAATTCCTTGTACATATGTGGGAGTTATCATTGTTGCTATCATTTTTGTAATTAATAGAATATCAACCACATTTTAAATATGGAAAGAGCTTGGGAGAACTTGAATGTCCCTAGTAAAAGAAGAGTCTCTATTCAGAAAGAATAGCTTTGGACTTTAGTGCACCATGTTTTAAATTTTTAAAAAAATCTTTTTTTCTTTTTGAGAGAGAGACAGAGTAGAGTGTGAGCAGGGGAGGAGCAGAGAGAGAAGGAGACACAGAATCCGAAGCAGGCTCCAGGCTCTGAGCTGTCAGCACAGAGCCCAATGGGGGGCTCAGACTCATGAGTTCTGAGATCATGACCTGAGTCGAAGCTGGACGCTCAACCGACTGAGCCACCCAGGTACCCCAGGGCACCATGTTTAAACTCCAGGTTCAGGAATGATGTGAAGGTAGGCCTTATAAGGAAATGGATGGCTTTCCAAAGACTCTATGGTTAATTACCGATGAATATGTGCTACATTCCTCAAGGTTCTATGCAGGTTTCATAGATGCGAGGTAATAAAACCTGTATTTATTTAAGCCCAAAGCGAGGTCTCAACTATTCTGTGTATTGTATCCAGAGTCACCCCCAACTGGGGGGTGTTGTATCCATGAATCAGTTCCTTTGTTTAGCATTTCATCCACATCAGATACAATTTAACCACTTCATATAACCTTAGTAAACTTCCACAATAACCCCATGAGTTAAATATCATTAATATCCCTGCTTTGAAGACATGAAAATGAAGGCCATGGTCAGACAGCTAGTTTGTGGTAAAGCTCGATTTTGAACTCAGCAATGATCTGTAACCGCTGATTTTCCTGGACCTGATGTTGAACACCTTGCTTACTCTACTCGTAGTAGTTTGTCATCCACACCAAAAAAGGAAATTATATAGACAGTGAAGGAAGATTACTGGTAACATATTATCCTGGAAAATAAAGACCACTGGGTCAGAGTTAGGTCTGAAGAAGCCTTTCCAAGAATTTGTGAATAACGGCTTACCACCAGTTCAATAAAAAATTGATGAAACTATTCCATCTTTTGCTAGCAGTCATCTTGATCCACAGCACATAAGGAAATTCCTGTCTCTTCACCCTGACTGTTGGGCATCAACAACAGAAATGAATATTGATGGGGGGGGAGGTATAGTTTAGCCTATATAACACTATTCAGAGCAACAATTATTATTTAATTTCACAAGAAGATTTACGTAATCCTTGAGAGAATAGAGCATTTCAGATTCTATCTGTTTTGTTGTTGTTGTTATCTTTTTTGTTTTGATTTTGGTCAAGGGAAGTCATGTTGATAATAGCAGATAAAAGTAGAAAACGTCTGAAGTTGAACCAACAGTAGGATGGGCAGCTCTGTGTGAGATACATTGTTTTTGCTGTTGTTTTTTTTCCTTTTTGGCATATCAGCATTTTTGTCAGCAGAAACTAAACAGATTTTTCCTCCACCAAAAATCCATTCCTATTTCTTCTCATTTCTTTCTCTCCCTGGCACCACGAAATTGCTGGAGGGGATGACTGGGCCACTGGATCTAAATATACTCAGCTCTAATCATATTGCATCAGAAACTGCTACTAAAATTGAGCTGTAACACATTAGAAACATCCAGAGATTTGGCTCTCAAAGAAACCATGTTTTCTGTCTTCTGAATCCCCAAATGCCTTCAGGGGAACAAAAGAAAACCTACCAATGCAAAGATCTAAAGGACCTCGAGACATGATAATGAGGATACTTTTTTTTTTCCCCTTCCTGCGGGAAGAAAAATCCTTGTGGGTTTTCTGCCTACAGAAGAGAATGGTGTGGCATTCAGGCTGTTCATTCTTTTTCCTTGACTTCTTCAGGAACTTTGTATCCCTACTAAAGTACTGTTACATAAATGGAGGTCAACTGGCCAGCCTATAATGGTTGCAGGAGTTTGTAACTTTGTTTTATTCATCAGTGTGTGCACTCAGTTGAGAATTAGCAGAAGCAGCTAGCTTTATTAGCATTGAAGCTGAGCTTCTGTAGTCTAAGGAACTTGGCAAACCCAAGCTCACAAAACACCGGGTCCTCACCCCCACCTCTACCACACACACACACACACACACACACACACACACACACACAATTTTTTGAAACAGTATCCCACTCTGGACACCAACGAGACCAAGAAGCTCATTGAAGAGAGCACCTCAGAGATGAGAAGTGGTAAGAAGGTGTAACTGATCTACAGTTTCTGAAGGAATGGATGACTCTTAAGAGATGAGCTGTGCTCTAAGCTAGTGAGTGGTTCCATGTTCTTTGTGCCATGACTCATATTCCAAACCCTATGTCCTTCCTGCTTTGCCACAGCAAAGCCACCTATAGCACTGTTTACCTCTGCTAGAAAGTCACTATGTCTTCAAACTCTGCTATAGGAGCCTTCTTCTTGCTAAAAATGGCAGCCACATCATGTCACCAAAACTGCCTCTGATAATTTGCTCTTCCTTTTCATGAATGCCCAGAAAACTAGAGTCAATGCAAGATACTTGGAATGAGACAAGGGATAAATTAAGGTTGTTAAGACTTTGATGAGAGCTGAGTAGCTTTTCAGCTTTAGTATGATCTGACAGATGGCTTGGAAACCCTGATGAGAGCTTCAGATGCAGGGATTTCATCATCAAGGATGCAGTTCTGGCAAACATTGCCCCGCTCCCTCACTTACATAGATCTCTTAGACTTTAATTGTAAGCTATCAACTTTGATTTCTTTGATAGTTTTGCAATCTTGTTTGTTATAACCAAATATTTGCATTTTGAATACAGATAGATGATAGATAGATAGGTAGATAGATAGATAGATAAACACAGAGGTTCTTAACTCATTCTAAATGACATTTCCAGGTTTTTATAATGCAAATTTCTCTTTTGGTGCAGCATGCTAGTCAGGAATGTCAGTGTTTCAAAATGATTCCAATGTACGTGTGTATGTGAAGTTCATCTTATTCTATTCTCTTTGGACTTGGTGCAGACGTTCTTCTCCCCAAGGTTGTCTTACATTCAGCTAAAGATGAGGAAATGTTAAAGCTAAGCCCATTTGTAAATTGGGAATTGCCTGCCAATAAAAGCCATGTGCAATCTCAAATCCTGATTTTAATCAGAAGTTTCCAATTTTTCACTAAGTAAACCTTTATGCCAGAATGCTCACGAGAGAATCCTGAAGTATCATTAGCATAATGGTGCAGCCTTAGGGATTATGAACAGAACAGATCTGGGCTGAAGTCCAACTCTGCCACTAACTAGCTGTGTGACCTTGGGCCAGTTTCATTTGTATTAATCTCAGGTAGTAGCTCTCTCATTTGGCTTTTGTGGGGATCAAATAAGCTAAGGCATGAAGAATGCATTGTTTAATGTCTGAAACATGATGAGTACTCAGTAAGTATTACCTAATGTTATATTTGCCCCTAGAGCTTTCAGAGAAACTGAACACACGTCATTTACAAAAGAACAAAAAGTAGACTGGCACCAGACTTTTCATCAGAAAGACTGAGGCTAACAGACAGTAAGAATTACTTTCCAAGTTTTGAGACCAGGAGATCTAAAATTCCATATCCAGCCAAAGTACAAATAACATATGTCAATCCCCACCAATCAAAAAACCACCAGGAACTCACCAATAGTTGAGTAAGATTGAGTTTATTCATTCTTGCTGCAGGAAAGGAAGATCTCACCACTTGGGGAAGCATGGGCATCTCTGTAAGCAGGTGTTAAGACAGTTTTGTTAAAGGATTTAGTCCTGTTGCGAGTGGTGTTGTAAAAAATGCAAAGGGGTAGGCTTTGCTTTGATTTAGGCATTATCAGCAGATCCCATGAGTAGGTATCTTAATAACTGTTATCTGGAAATCAGGAGAAATGAACAGGTAGGTCTACACTTAATTGGCATGAAAGCAACAGTCATTCATATTAGCTAAAAGTGAAGAGCCTGGACATTTGCACAGTCGGATCTGTGTTCTTGTTTTTGTATGTGCTCAGACCTGATTATAGAGTGATCCTGTTTTTTTTAATTTTTTTTTATTTTAAATTCTATTCTATTTTATTTTATTTTATTTTATTTTTTACTTGAGTGTGATTGACACACAATGTTATATTAGGTTCAGGTGTACAATTCAGTGATTTGATAAGTTTATACATCATGCTATGTTCTGTCCCATTAAATCCTGTGTTTTCTATTTGTTTCATCACGGTCATGTGTCTGATGTTGGCGTTCTGTGAAATTGCTTATTTTACCAGGGAGCATAAGTATTACCAGGCCTGCTACCAGTTGATGGAATTTGTTACTTCTCAGTACAAGGAAAAATAAGGAAATTTTCAGACATGCAAGGATTCAGATATTTTATCTTACATACACTTTGTCCTAAAAATTTACTTGACAATGTAATAAATTGTGAAATGAAAAACTGTGAAATGAACCTAGATAAAAGAGAATTTAGAACCCAAGCAGTATTGACACTAATCCAAGAAAGCTGGGCAGGTGTTTCAGGGAGAAATCAGCCCAATCCAGGTAAGAGAGACCTACTAGAAAGAAGAAACAAGAATGAGTTAGTAGAATACCTGGGTGGAATATAGACTTGAAAACATGGAGGCTGTGATAAATTCAAATACTACAAGAAATAAATAGGAAACTCACGTATTACAAATAGTAAATGTAATTAAAATACATTGTCTGGCTATACCCCGAAAGAATTAAATAATGCAAACACTTTATATTAATTTCTGTTAGGAGTAATCTCTAGATAAGGATTGGAAAACATCCATGTGAATTAGAGAATGTGGATATTTTCAACCTTGACAACATTAAAAATAAAAGATCAGATGATGGAAATCTACAAGTGGAAAGAAAGGGAGAAGGGTTGAAGGAAATTGTAGGGACAATAACATCATCAACCTTCAAGGTGGAATTTAGGAGAGTCTAAAACAATTTGACAGAATAAGAGAAAATTGTATCATTAAATTACTTGTAATGCAATAATAAATAAGAAAATCTAAAAATTAGTTGTATTACTCTGTTAGGAGAATGCAGGAAAGGGAGCTAAAATGATGGTATAATAAATGAGACAAATCCTCATTTATCAAAATAAGAAGTCCAAATTGTTCAATCAAAAATAGCAACATGTGCTTATTTATTGGAATGGTGGAAGTGATGATCAAAGGAACCAGCCCAGTGAGTTAAAATTGCTTCCTCTCAGCAGCAGGTCCAGAATGAGAAAAAAAAAAAAAAATGCAGGAACAGATGCATTTTCTTCTGTCTGAATCTTTTTATCTGTTCAATTTTTTGATATGCATAGATTATTTTAATCCAAGCTAATGTTTATGTACTTATTTATTTATTTATCAGGGCGAGGGGCAGAGGGAGAGAGAGAGTCTTAAGCAGGCTCCACACCTAGCACAGAGCCTGATGCAGGACCCTATGCGGGGCTCAGTCTCACAACCCTGAGGTCACTGCTTGAGCCAAAATCAGGAGTCGGATGCTTAACCAACTGAGCTACCCAGGCACCCCTGATACAAGCCATCTTTTAAAAAATCTTTATTATATAAAAAAATGTTTAATGTTTATTTATTTTTGAGAGAGAGACAGAGTGTGAGTAGGGGAGGGGCAGAGAGAGAGAAAGTCTGAATCTGAACCAGGCTCCAGGCTCTGAGCTATCAGCAAAGAGCCTGACACAGGGCTCGAACTCACAAACCACAGGATCACGACCTAAGCCAAAGTCGGACACTTAACCAACTGAGCCTCCCAGGCATCTCAATGTAAGCTAATTTTGAAAAGCAAAAGAAGTAGTTAGAAAATGAGCATGGTCCTTGCTTAATAAATATTTATTTAATAAATTATTCACTCTAGATTAAATATGAGAACAATATAGTTTAGAATCAAAATTTCAGTAACATTTTGGACTGTGTCATTTCTTCAGAGTAAACAACAGACAAAAACAATATAATATAGTAGTGAAGCATCCAGATCCTTCAAAATTAACTAGCTACCTGAAGCTATTTTCTAATCCTACAACTTCTGAGTAACTAATAACATTGACAACAAGTAGATTGACTTCTGCAATAAACTATATTCCCTGTGCATTCACCTGACTTCACCAATGTGAAGATCAACAAATTCAGGACTTTGACGAAAGACACATGGCAGCACATCGCTGAGTATAGCTCCGTGCAGAATCCAAGACATGATGAGAGACAGCACTCCCCACTGCACCACAGTGGGGATATGTGCTAAGAATAGTGACTAGATATTTGTGCCTCTCCTTTACACTCATGCCCCACAAAGTCCCCACCGTTATTTGCTTAGATCCCAGAACTTCTCTGAAGCAAGGCTGCTATACAGAATCATTCTGAATATCCAAATGTGAGATCTCAAGAGCTTCCCCACAAATGGAAATGAGGCTTCTGTTTGGACATACTTAGTCTAGTGGTAGTTGTTTTTGACCACCTAGTATCAATTTTCACTTTCTAATAACATCCCCATTAAGGAGGAATTGCCTCTTCACCATTGAGCTCAGTTTGGTAGAACTATAATGGGAGAGGTTGACCATTCTAGCCAAGGAGTAGGTTCATGACACAAGGCCACTAGAGATCTCCTTTCATGGAATCCAAATCTCTAGTAGAAGGACCAGGTCACCCAGGTCCCAGCTCACGTAGGCCTTTCAAGAACAGGCTACTCCTGCAAAAAAGCATTGTTATGGCTCTTGGCACCCAACTCTTAGGGGTGCTTGAGATCTGCCTATTTCTAAGATTTGGTCTCCACCCATCAATCCCGTGAAACCATGTAGTCTTGAATGAGTTAGCTTTTGCTACGAAGAACCAAAGAATCGTAACTAGGTTGATGACATATTTACTGGTAGAGATTTTAACCAAATGGAGGATAATGACATCAATAAAGTGAAGATGATTTTTAATATATGAACATAAAAAGGAGGAAAAGGGTGATTTATTTTCTTTCCCAGTGTATTACAGGGAAGATGATATCCACATGTGTGTTTTTATGAAGGACAGAACTAGAGGTAGGGAAGAACGCAGAAGGGATTGTTGCTCTGGAGTGTACCCAGGATTTTGTGCAATTCTCCATGTGCTAATCATAATTCCAAAAGGAAATTAGAATGCGGTATGTGGTATAAAGAGAAAGGAAAATTTAAACATATTACCTAAGGAGAGAGGATCAAGATTGCAGGCAATTACAAATGAAGAATAAATGAAGGGGCTACAAAATCCTCTGGTAAGAAAATATAATGCAAATAGGAAAAAGTGGAGGTCACAGCTGCTTGGTTGCAGCAGAGAACACTATCCAAACTACTGATGTTTCCAAATTATATTTCTAAGGTTTAGTATAACAAAGCATACAGAAAAAGTGAACCTTAAATTAGATGTTACAAAATTGGAGGAATTATGTTCATCAAAAGATATAAGAAATACTGTTTTCTGAAAAATAACTGGGCCACCTGGGTGGCTCAGTTGGTTGAGCATACAACTCTTGATTTCAGCTCAGGTCATGATCCCGGGGTCGTGGGATTGACCCACGTGCTCCATGGAGAGCACGGAGCCTGCTTAAGATTCTCTCTCCCTCCCTCTTTCTCTGCTCCTCTGCCCTACTATACACACACACATACACACACACACACACACACACACACACACATACTATATACACAGCATATATATATATATATATATATATATATATATATATATTATATATATATATATATATATATTATATATATAGCATATATATATACACTATATATAGTATACATAGTGTATATATTGTATTTTATATATATATGTATTATATATATAGCATATATATACACTATATATAGTATACATAGTGACTAGATATAGCATATATATACACTATATATATAGCATATATATACACTATATATATGCTATATATACAAATTACATATATACACTATATATATGCTATATATATGCTATATATATAGTATATACTATATATATACTATATGCTATATCTATGCTATAAATACTATATACTATATGTATATAGTCAGTTATATACTATATATATATAGTCAATTCTCATTTCAAATAAAATACAGACTTAAAATATAGAGTACAATAAAACACTCTCACTTTTACCGTACCCTATGTTTGAGAAATAGTTTCAGGGGTTGAGGAGTAAAAATTTGTGATTAACTCAAAAAAAAATTTTTTTTTTTTAAGAAAGAGGATGAACTCTGCATTTGGTGGGCAGGTGACAGTCTCATGAAATAACACTTTAAGACTTTATTCAGTCTATCTGAATTGACTTGAAAGTTTCCTGGCAAGGTGTCAAATGAATGGCAACAAACAGTGCTTTTTTGGATGCCTGATGAGGTTCCCTAGGAACCAATATTAATTTAATCTCACTGAATGTACAAACAGAACAGCATCCTCTCTGAGGCAATAACTGAACACAAATTACATTTTCAAAGTTCCTGGTAGTCTAGGGCATCAACTTTATTATATTTAGATCAAATGGGTTTGGGATTTTGGTAACAACTTACCACTGAGTAGGGTTAAAAAAATCTCTAAGTAGGCAGGCCTGCAGCAAAAAAATAGCTAAATTTAACAAGTGAAATGTCCTCGCTTGCTTTATTTGTTTCTGTTTATAAATGGAAGGTACATAGGGGAGACAGAAGGCAAAGAGACTTCTTACTCTAGAAATCTCAGAAAAGAGATACATGGAACACACTGGGACGGGCTCAGGCGGAGGGAGAGATGGTTGCTCAGAAATGAGTCCACACCAGCTTCTGGGTCTCTGCTGCACATTGTAGGGAGTGCAAAATTCACTCCCTCTGGTGGATGATGTAGCCAATTCAACGTGAACTTTCTTCACACCTGTCTGTGTTTCTAAGGCAATGGAAGCTGCGATAGATGAGCAATATGATATAAATTCCAAGTTACATTGAGAAATTTATTGTTTTTTTTTAGTAAAATCGCACCCCTAATCGCTCAGTGCCTCAACTGCCCCATTTGTAAACAAAGAAAATCCTTGCTTACACAGTCTTCACTGAGCTCGCTTAAAGATTCATGAAGTCTGAAAAATACTTTTCCTTAGAGAAAAAAAATTGCATGAATCCAAGTCTTTTCCTAACCTATTAATGAAATCTTGACTTTCCCACAAAACTGCATACCACCTGCATTCCAAGTAAAAATATGATAATTTTTTTTATCAATTTTGAAATTACTTGAGGAGATCTGAGATACTTCCATAGCTCAGTCCAATATAATTATGTACCTGACATAATGTTCATTATGACAATAAAATGAAAACCAGAGAAGGGAAAAATAATCAATAGAAGATTGGAGTGCTTGTGGCTCCAGGGGGGGCTCAGTCCGTTAAGCATACAACTCTTGGTTTTGGCTCAGGTCATGATCTCGCTGCTTTCAAGTTAGCATGGGGCTGTAGACTGACAGTGTGGAACCTGCTTGGGATTCTCTCTCTCCTCTCTCTCTGCCCCTCCCCCACTTGCGCATGCTCTGTCTCTCTCTCTCTCTCAAAATAAAAAAAAAAAAAGATTGAAGGCAAATATGCCTCACTAATTGTGAGGAGAGATAATTATCTACTTTATATTACTCAGCTGAGAAACTTAAATATAAAAGAGTAAATAAACGAAATTTCACTCCCAAATGAGTAGTGTTACCCTAAAAACCATATTTTTTCATTGTTGACACATATGTACTCAGTTTTTGGAATCAAATATAATGGAGTTTTTTCTGTGTTCATCTTCCCACACGAGAGAAAGGTCTTTGACAACAGACACCTTGTCTTTTCCTGGCTTATCTCCCAGGGCTTTCCCCACCCGGGCCCTGCACACGGCAGTGGCCATGGCTATGCATTCCCAGTCCTCACCACCCCCAGCCTGCACACATCTGGAAAGGAGCAGCAGCAGCAGAAGACATTAATGAAATCTTATACTCAAGGTGAGGAGACATGCTTCTGGATAAGCTCAGAAACTGCTCCAGTCTCCTTCTCTACTCTTTTGCCTGCATTTAACATTCCTCATCTTTGAAACCTTTCTCACATCAACTCACATTCCTTCGCACCTGTTGAGCAATCTCTGCTAGGTAAACAACTAAAAGAGGAAGCTAGTGCCCGATCTCCTAAATTTTTGTCTTTCCCTCCTCCGGGCCATTCTACTCACCTCCCCAAACAGGTACACCCATGTAAAAACGTTTCTGTAATTTACAGGGCCAACAAACTCCTCAGCTTGGAATCAGAGACCCCACATTACGATGCCTATGTAGATTTCTTTTATTACCTTACATTGATCTTCTTGATTCTTACTCTTTAACAATATGGATTCCTTTGAACCCCTTAGGATCAATAAATTAGATTTTTTTTTCTTCCTTGAAATAGTGTTCTCCTTCAAACATTTACCAGTCCTTCAAGGCCTGGTCCAAATGCTGTTTTCTCCAGGAAAAAGTTCAAATCTCTACAAGTAGAAATTCTGTCTTTCTTTCTGACTGTGCATTTCTCTCTCTCTCTCTCTCTCTCTCTCTCTCTCCCCCCCCACACACACACACACACACACATCACCATCACCACCACCATCATAATCTTTGGAAAACTGGAGTAGTTCCAGCTTCAGGCTGGCATCATAATTATTATGTCTGTATCCAACACCCTCTACTAGATACTAATCCTTTGGAGGCTAGAGTATCTCATCTAGAATATGTGGTTCATCAATGTGAGCAACTATATAAACTTTCTCTTTTTCCATTTTCTCATTTGCTTCTGCAAACAACCAAATGAGATGGAAGGGTGAAGGAAGTACAAGTTAAGAAAGGCAGGGCATCCCAGAGGGCCAAAATCGGCTTTCTTCCCCTCCCTCACTTGCTAATTTATTTTGTATTTCTATAACCTGATGCTTTGTACAAAGAAGAAAGTAAGTTTTAGGTGGCATTTATTAATTTTTTTTTAACATTTTATTTATTTTTGAGACAGAGAGAGACAGAGCATGAACAGGGGAGGGGCAGAGAGAGAGGGAGACACAGAATCGGAAGCAGGCTCCAGGCTCTGAGCCGTCAGCCCAGAGACCGACACGGGGCTCAAACTCACGGACGGCGAGATCGTGACCTGAGCCGAAGTCGGAGGCTTAACTGACTGAGCCATCCAGGCGCCCCTAGGTGGCATTTCTTAAAGAGAAAAGTGAGGTATAGTATGTAAGATTGCAAGAAAAAGGAAGATTGCATTTTTTTCTTGTTCCATAATTCATTTTATTTCCCATTTTCTACAGGAGCCACTAGAACAAGGCAAAACTATTTATATTTTAAAAGGCAGACTGTATTCTATCATCTATTCCCAAGATGAAACGAATAGAGGATCAATCAACCAGCAAACAGGCAAGGAAGGAGATCGCCCTCCACTCTCCTATCATGTGTCTCTTTCCTCGAAGTTACTCCTGGTCAAATGGGACAAAGGCCTTTCTAGAATCTATAAGAGAACACCTTGTCATGTTTGTGTGTTAGCACAGCGTGATGGTCCAGTCAGTGTATCACAAATATTCATCCACCGCCTATGGTGCTTCTAGAAGATTGCAAGCCTCTGGGGGCAGAGGAAGACCACATGCTTCCCTTCTGGGACTTTCACTCTTAACATTGCAAACAGGCTTCAGTCAAATAATTAAATAACTGGTAACATACAAATTGTTATTTAAGAAAAGCACCACACACATATGCTGTGGTTAATCTCTTCCAGATATATGTGAATGACCACGGGCAAAAGCAACCGCATAGAACACGCATTGATTAAGCTCTTACTAAGGATGCTACATTAAAGGTCTTAGCAAAATCCTCGGTAGAGACTATATGTTCTATAAATGACAAAGAACGTATAAATAGCCTCCTGCTATTACATAGTGGAATTACATATTTCCACACCTAATTCCACTTCCATTTCACTCAAATTAGACTAGGAATATTATAAAAGGCACGCCACCTTTATAGTATTAATTGGTGTACCAACCCAAAAGAGTTGGTGTACAAAGCGTCCAGAGGCCTAACTAGTGGTGGGAATCTCTCTTTTTCCTCACTACCTACCCTTTTTAAGGTCTCTGCAAGCTCAGTTCCTGGTTTGACAGATGATATAGTAGAGAAAGCATGGGAGTTAGACTTAGCTAAACTTGGATGTAAGCTATGCTCAACCAGTGATTGGGAAGATAAACTTAACTCATTTGTGAAATGGAAATAATAATATTTGCTGCATAGAACTTCTAGAAGCCTGATATGAGGGTACATACAAAAGGACCAAAGAGGACCACTGGCAGGGAGGACTGGGATGCTTGAGCTGTTCTTTGAGGACAGACAAGATTCAATTCTATATTTAAAGGCCATAGATGACAAACCAGCCATGCACTGATACCTTACAAGGATAATGGGGTAGTCTTCCCATTTGTCCTAAGCACAGTCTGAGCACTGATGTAAAATAGTGATTAAGTTTCTACCAGCAAAGTGGCTCATAGTGGAAGATGGGGGGGCAGCCTGCTTTGGCGTCTGTTTAAATACCCAAATGGAGCCCAAGTTAAACTCAAAGGCACCTCAAGAGTCAACTTACTGTCCCTTTTTCATCAAAGCTAAATGGCAGATCCTGTTTCTGCCTTACTTACAGTCTCATTCCAAACCGTCAGCTTGGGCTTTCTTTATTATACCCTGCAGTCTCTAATTGCTGTGCAGGATTTTCTGAGAACTCGTCCGTGTGAACATCATGTGCTGCTGGATGTACGCATGCACTTGCACAAATAAGTAATGGAGAGCTGGCTTAGGAAGGAGGAATTACATTTATTTTCCTTCAAATGACATATTTGAGCATTAAAAACAATGCATTCTGTTCTCCTGCTAGCAAGGAATAATGAAACTAGAGTGTCGCCTTCCCAGTAGCTCCTGCCTTTGAATCGTGCAAAGCAGAAAGGATCCTCAGTTTATAGGCAGCAACAGCCTCCAGAAGCTACAGGAACATTGCCAAGAGCTCTGAAAAACCTCCACAGCTAATTGGGAACCGGCTTATTAGTGACACTTTTGAGAGTCAGGTTGTCATTGAAGAGAAACGAAGGAGAACACGGTGGGCGCTGTAGCCTGGAATTAGGCAGTGGGAGGGAGGGCTGGTTCCTTCTCCTCACAAGAACATTGCTCTGTAATTTTCTCAAACGCTGTGCTCAGCTGCTTGCAAAAGCCCTGAATCTTGGGAGGCTGCAGGCAACACCTTAGCCTCCACAGTGGCTTGAACGCTATCCCCCACCATCCACATTTGGAAAGCTGGGTGGCCGTTTCAAAGATACCCTGAATCAGTTAATGCAACCAAGATAAATGCATCCCGCCCTCTGAGTAGCAGCCTCTTGAACCTGTGTCTCCATTTTTTTCTGTAGCTAACTCAGAGTGTTTATTTCACAATCACAGACAATTCCAGTAGCAAATAACCCTCAGGTTTTTGTGTAAATAATAAAAACTCAGCAAAGAGATAAATAAGCTGAAGAATTTAATATATTTTTTTAAAATAACATGTCAAAATGCCAGTCAGGTCATATTTAAAGTCAGGCTCTTGATGCACCGTAAGAAAGGAATTGTTATTATTATTATTATTATTATTATTATTATTTTTAGGAAGGTGATTGCCAGTGTCAGTCCAGCTGCAGTTAAGCAGAATGCTATGTCCTGAGTGTTGCCTTTGAGTTTCTCATGAGATGTTGCACTGATAACAAACTGCGTTTCTCTGCTCCCTTCCTCTGGAAGGATCGTCCCTGATCTGGATAACATTTTTTGAGTCCTGTGCTAAGATTCTGGTCCTCACTCCCCCCACCCACAGAAGATGAAGAAAATCTGTGTCTTTGTGCATTAGCCATGAGAGCTGTTTGAGCTGGGTAAGCATACACCTCTTCCATTTGATACGCTCCCTGCTGGATGAAATGATGGAATCTACTTGCTGCCCTGGTGGAAGGAAGGAAGCCTAGGTCCTGGAATTAACTCCTAGGTTCTATACTGAGGTGGGAACAACCCCGGGAAGCTTTTCCTGATGGTACTACAAGTCCATTTGAGCACAGAGACTGCATCGTGAGAAATATAGTTGACAGGCATCTGTTTACTGCCTTACTCCACCAATTGCCTTTCTCATCTCAGCAAATTCACTCCACTTTCCTCATCATAAGGATTCAGCCTTCGTGTATTCCGTAATTCAACCCAACCTGTAATACGAAAGTTCCCTGAATCTCTCTTTAGCTCTTGCTCTTGACATACACAGACACACCCACATACACCACCCCAAACAAACATGCATTTTAGGGGCACACAAAATCGGGCTGGTTGCCTACCCAATAGTTGGCCATTTTCCCCTCCTTTTTTTTTCACTGGAACAGTCTGCTTCCCACAAAAGAACCTAAAATAACAGTTAACAGCATTCCTAGCTTTCTCGCTGCCAGAGGTGCTGATGTGACACAGTTCTAGGGTGGCCATGTGACAGAATCCTAGAGTGGAAACGTGACATGGTTGTGGGGTACACTGTGACAGTCCTGGAGTAGCAATGTGATGATGTGTCACATTTCTAGAGTGGCCACATGACAAAGTTCTTGGGTATCAAAGTGACACATTTCTGGTATAGACATATGACACTATTCTGGGTTGGTCATGTGGCATAGTACTTGGGTAGCAACGTGACACAGGTGTCAGTTGGCTACGGGACACAGTCCTGGGGTGGCAACGTAACATGGTTCTGGAGTGGCCATAGAAACATTCCTGGGATGGCCATATGCCAGGTATGGGAAGGCTATATCACACAGGAGATGACCATGTGAAACAATTCTGGTCAACGAAGCCTGAAGGACGTCTGAGAGAGAACTTCCAGGCAAGAGTCTCCCATATAAAGAGGGATATGGAAAAAGACCTTTCTCACCACTGGAACCTCCCTTTTCCTTCTCACTTTGGAACACATTTACATGAAGTTAAGCAAATTCAACCTTTAATATATTCTTCGTACTTCATACTTTGTTTTTTCATAATAAAAGTTTTCTTCAAGTTATATAAAGACTGCAAACTCCCTCCCATTTTCCCAAATATTTTGTGCAGATACTGCAATTTTGTGTGTGTGCGTGTGTGTGTGTGTGTGTGTGTGTGTGAGTGATATGATATGAACGAGGTTAGGAAGCACACAGAGAAAGCATTTACCAATCAAGTGTTAGTAACGTCAATATCTGTCTTTCCCTGTTTTCCAGATGCATCAACACAAAAGGAGACTTTCACAAAAGGTGAATTTGAGTAGAATCCTGCTTCACTCCAAACCTCTCCATTTCAAACCTTAGAACCACAAGTGTAGCCTGAGGAAAGGAAATAGAGTAAGTAGGGGTAAAGTTTGAACTGAATAGGAGATCACAAGTTAAAAAGAATGTGTTTGGCTCCGAATTACTGAAATTAGACTTTTAAGATTAATGAGATTTTTCTTGAGTCAAACTGACTGACCAATTAGGAAACGGGGTACCTAGTAGAAAACGAACTACCATTGAACATGGAAAGTACTAATTATTGGGTCAAACAAGTGTTTTTCGTGTTTATGCCCCCAACAAATTGAGACTACAGTAAACCAGTCGAATAGATTTAACGTACTTCACAAATTTCATTCAAATTTATTTTGGATAGTCACAATAGACGCATTCTTTCAAACATTTTTTTTTTTTGATGTGTATTTATTTTGGAGAGAGAAATAGAGTGTGAGCAGGGGAGAGGCAGAAAGAAAGGGAGACACACAGAACTCAAAGTGGGCTCCAGGCTTCACACTGTCAGAACAGAACCCAATGTGGGGCTCAAACTCACAAAGTGTAAGATCATGACCTGAGGTGAAGTCAGATGCTTCACCAACTGAACCACCCAGGAGCCCCTTTCAAACATTTTAAAGAACTTGAATCAAAACAAGCAGCCTATGAATATATGGGTTTAATGCCATCTTTCTCCGCCCCCACTCCCCGCAAAGTTATGTACAAAATAACAGATCCAGGTTTGCTCCTAACTTTTATGCAGGAATACAAAACAAATTTTGCTTCCCATTTTGGTTTCAGGACTCAATAATTTTGTACACAGCTAAGATGAATGTTGCACAAAGGGGCAGCAGATAAATTTCCACATATTGAGGAGTTGGGGGGGACATAAAATGTATTATTCATGAAACATTCTTGAAAATTATTTTAAAAACTACTCCAATAGACCAAGCCATACATTAATATTTAAAACTCCAGGATGATGAAGGCACAAAGATTGCTGATGAGTGAAAATGCCATTGAATATAAGTTAAATTCTAAACAATTATAATGAATTTGAATATTTTAAATTGAAGGAAATATTTATTAAAAATTGTTTAGCACTCACCATTGTTTTCTTTTTTAATTTAATTTATTTTTTTTAATTTACATCCAAGTTAGTTGGTATATAGTGCAAGAATGATTTCAGGAGTAGATTCCTTAATGCCCCTTACCCATTTAGCCCATCTCCCCTCCCACAACCCCTCCAGCAACCCTCTGATCTCTATATTTATGAGTCTTTTACGTTGCACTCACATTTTTTCGAGTTTATTTACTTATTTTTTGAAAGAGAGAAAGCATGCATGGAGGTGGAGTGGAAAGAGAGGGAGAGTGAGAGAGAATCCCAAGCAGGCTCGGCACCATCAGCTCAAAGCCTGATGTGGGGATCGAACCTACGAACCATGAAATGGTTCACCTGGTTGGCTCAGGTTGACCTGAGCCAAAATCAAGAGCAGGGCACTTAATAACTGAGCCACCCAGGTGTCCCTAGCATTCACCTTTTGATGGTCACTTGGGTTGTTTCTGCTTTTTGGCTATTATAAATAGCTGCCACAAACATTTTTTTGTACATTTTGTGAACATATGTTTTCACCATCCTTTGTATTTTTATATAAATATCATAATTCAGCTTGTTACCAAACAAAACCTGCTGGGAATTTGATTGGTACCACATTGAATCTGTACATCCAATGGGGAAAATGGTCATCTTAGCAAAGCTGAGACTTAAGATCCATGAATAGATATATCTTTTCAGTAACTTAGTTTTTTAATATCTCTCTGCAATGTTTTGGAGTTGTAGTGTAGACATATATCTTCTGTCAAATTTACACCTGAAATTCTCATGTTTTAAGTCCTGTTATAGACGGTACTTTTTAAAATTTTAACTTGTGATTTTTTGTTGGTAGGGTGTAGAAGCGCAATTGAATTTGCATATTGATCTTGTTTCCTGCAATCCTACCAAACTCATGTATTAGGACTTATTAGTTCTAGCAGAGCCTTTGGTCAATTACATCAGATATTCTGCACAGACAGTCATGTTATCTGCAAATAAAGATATTTTTTAATTCTACCTTTCCAACCTAGATGCTTTTTTTTCTCTAATTCTTGCCTTATAGTGTTTGACAGAATCTCCAATATTATTCTTGTCTTATAGCATTTGACAGAATCTCCAATACGATGGTGAATAATAGTGATGACAGCAGACATATTCAGTTTTCCAGAGGTGCTTGTGTAAAATTGGTATCATGGGAATTATAAGAAATCTCTGTGTTGTCTACCTCACAGATTTCCTGACCAAAGAGAGGAAATGCATCCTTCTCTCCTCCCTTGCACTCGGTGCTCAACTTTGTCATTTCTTCCCTGTCCCTTTTGCCAGGTTCCAGTAATATTAGCCCAATTTAGGGACTTGGCCCTTACAGACAAGTGTTAAGGCAGGGACCGATGTATGCACTCTCAAAGTTTTATTGAGTGTCTGCTGAATATGTAAAATGAATCCCTCATTATGCCTTATTGGTCAATTGCTAGCCTCCAAGAGCTTGTCTCTTATTCTTAGCCAAAAGCTTCAATAGCCACTTTCCAGAGAATAGGAAAGGTGCTATTTGAAACTTTATATTACTTGTTACATCAGCATGCATTGATTTTCTTTCCTTTACTACAGGATATTTCGTGTTATCCCATTACCACAAGAAGTAGAACCAATGTTCTATTCCAATCATTTTTTTTTCTCTTTTCAGGAATAAATAAATTACCTAAGCTAAAGCTCTAACCTCTCTCATTCATTCATTCATTCATCCTTTCAAGCATCCCATCAACAAATATTTACTAAGTAGTACCAGGAACCATTCCTGGCATAGAGGATATAGTGGTAAGAAAAATAGACATCATCGATTTTATTACCTTAAAAACAAAAAAAATAACAATTACAATAAGATATGATATCCTAGGATGGATAGTGGGCACCCCGGAACAATCAGTTAAGGTCAGTGAGTCAAAGAGAACATTAGCATTAGGTATTAGTCAAGTGAAGAGATAAGGAAAGTTTGAGAGAGAGGAAGTAGAATGCCAAAAGGCCTTGGAGGTTAAAAAAAAAACGAGTGTAACATGTTTGAAGAATTACAGAATTTATGTTGGGTCTACTGGTGAAGACAAGAGCAGAGCAATGGCTAGGTCACACAGGGTCAGCTCAGATAAGTTACACACTATAGATACAATGTTAAAGACAACAAAGCTTCTAAGCATAGAAATGATACAATTAGGTTTTAGGGGGTTAACAATACAATTTGGCTGTAGTATGGAGATTAGGCTGGAGGACAGATTTGCATCAGGAAATCTATTAGGAGATGTTTGCAGTGACCCAGGCTTGAGTGGATAAAAGGTCAGATTAGTTAGGTTCATGGCGGTGGAAAAACCTGAGACATGATTAGCAGGCGGTTTCAAAAGAATTTAGATTGCTAACTTCAATGTTGAAGCCTGGGGCAGGATGTTGGATGATTATGGAGATGTTAAAGATAACTTGGCTTCTGTTTCTAGCCAAATTTAGATATGCAGTACAGAGGGAAAACTGATGAATTGAGAATTTAGAGATTGAATGTGAGAGCCGAAAGCAAATAAGTAGCCAGTGACCAATTGCCTATAGGGCTTTGAAACTCAAGAGATGTCAAAGCTAAAGTGAATATTTGAAAATCATTATATTTAATTTAAAATTTTCATCTGACATTAGTTTTCTGTCTTTAATTTTTTTTTATGCATTTTAAATAATCTTTTAAAATGTGAGTTCCAGGGCTCCTGGGTGGCTCAGTCGGTTAGGTGTCCTCCTTCAGCTCAGGTCATCATCTCATGGCTCATGGATTCGAGCCTCACATCAGGCTTTGTGCTGACAGCTCAGAGCCTGGAGCCTGCTTCGGATTCTGTGTCTTCCTCTCTCTCTGCCCCTCTCCTGCTCATGCTCTGTCTCTCTGTCTCTCAAAAATAAATAAACACTGAAAAAAAAATAATAAATGTGAGTTCCATGTTCCTCAAAAAGTTAAAAATTGAACTACCTTACAATCTAGCAATTGTACTTACTAGGTATTTACCCCCCAAATACAAAAATACTAATTCAAAGGGATACATGCACCTCAATTTTTATAGCAGCACTATCAACAATAGCCAAATTATGGAAAGAGCCCAAATATCCATCAACTGATGAGTGGAAAAAGATGTGGTATGTATATACAATGGGATATTACTCAGTCATAAAAAAGAATGAAATCTTGCCATTTGCAATGGCATGGATAGAGCTAGTGAAATAACCAGGGCTAAGTGAAATAACTCAGAGAGGCAAATACCTTATGATTTCACTCTTATCTGGAATTTAAGAAATAACACAAACGAGCAAAAGGCAAAAAGAAAGAGAGGCAAACCAAGATAAGGAGGGCCCTTGTGATATGCACTGGGTCTTGTATGTAAGTGATGAATCACTAAATTCTGGTGATTTATTGACCTGAAACTAATAGTACACTGTATGTTCGCTAACTGGAATTCAAATAAAAACTAAATAAATAAATTTGAGTTCTACATCACTGACTTGGGTTTCAGGTACAGAATTTTCATTAGATGTGCAATCCATTTTCACCAAATTCGCCTTTCATTTCATCCATATCCTCTTATTTTTTGCACACATGGTCACACAGCCTACATTGCATGGCTTTGATTATATTGAGACTGTCAAACAGTTTCCAAATTCACTTTGGTTTTCTGTAGTAAAACATTTCAGAACAACACTCATTCATTTCCCATTGAGGATGTTTTCATTCAGTGTAACATAATGTTTTTTTCAGGAGCCCTGAGTTAATTTGTCCTCTCACTCCTTCTCAGCCAAAAAGATTCTCTTATTTTTGGTCCTCACAGAAGCTGATCCTGGGAAAAATAATCTCAGGTATGTAGTTGGGGGGGGGGGGCATGTAAGAAACACTGACAGAAAAAAAGGAACGGAACTAGGAAAGGGAAGTCATTAATAAAGGGTGAATCGCCAAACCAGTTACATCTGTGAGTAAATCCATGGGAAAACTCTGAGAACCAGTCCATAACTCACACCTGAGAATTATTCCACCTGTGGGGCTAGGGAGCTCTGAATGACCTTAAGTGGCCTGATGTCATACTTCTGGGTAGACCTACATTCGACAGCTTAGGTGAAAGCTGCCAGGTAAAGAAATGGACATATTGACTGTTGGAGACCTGTCAAAGGCTGCTGAAGTGTTAAGTCCTAGGCAACGTGGCATACGTGGCAACGTAGCAACGTGGTCTGCTACAACAACTCAATTTTTTTCCCAACATGCAGGGAGTATGGGTGTCTCCTTATTCTCTTTACTTCTTATTCTGTTTTGCCCCCCAACTGGATGTACTGAAGAACAATTCTGATGATAACCAATGGAAGCTGGCATCAGACTCCACAGTTAAAGGCTCTGTATGTCATAGACTTAATTTATGTCCCCTCAAAATTCATGCATTGAAGCCCTAACCTCCAGTGAGGCTGTATTTGCAGAGAGAGTCTCTAAGGAAGTAATTAAGTTTAAAGGAGGTCATAAGAGTGGGGCCCTGATCCAATAGGATTAGTGTCCTTATAAGAAGAGGCACCAGAGATCCCATACATACTTTCTCTCCTTCCCCCTCTCTTTCTCTTCCTTTCTTTCTCCCTCTCTCTCCTTTCTATCTCTCTTCCTCCCTCTTTCTCTCTCTCTCTCCCCCTTCTTCCCTCTCTCCCTCCCTGTAAACACATAAAAGGAGATGATGTGAACCCACAAAAATATGACATCCTTCTACAAGTCAAGCCAGGAGACCTCAGAATGAAAGCTACTTGTCAACACCTTGAGCTTAGACTTTTTGGCCTCCAGAACTATGAGAAATAAAGTTCTGTTGTTTAAACCAGGCAGACGGTGGTATTTTTTTAATGGCAACACAAGCAGACTAACATATTTCCCTAAGACTGCCCTGACTTCAGATGCCAGTCATGTTTCAGGAATCCCTTGGCCACCTGCACTTCTAACTGGCTACAAATTCAAGGGTTTCTACAACACGCCCCACCCCCACCCAGGTTCAGTAATTCACTAACATGACTTACAGAGCTCAGTCAAGTGTTGTAATTATGACTGCAGTTTTAATATAAAAGATACACACAGGACAACATCTGGGAGGAAGGGCAGACTTTTCACACACTTTCCTGTGGGGTGAGGGTATGTAACAAATGTGTTCTCTGCTGAGCTTCAGTGTCTGCAGTGTTTCTGTTGTTGCTGTTGTTTTTTGTTTGTTTGTTTGTTTACATTTATTTATTTTTGAGAGACAGAGAGAGACAGAGCACAAGTGGGGGAAGGGCAGAGAGAGAGGAAGACACAGAATCCGAAGCAGCTCGAGGCTCTGAGCTGTTAGCACAGAGCCTGTCGTGGGGCCTGAACCCAGAAATCATGAGATCATGACCTGAGCCGAAGTCCGACGCTTAACCAACTGAGCCACCCAGGTGCCCCATCTGCAGTGTTTTTTATCAGTGTTTCATTATGTAGGTATGACTGATGGACTCAGTGGCCATGTGACTGAACTCAATTCCCATCCCTGCTCCCTTCTGTGGAGGTTGAGAAGTTGGCTGATACCATGTAGCTCAAAGGTCCAACACTCTCATCACATGGTTTGTCTTCCTGGCCCCCATCATGAGTCACTCATTAGCAAAAAATACGAAGGCCCACTATAAATAAAAAAGAGCTCCTATATTCAAGAAATTACAAGGATTTAGTATCCCTTTTAGAAGCCAGAAACAGAGACCAGGCAAATTCTTTATTATACCACCTCTCTATGTGGAGACAGTTGAAACTTTTTTAAAAAATTTTTATTTAATTATTTTTTTTAAATTTACATCCAAATTAGTTAGCATATTGTGCAACAATGATTTCAGGAGTAGATTCCTTAATTCCCCTTACCCATTTAGCCCATCCCCCCTCCCACAATCCCTCCAGTAACCCTCTGTTTGCTCTCCATATTTAAAAGTCTCTTATATTTTGCTCCCCCCCCCGTTTTTATATTATTTTTGCTTCCCTTCCCTCATGTTCATCTGTTTTGTATCTTAAAGTCCTCATCTCAGTGAAGTCATATGATATTTGTCTTTCTCTGGAGACTGTCAAATCTTTTTTGATTAGATCTGGAGGGAGAGTTGTTACGTATTACCAATATTTTCTCATTTCTAGTAAGCATTCATTTTGTGTATTATTCATACGAAGAATCTTTGTCTCCTCTACCTGATCTTCTAAAAGAATGGAATACATTAAAACTGTGTTCTTTTCTGTAAAAGACACTGTCAAGAGAATGAAAAGAAAAAGCGAAGACTGGGAGAAAATATTTGCAAAAGACACATCTGATAAAAGACTTGTATCTAAAATATAGAAAGAATTCTTAAATCTCAACAATAAAAAAACAATGCAATTAACAAATGGGCCAAATACCTGAATGGGTACACCACCAAAGAAGATATGCAGGTGGCAAATAAGCATATGAAAAGATGCTCCACATAGTGTGTCACCAGGAAAATACAAATTAAAATCAGATACCGGTACATACCTATTAGAATGGCCAAAATCCAAAATAATGACAACAAATTTTGGTGAGGATGTGGGAAAAAAAAACAAAAAAAAACAAAAAAAAACAAACCTCCCATCCTTTTGCTGTTGGGAATGCAGAATGCTACAGCCATTTAAAATTTTTTTTTTAACGTTTATTTATTTTTGAGACAGAGACAGAGCATGAACGGGGGAGGGTCAGAGAGAGGGAGACACAGAATCCGAAACAGGCTCCAGGCTCTGAGCTGTCAGCACAGAGCCCGACGTGGGGCTCGAACTCATGGACTACGAGATCATGACCTGAGCCGAAGTCGGCCGCTTAACCTACTGAACCACCCAGGCGCCCCACTACAGCCATTTTAAAAGGCAGTTTGGCAGTTTCTTACAAAACTAAACACTCTTACCACGTGATCCAGCATTCCTGCTCCTTGGTATTTACCCGAAGAAGTTAAAAACTTATGACCACACAAAACCTGCACACAGACATTTATACCAGCTTCATTCATAGTTGCCCAAACTTGAAAGCAACCAAGTTCTCTAACAGGTGAGTGGATAAATAAATTGTAGTACACCCAGACAATGGAATATTATTAACACAAAAAAGAAATGGGGTATCAAATTGTGTAAGTACATGGGAGAAGCTGACACGCATGTTACAGAGTGAAAGAAGCTACTCTGAAAAGGCTTATGGTATGATTCCGACTATATGACATTCTGGAAAATGCAAAACTATGGAGACTGAAAAAAATCAATGATTACCAGGGGTTAGAAGAGAAGGAGGGGTGAATAGGTGAAGCACAAAGAATTTTTAGGGCAGTGAAAATACCTTGTATGAAACTACAATGGTGGATACATGTCATTATACATTTGTCCAAACTCAGAATGTACAACATCAAGAGTGAACCCCAGCCCAAGCTATACACTTTAGGTGACAATAATGTACCAATGTAGGCTCATCAGTTATAACAAATGTGCCACTCTGTTGGGGGTGTTGGTAAGGAGGGAACTAGGCAAGTGGGGGCAAGAAGTGTATGGGAAATCTCTGTATCTTTCACACAATTTTGCTGTGAACCCAAAACTACTTTTGAAAATAAAGTCTATAAAGAAAAAAACAATCTATATTCCCAGAATATCTTACTTTCTTCTAGGACTCTTGTTTCTGAAAGTTACAAAATCCAAATGAATGAGGTGCCTGGGTGGCTCAGTCTTTTGAGAGTCTGACTCTTGACTTTGACTCCGGTCATGGTCTCATGGTTCATGAGTTCAGCGCAAAGCTTGCTCGGAATTCTTGTTCTTCCTCTCTCTCTGCTTCTCCCCCACTCACTCTCTCTGTCTCTAAAAAATAAATAAACATTTTAAAAAATAATAAAGTAAAACCCAAATGAATACAGAAATATTAAGGAGGAAGAGCACCTTTTCAGGAGAAGGCAGACCTCCTTGTTTTCTATGTGGACACAGACCCAGGTCACCGAATGAAAGGTCAGCCACGAGAGAAGTGCAATGCATCCTACTATTTTCCTTCAGTAAAGGGGAATCTTTTATTTCACGATTTTTCTTCATCCTGATGAATTCCCTTTATTTTTCATAGAGATTTTCTCCAGGATTCTGGCAACAGGCTGTGAGGCAGTTTTAATTTTCAGGAATGGTGTTGTGCAACTTGATTAAGAAGTTAGGAGAAGCTGAGTAAGTAGACGGGGACAAAGCACCGTTTCAAAATACAGCTCCAGCTACTACCTTTGAAAGTGCTTCTCTAAGAACTTTCACAACGTCTGATCCTTTATCATTCTAGCTTCTTGTATCTCTTAATTCTTAACAAGTTCTACTTCCCTTTCACTGAAAAGTAGATGTGGCACTGTTGGCTGATAGAGCTTTATCACATGGACACTCTCCTCATGTACCACTTTGCTGTGAACTCAGATAAACCAAATCTATATACAAGTGAGGTGTGGACTTCCTCCCCACAAAGCACCGGGCTTTTCATTCCCATGTATTTTCTCTGCTTGTCTTTGTTTTCTTTCACTGGGAATTAAAATTTAAGACTATATCTATACATCAGCATCTGACCTCATGTATAAAATATAAACACATACAACCTAACACTCTTCTTCCAAAATCTAATTCTTCTCCATAGCTATCCTTGGAATTGTCTGACAGCTGGTGCCATATTCTGTTCAGATTAACCCTCTGTAATGTCACCAGTTTTGTATCCTAGGAGGATGAATTTTCAGCTAAGCGTTAAATATTTTATCAGGTTATGTAAAACATAATCCATTGGGTTTGAAAGTGAACCATTATTTCAAACTATCACCATGAACTGTCTGTACCTTATTTTCAGGAGACCATCAAGAGAAAATATTATGCACAAAAATGATTGAAACAACATATGTTTTATTCACTGTTATGATCTTCTCAGAGACAACTGAAAGCATAATCATTTTTGTCATGTGAGGATGCAGGGTTCTGTTCTAAATGGGTTAAGTATGTGTGGTGGCAGAACACAGAGGAAAGTCAGAATGCAAAAATGTGAATAGAAGATGGTTTAGCTTTGAGCTGCACAGCCTTATTTCACAAAAATAACAAATAAGTCTACACAGAAACTTTCTCTGGCAAGTGATGATCAGGTCAACCAAATGTGAGTCTTTGAGTTAGTTCCCTGGGCTGCCAGACATTAGAAACTCTCTGCTTTCGGGGCACCTGGGTGGCTCAGTCGGTTAAGTGTCCGGCTTCGGCTCAGGTCATGATCTCACGGTTTGTGAGTTTGAGCCCCGCGTCGGGCTCTGTGCTGACAGCTCAGAGCCTGGAGCCTGCTTCAGATTCTTTCTCTCTCCATCTCTCGGCCCCTCCCCTGCTCATGCTCTGTGTCTCTCTGTCTCTCAATAATAAATAAACATTTAAAAAAAAAAGAAAGAAACTCTCTGCTTTCATCTTCTCAATCCATAATAATACTCATCCCAGAAAAGTAGGTTCCATGAAGGTAGGTACATGCCATTCTTATTCTGTTTTACAACTAGTTTTTAGCATGGTATCCAAGTAAGGGTACTTACTTGGCCCTTAAGCAATAGCCACTGAATCCGCCACTCATTCATTTAACAAACATTGACTCTGCTATAGGCATGGAGAGAGCCAGGTGAGTTACTAACCATAAGGGCTATCACCAATTCAGTGAGCAGGGTAAAGGAGGAAACATAAATATAAGCAGTTAGAATAATCTTCCATAATGGAGATAGGTTTTGACTGCCATAGGAGCACTAAGAAATGAACGATTAATTCTGCTAAAACAATTGGAAAACATATCCAAAGAAGATCAGAACTTGATCCTAAAGAATAACAGACACTTACTAGTTAGGAAAGAATGAGAAAGATATAACAGACTAAGGCAACAGCACACTCAATGACCATAGTAATGAGCTTCTCATGTTCATGCACCACCAGAAGTTCCTTGTGCAGCATACTATATGGGCAAAGAAAAACAGAAGAACATTCCAGTAAGGTGATCTTAGGCCAAATTGTGAAGGGCTTTGAGTCCCTGACCAAGAAGCCTGGCTTTTATCCTGTAGGTAATCAGAAGCCATCAAAGGCTTTTAACAGGTTCAGAATTATGGTATTGAAAGATGATCTTAATGTTGAATGGTTTAGTTTAGAAAGTAGCTTAAAAGGAAGACTAGTTAGAAAATCAGGCATTAAATCAGTCAGTAAGTAATGCGGATATATACTAATGCAACAATAGAAATAAAAAATACATAAAAATTTGGAAGATATTTAAAGGAAAGAATAGTTAGGATTTGATGATTGAGAGATTATTTTGACTATATGCTAGACACTGCTCTAGGCCCTGGAGATAAAACAGAGAACAACATTGACAAGGTTTCCTGCTCTCGTGGAACTCATAATCTAATGGAGTAGAAAGAGTCAGTGGATGGTGTTGCTCTTAGCTCCATTCTTCAGGTCCTACCTATCCAAAATCCCAACTGCACAGAATGTTAATTGCTGATGTTAATCGCAGCTATGGCCTTCACCCTGCATTGCCCTCACCCAAGTTTAAAGCCCTTCCCAGAGGAAGACTATAGCCTAAGATTGGCCAATAAAAGCATATAAAAGCCCAACCCTCCCCACTTGTCTCAATTGAGAATAATGCTCCAAGGCTCCATAGGACCAGCTAACACCTCCACTGAAACCACATTACAGGTCAGTTTCTCTCTTTGCCCAGTCATGCCTTCCTAACTCCCTTACACGTATATCTTTCAATCACCAATAAACAATTTTCATACAATTGTTCACGTTGAAGTCTATTTTTAGAGAACCCAACTGAAGATAGTCAGTGCCCTGAGTGGTCTTAGGAATGCAACTTTCAAACAGAATTTGGCAAATGAGTTATTTGCCAGAATTGGGTAATAAGAATCTTATTGCTAGTGGTAGATAGAGTATGAATAGACCTTGACTTGCTATAATGGTATAATTATCAAAACCATTTCCAGTGGTTATCTGGCATGAGACACAAGTGGAAGAGGGCACACTAGCTTTTAACATATCTGTGGTATTTAAGAAGTATGAAAGAAACACTCTCTATAAGCACAATGAAATTAGGTGCCTGTTGCTGAACACCATTGATTCATTGGAAAGAGATAATGACAGGGAATTGATGACTCATCACCAATTCAAGACAAAATGTGTAAACCATGTGCCAGACTTCTTGGTTGTATTTAAAATTCCTAACATCCTGAAGCTGGAGGTGGAAGAGAGTGAAGTCTTGGTGCTGGACTTAATCAGAGGATAACAGAATTTCAGCAAAGGAAGGATTCTCAGGTCTGAAAGGTTTCTTACTCCAAGGCCAGCACCCCATTATGGAAAGAACAAGACATTAAAATTCTCTATGAGAAGGAAGTGGAGAATATTGAACAACCATGATCTTCTGAACCCCCTGGGTCTGCACTCAGGGCCCATTCACCCTTGTTGGCCACTCACTAAGTGTCCCCTTCTCACTTGAAGATCATGCAGAGGCTTCAGATGAGGCAGGTGGCTTACAAAACAATGCTTCTTCCACTCAGGATCTGTACCCCTTGCTGACAATTAGACTAATTAGGGTCAAACCTGAACCCAGATGTATTCTTCCTGCTAAGGGAGGAAAAGAACTGCAAGAATCTAGCATAAACAAGAGCTGGCAAATGCCAAGAGCTGAAATACTATACATGGAACTGGCCCCTGAGGCTGTTGGATACTGTACATAAACTGGCCCGTGAAGATGCTAGATACTGAACACGAACTGGACTCTAAGGGTTTTGGGCAAAAAGAAATCTACATAAGGGAGAGTTTATGTGATGGGGTCACTCTCTAATGATAACACCCTGGTGAGGACCTCAGGAGAAAGGGTAGGTGTGTTGCAAAGATGACACTTAGCAGTTACCATCACTTTTTCCAAGCTTCTAAATGAAGGGGAAATTTCAGAACTGCTATGGCAGTTCATGGAGCAAGGGATCCAAAAGGTCAGAAAAATGATGTGCTCGGTTGGAAAACCTACCTGATACCTCTATTCTTTAGAAGGTCCTAAATGACACTGTGTATACCAAAACGTGTAAGGAATATGCTGGTGAGAGGAGCACCAGCATCCTTGACAAGTTAACTGTGGCTGTTATGTATATACCAGTAGTTATAGTAGGAGATGCCATTGCAGGACAGATTTACCTGATAGTGAGGAGGGAGGGTCATAGGACCTGGAAAAATAGAGACCAAACAGTGGCACTTCACAATCAGAAGCAAGATGTGTGGAGTTATTGCAACTAATAGCAAGGTCAGAGTGGTCATCAGGAGCGCTGACACACAAAACACTGTCATGATGGTGAATGGACCACAGTGACCCTAGGGGCAAGATATATGGGCAGCCAATAAGGAATTGCTTAGTTTATACAACCAAAAAAGATCCTGATGGATGATCATGAGGCTGAAGGTGATTGCTCCAATGAAGAGTCATGATCTCTTGCCCAGTTTTTAGATATGGTCCTTACCCAGACCCTGAGCCCTGAATTAAGACGAAGCTAGGTCCTTATGGTAAAAGAGGTACCTCAGCAAGCATAGATAGTAATAATTTTCCTATTTTCACCACCACAGAGACCTATAGCTATTTCTTCGGGAAACCATGCACGAGGAAAAAGGGCAAACCTAGACCTTCCATGGATTGATGAACACAGGGTCCAAATTAACATTAATACTTAGAGATGGGAGATGTCATGGATTCCTTTTATAGGTGTGAACAATGGAAGCTTGAAGTAAATGGAGTCTTGGCTACTAGTAAATGAATCTGGTTCATAATGAGTCCACGTGATCCATAGACAATCCCTGAGGGTCATATCCAGTGTCCCTGAATGTGTAATTGGAATGCTTGATTTAGTTAGCAGAACTACCACATTGGGTTGTGGGCCTTGTGGCATGAGAGCTATTGTGATAAAGGAAGTCAAAATTTATTTACCTCTGCCCCAGGCAAGAGTAACTGGAAAATACTACTACATATGTGGGGAATGGCAGAGATTAGTGGCACCCTCAAAACCTTAAATGCAGGAGTGTTGGTCAACCTGGAGGCTATTGGTTATACTGGAAAAGGCACTTTAAAAGGAATCATGAAAGTTAAACAGAGAGTAAGCATAGGCGACTTCTTGTAGGAGATTTGTTATAACAGCAAACAGAAAAATGGCTTTAGATGTGGGTTGTAGGGGAAAGAAAAGAAAAAGATCAAAGTCTCCAACTTGTTGGATTAAGTGTGTATTAACACCATTAACCGAGATTAGAAATAGATATGGAATAATGGCTTTGGAGATTTGGAAAAGGAATAAGATGGGTTTACTTTGGAGCCTAGCAGGCTTGAGTATAGAATTACTTAACTCAGACAAGCCAGAATCAGGGACCATGGATCTCTAAACAGAGTCAATATCTCAAGGGCTAAAATAGGTGTGAGAGAGAGTGGGCTTTCCCATACAAGAGTGTGGTCCAAAGGATGCAAGGACTGGGAGAATTAATACTGGTATCTTGGGCCAAGCATATTTGGGCGGGGGCGGGGGGAGAGAATTACAAAAGGCTGAACACAAACAAGAACAAATAGAGCAAATTGCAGTCAGAAACAAGGTAAGAAGCCCGAGTTGATTTGGGAGGCAAAGCAGTGACTATCTCTTACAAAATAGTCCCCAGAAATGCTAATGGCTGCAACATGAGAAGGACGGAGTGTTATTAAGGGCAGAGACTTTGGAAAATACAATCATTTCATGATACACAAATACATTTTATTTATCATTATTTCCTATCAGCTTTTCATTCTTCTATTCTTATTAATTTTGGTCTGTTTAAAGTCCAATTTGCCCTTGGATTTTTTTTTTTTTCCATCATTTTGGTGTACTCCTACCTTCTTTTTTTTGGAGGCAGACATGAGATTGGGGTCAGGACTGGAAGCAGACTGCAGACGCCTTAGCACCCAGAGACATAGTTAGAGTGAGGAGTGCCTGTCACCCATCTTGTCTGAGATGCACAGAGAATTTAGAGTGTGCACAGATCTTTGGAAATATGATGGGTTCCGTATTGGTTATAATGAGATTGAATATCTGGCTAGATGGAGATGTAGGCTTAAAACTCAAGAGATGTGTTCAACAGAAGTAAAAATCACTATTTCCTGAACATTTCCTATTATGGTCTTCCTCCCTTCTCTCCTTTTGGGCTTGCTTGAATTCTCCTCTAGGTACAGAAGTTAGATAATGAATCAAGCCCGGAAAAAGCAACATAAATCAAAGAAGTGAAGTTAATCTACATCATAATGAGCTGGGAGAATAAAATAGAAAAATTAGGTGGGCTGAATGCTGAGACAAGTTTTTGAGAATTTGGAGTTAAGAGTGGAAAATGGAGTGTTTGGGGGAGCAAATACTATCTGCTACAGGATCCCCAAAGTTGCAAAAATGGGGACATTATTTTAACCTGTGTTGTGTATAGGCAATGCTCTCAGCTTATGCATTTCATTGAGGGGCTACTTAAATAATTGAATAATTTTAATTATCTTAGCTAATTGACTACCTGTTTATTTTTTTTAATGTTTACTTATTTATTTTTGAGATGCACAGAGAGAGAGAGAGAGAGAGAGTGCATGTACATGAGATCCTGACCGGAGCCTAGATCAAGCGTCAGATCGGGTGCTTAACAGACTCAGCCACCCACTCGTCCCATGACTATCTTTTTAAAAATTTCAACACCTTTGCTAAACAAGTCTACATAGGGTCTTTATTTTATTGCATTTATTTTTATTTTAGTGAATACATATTAAATGTTTATCTAAGCATACACAGTACTGGATTCTCTGTATGACCACTTTACGCTAGATGTTATTCTTGTGAGTGTCATGTCCAATTTATTCTCATGTTACCACTGAAGAGTTCTGCTTTAATTGTGAGCTAATAAAGGAAGGACAAACATAAATAAATACAACAGAACTGGACATAATATATAATCTTGCATTTGTGCCAAGTGAAGTACAAATGCAATCACAACGCCCTACGTAAATAGAAGTTTCGCACTAGTTTGAAAAGAGAAGCTAGATGAGAAAATGAATTACTATGCCTTCCATAGTAGAATGACATCCAAATTAAGGGGTTCACGTCTTACCATCTTTTCCATACGTCTCTTTGAAGTAGGGATACAGCAGTGTCGTCAAGAGAACATACTCTATCACAGTAAATCAGTGGTGCTAATTTTAAATATAGTGCTTTAAAAGTTTGGCTATACGTTAACATTTTCTACTTTCTTAAGATATCAATTCACGTCTGAGTGTGTTTAAGCAACACTTTCATTAGCATAATTTTCGTTGATATGAATGGAGAAAAATAATTTTGCCTCTACGAGTGGTCCACTTTCACTAAATTTGAAAAACACTTGAATGCAAATAGCCACATGCAAAGCTCAATGAAAAAGTGCTTTGAGAAGGGCACAGGCAACAGGGGGCAGCTGGCAAGAAGTGGAAAAGACACCAGAGTAGTTCTAGAGTGAAGAGGAATATTTGGGAACTGTCTTTCAGATCTATAGACATGTTTCTCATATCTAGGATTTTGAATTTCAGATCTCTCAGAGTTTCAATTCAATAATACCCATTTATGTTTATGCAATTTTCCTCATATCACAAATTTACTTAGCTGCCCCAAATAATTTGTGTTTTCTGTGCTGAAAAGTGACATGATAAATGTATTATAATGTTGTTTGGCAACTGGAACATTTCAGTTTAAACATTCATGGATCCATAATTTTAAATCACGCCAAGCAACAAAGATTGTATTGCTAAGTAATCAATTTTTTTTCAGTCATTTCTATTTATTCTTGAAAACTATTTGCCTCCCTTTAACTCTTAATTAATTTGTCACTTGTCTGATGTAAATTTTTGAGTAATTACAGCATTCAAATTTTTAGTCTGGTTGGAATTACAATAGGCTTTTTTCTCTACCCATCCCAAGTTATTTCTTGTCACTGCTTCCTCCTGTACAAACTAAGCTTGAGCCAAATTGAAACTGTTCCATATTTCTGAATAGCATATGATCTCTTAAAAATGACTTTCAACTGTTCACACCATTGGGTCCATCCCATCCAGCAGCTTTTTTCCAAGCCTTAGATAGGGTGTCAGATTCAGCAAATAGAAAGGCAAAGCACTCCTTTAAGTTTGAATTGCAGATAAATAAAAACGTTGGTTTTTTTTTTTACTATAAATATAGCGTTTATATTGCATAGGACATACTTATAATAAAAAAATTATTTGCTGTTTACCTGTAATTTCAAACTTTACTGGGTAGCCATATTTTATCTGGAAACCCTGTGGCTAGGAGGACTTTCAATGCTATAGCTTTTAATTTTTTGTAAAACATACCCTTTCCCTCTAGCATGGCTGAAAAAAAGAAAAAGAGCCATACAGAAAAGCAAGACAATGGCCTTAGACTTGGTCTGTCAACATTTGATGTGACATCAAGTTCTTTCTCTCTGCTGCTGTTCTGAATCCCTTTTTCAAATTAATTTCATAGCCTGCACTGGCATGTTGCTCAGTATTATTTTCTAGATTCACAGTCTTGTAACCCACTGTTAGGCCTTTATGGATGAGATATGACTCATATCTGACACCCCCTCCGGAGTAGGCTTAGAAGGAGAGGAATCCCATCTCAAACTCAGGTTCCTGGGTCCAGGACTAGACATGGTAATGAGTGGAGCTCATCAGTATGGAACAATGGTAGGCTAAGTCCAAGTCCTGGGTGAGACTGGACCTTCCAAGTGTCCAAAGGAAGTATAAAGTTCAAGAGAAGATGGAGAAAATAATGGGAGAAGAAAGTGAAGCAATAAAAAATATGATCTCTCAGACAAGGCAGTAGGGAAAAGGAGAGTCTATGGAGCATTTATAGTGAAACTCATTGTCAAGGAGAACGTAGTTAAGAGGGCCAAGCTTATTTAGATAATTCACTTTCTGGCTTTGGATGCCCAAAGTCAATGAAGTTCTATCTTCAATCTTAGTGGTGGCAGACACTCTTCTCCTAAGGAGTTCCCTGATGTCAAAGCCCTGAGTCCACTGGGACTAATAAAATTCTAAGACCAGGCTTATCTGGATTCTTTACTCATCCCCTTAACCAGATGTCTTCATTGTGCTTGACTCTCCCAGATCTCTACCCCTGTCCTAGGTCCACGTGGTCTTGGACCTCATGCTTTACCATGTGAATAGACATGAGTCATGGCTTTGTACTATGTTAAAGATCACCACCATCTACTAGGTAATAGCTACCTATATTCAAATTATAGTGCCTAAGAAATCACAACAGGGGTGCCTGGTTGGCTCAGTTTGTTGAGTGTCCGACTTCAGCTCAGGTCATGATCTTGCGGTTCTTGAGTTTGAGCCCCACATCGGGCTCACTGCTGTCAGAGTGGAGCCTGCTTTAGATCTTCTATCCCCCTCTCTCTGCCCTCCCCACACTTGCACTCTCTCAAATATAAAGAAAACATTTAAAAGAAAAGAAATCACAACCAGATTCTAACGCAGCGTCCTTTATGGTTTCACCCAATATCCCTGAAAATAAAATTATAAGCTGTGCACTTACTCCAATAGCAAGGCATCTATATAGTGATTCTAATCAACCAAATAGAAAACAAATGGGATAGAAAAGTCTTGGTGAAAGTGACTTCTGTTTCTTACATTGAAAGACTGAAAATAACTAGTAACCTTAAAATATATATGTATATATATATATAGAAATATATATGAAATAAACATGGATATATAGAGAAATATATATGTATATATATGTGTGTGTGTCTATAAATGTGTCTGTCTATCTATCTATCTACCATCTATGTCACTAATTTGAAAGCGTTAGGAAATTAGGAAAGTAAGGAAACATTTCCAAAGCAAGATGTGGAAGAAAATGACCTCCAGAGATGTGCACTAACATTTGGGGCTACTTTTGCACTTGTGCACTTGCCAATTCTAGAGAACTATCTGAGAAGTGGAGAAGTGCTTTGAAAAGGTCAAATGGCGAGGAAGATAAAAATTGAAGTACCATATATTGGTTGGGAAACCAAAGAATTGTACCTGAGGATGAAACGTAACTGGAATTAATTAACCAAGCTTCAAAAAGCCTACAGCCCCATTATTACCTCATCTGAGTGGCCTAGAAAAATCTCAATTTTAGAAACTAGATTAAAGTGACCCCAGATTGCTTGCAACCCTGTGAGCTATAGGTGTAAATAAAAGTCCTCTCTTCATAAGAGATAACATCAATCTGTAGTAGAATATTAGCACGTCTCACTCATATTTTTAATTCTCTTTTAGACACAGGGAAAGATTGAATATTTCCATCCACTTGAATTTGGGAGTAGTCACGTGATTTTCCTGGGCAATGAAGTATTTAAAACACAGTACAAAATTCTCCAATATCTCTTGCTGGTCTTATAGATATGGCCAAGAAGCATAAAATAAAGGAAAGAATCTCCCAGGGGGCAAAGCCAGGGATGGCAAAGAACAATGGATTGGGGAAGCCTTCCCAGAGAAAAAAAAGGCTGTTGCGGGACACCTGAGTGGCTTAGTTGGTTAAACATCTGGCTCTTGATTTTGGCTCAGGTCCTGATCTTATGGTTCGGTTTGCGAGATCAAGCCCTGCATCAGGCTCGGTGCTCGCAGCACAGACCCTGCTGGGGATTTTCTGTCTCTCTCTCTCTCTGCCCTTCTCCCCTTGCATGCTCTCACTCATTCCCTCAAAAATAAATGAACTCTTTTTAAAAAAGGAAAAAAGGAACTGTTGAAATATATTCTCAGGATGATCAGCATCATTGTGGCCCAGTGACTTCTGTAGGTCCCCCACTCTTCCTCTTTCATAATGAAAATGCTTGCTGCAGTCATTCTGTCCCTGTTTCACCATTATTTGTTGGTGTGGAGCAAAACATTAAGAGCTGCCACATTTGGACATGATGCAAAGACTACTACACATCATACTCCAGTGAGGAAACCATGCATCACCAAAAGGTCCTGGGTTTGCAGCTCAATGATATTATTGGAGGGGGGTCTTTGAAACAGCCACCTTTGGGGAAATAGTGGGTATAACTGACATTCAGGAAAGACAGTGAACCTAACATTTGGTGATGACAAGACAAGTCTGTAGTAGAAATTAATGCCTCTCCCCACTATTTCCAGTGTCCTTCTCCTTTTGGGCACATGGAGAATTTTATCTTCCTATCCCTTTTCTTTGACAACTGAAATGTTAGCAGAAGTGTTATGCAGTTTACCTGCATTTGCAGGTAAAATTATTTAAAATATAACTCTCTAATTTTTCCCCATTTTGGCAAATTGCAGAAGCAGCTGTTAATATGAAAATACCATAAGGGCACCCTGGGTGGCTGAATTAGTTGAGCGACTGACTCTTGATTTTGGCTTGGATCACAATCTCAGGGTTGTGGGATTGAGCCCCACTTTGGGCTCCACATTGAGCATGGAGACTGCTTGGGATTCTCTCTTTCTCTTTCTCTCTCTCTCTCTCTCTCTCTCTCTCTCTCCAAGTCCCCTTCCCCCTTTCCTGCTCTCTGCCTCTCATCCTCTGTCTAAAAAAAATAATAAATAAAAAAATACTATTAGATTAAAGAAAGTGGAAATGCTAAAATGTTACATCTGAATAATAGTGACACGGAGAGTTCCTTGGTCCCCCTTACATGAGAAAAAAAAACAATTTCTTTTGTTAAGCCACTGAGATTTTAAAGCTCTTTCTACAATCTAACAAAGATTGACTGGTACTTTAACCTAGACTCTAAATTCTTTCTCAGTTCCCTTGCAAAGTAATATTTTTATAGTATCTATTTTTGTTTTGGTTATAGAAAGTCAGATAGGATAAAAGGGAAAAATCCAGATTACCTACAGTCATCACTATGAGGCATTTTGTCATCTTGTTGACTTTTTAGTTTCTGTAGCCTAGAGTGGGACAAGTCAATGTTTATAGATAAAAAAAAAAAGCATGAAAGAAAAACTCCCAGTGGTCGATGAAATATTATTGCTAATTAATAGCCACAGATACAGAACATAATAATTTATAATAATTAACCATTCCATCACAGATTTAGAGTAGTATGAAACTCAGGAACTACACTTCAGCCTGTTTTTCTTTGAAAGGGGCTGGCTTGCATTTATTTTCCATTTACCAATAAACCAGTTGGGTTATAGTTTGAGTGATTTTTTTAACATTCATAATTTATCCTATCAATATTTTCTATCTCCATGGGTGATTTCCACATTAAATAATCAGCCTTGACAAAATAGTAGAGTAGAACAAATGTGCGGTGGTTTGACGGGACCAAATTCACTTGACTTTGAAGCTTCCTAACACTGCAATTACAGCATCAGATGCAGGTTAGGACTTTAGCAGGTACATTGCACTAGTCAGTCAATTCTTCCTGAGCCTCTCCAGCAACTTCCCATTACACGCTAATCTTCGAGACTTAAATATTCTTCTTGTGTTTTAGAACAATGCCATTAAGTTATATATTCTGAATATGTATCTTTCGCTGCTAAACCTATTTCAGGGGGCTTTACTCAATCTGAAGATGCAATTAGTTTATCTAATAAGGGGATGCTTATTGAGTCACAGTCTTGTTTCTAACACTGCACGCAGCAAGAACATAAGGGGAGAAAGGAGTTGCTATGCGGTGCTGGAAGGGTTCTTAAGGAAAGATGATACCTCTGGCCACATGTTCCTTCAGCCACATCTTACAAACAGCTGCTTGTATCATTTTTCTGGAGAGGAATGAACAATTTATGCATTCTGATGTGCTTTCAGCCAGACAGACATCTCATATGCCATGCACAGACCGAGGCATATAGATGTGTATGCAAGCTCCATGGGTATTATTGAAAATTGCCCAGGACCTTATGTTTCTGACCTGTCCTTAATCTTGCTCCATCCACGTTTGACTCTAAACTCCTGGCTCCACGGGCCGTGTCTGATCCCACCTCTGGCAATTTAGACTTGGTGTCTGTAATTGGTCTCACTGGGGTTAGCTTCTCAGCTTTGTCTAAGAGATTTTTGTCTAAATTCTGATGTTTCTCCTTGGCAGATTGCCTTAGATAGTATAGCCCATCCTAATCCTAGCCTCTCATGACTTGGCTGATACCCTAGCCAAGCTGGCCCTGGGACTGTAATGGAACACTCCACCTCTTTCAGAAATCATAATTATTGCACTGTATTCATTTCCCCTCCTGCCCTTCTTTGTGTTCCATATAGGTAAACAAAGCCTCATGTGGCTTAGGAAAATACAGTAAAAATAGCGTGTAATAGCTTTAATGAAAAACTAGTTGGAAAAGTAAAACTTGGAGTTTATTCGGCTATTGAAAACACAGAGCTCATAAACATCAATTGAGATGACAGCATTCCCGTTTCATGTTGCGTTGCAATTTTTTATGGTACAGAGCAAAGTCTCACTTTTTCCAAACAAAGGAAATCACCAGGACTCTATGCACTTGGTACAGACTTAGCTAAGCACATTCAGTTCCATAGTTGCAGGAAGAAAAGTGAGCCTACTGTTTTTGACAGGGAGCTGGCCCTTTTTTTTTCTTTTTCTTTTTTATTTTTTTGTAATGTTTATTTGGAGGAGAGAGAGACAAAGTGCAAGCCGGGGAGGGGCAGAGAGAGGGGGAGACGCAGAATCCGAAGCAGGTTCCAGGCTCTGAGCTGTCAGCACAGAGCCCTATGCGGGGCTCGGACCCACGAACCTGTGAGATAATGACCTGAGCGGAAGTCGGACGCTTAACCGACCTGCCACCCAGGCACCCCAGAGCTGGCTCTTTTCTGAGGCCACAGGAGCATATTATGCAGGCACCTGTTTTAAGAGCCAGCAAATTGGGTGACAATTATTAACTTGCCTTTTCTATCAAAGGGCTTAAAATAAGATGGCAGTTATGAGCAGAAGAGTTAACACATTTTTCAGATCTGTTATTAACTACATGCAACATGACCAAATATATAAAATGAACATTCAGAAACCATTTCTCTCCTCTCTTTGCATCAAAAGGTTTTAGGTTTAAGAGCTTCCGACTTATTGCCTATAGCGATTTCTACCTATATTGATTTTCACCATAGCTTTTCGAGCTAGAGCAGTCCATCCTTTGTATTCATTTAAAAAATGATGACGCAGAGGCTCGAGAGTATTCCACATCTTACTCACCCTCAGAAAGAAGGCCAAGAAAGTAAAGAAACAGACTGGCCCAGGGTGAACTGCTGTGGCTTTGGCATCAGCAAAATGTAGGTTTGACATCTGATTTTGATCTGAACGTGTTGTGTGACTTTGGACACCTAACTCAAGCTCACCAAACCATAAGTTCATCTGTAAAAAAGGCTTAAAAAAACCATATATCCTAGGATTATTGGAAAATATTGAATAAAACCATGTAATTAGCACACGATAATTAAAATAATTTTTTAATGTTTATTTATTTTTGAGAGAGAGACACACAGAGTACGAGTGGGGGAGAGGCAGAGAGAGAGGGAGACACAGAATCCAAAGCAGACTTCAGGCTCCGAGCTGTCAGCACAGAGCCTGACATGGGGCTTAAACCCACAAACGGTAAGATGAGACCTGAGCCGAAGTCAACGCTTAACCCACTGAGCCACCCAGGTGCCCCAGCACATGATAATTTTTAAATAAATCGTAACTGTTCCTTTTGAATTTTGTTCCACTAAGATTTTCTTAGAGTGAACCCTAGAAAATTCTGTCAGGAGACTTACATATTAAAATGGAAGAGGATTCTTCCACCCGTCACAGAGGTGAAAAATTACAACATGAAAATTGCAAACGCCAAGGGGGACCAGGTTTAGGGATTGTAATTTGGGGAGGAGACTGGATGAATCATAAAGTGTACAAAGATGAGTGCTAGAGAAAAATCTCGGGAAGATGATTTTGTAGCTGTCAATGCAACCACAGATTCTTCTCTGGAAGAAGAATGGCTTTCTCTGCAAATGCTGCCATTGACTCAAAATCATCTGGCTCTGCAGAATTGACAGATAATTATATAATCACAAGGGTTATCTCCTTTTGCTAAGTGGTTCACATACACAAACGTATTTAATTTACCACAGTTCTGTGAGGCGGTATCTCTTTTATACAGATGTGGGAAGTAAGGCTATAGGGATTACATATCCTCTTCATGGTTTTATGACTCATAGATCAGAGACAAGGAAACTCAGATCCACCTGACTTGAAAACTCAAGTTCTCACCAATCTTCTAGGTTTCCTCCTCAAGAACCAGAAGTTCACCAACCAAAAAACATAAGTACATTCTGTTTAAAAAGAAAATGAGATACTTAAAAAAACAAATGTATTTCTTTGTGGAATCACTGTCACACACACACATACACACACACACGCACACAGACATACACACACACACAAAATCAGATAGCATAGGATATCATAATATTCATTCAGAATGGGTTGAAGAAAGAAGATGGAAAATTAACTGTAAGCTGTGAGAAAACAAGAGACTGGAGGAGAGGGGGTCTAAATTGTCAGCTCTTTTATTAGTCCTGGTCTTGTTGTTGTGTTAAGATGATAGAAAAGGTCACAAATGTGATTCCTATCAAGATGTTTCTAACCGCAATGGAGTTATGTTTCTTGAATATTTTTCTTGTAACACATTTTTAATAGCATCATTTATCAAGCAATTATAAAGTATGTGAACTATTCATAACATGTATTCATATTTTCTTTCCCAGAACAAATTTCAGAACAAGATTCTCTCTGGGGAAAGAAAAATGAAAAATGGATTATGCAGGTTTCTGTGTCCCTCTATGAAATTATTTGACCTCTGCAGGAAGAAATGTAATTCATTATATAAGAAGAATTTATTGAGTAGCTACTGTTTTCAAGCCTCTTTACTATATCCTAGTCTAAAAAAAAAGAAAGAAAAGAAAAAGAAGAAGATAGGTTTCTAGCCTTTAATAAATATATACGCTTGTTCAAACGCCAATACAAAGGAATCACCTGACTATAAAAGCTATGAAGGAAACATTACTTTTCCATCCACCAGGGTTCTTGATCCTCTGCCCAGCCATTCCTTCCTCCACTAAGCCTAATAACACCCTTTACCAAAAAATGTGATATAATGTCCCTGTATGTCAGTACAGAGCATCTGGATAACCTCAACCCCTCCTGATGTTTGGACAAATACAGAGAGGCTTAATTTTCAGAAAACATTCATGGCTTCTGAAATTTCCTCCAACTTTTTTGTGAGCACTTAGTCTTTACCAGGTATTTCTCTAGGAAATTTCACTTCCATTGTCATATTTGCTTGCATAGTGTCTTGATGTTAATATAGTCACTTCCATCTTGCAAGTGAGGTGATGAATAATCAGAAATAAAAAATAAATTGTCCAAGGTCATGCTACAAGTTCATGGCAAAACTGAGATTTGTACTTAGGGTTCAAAAAAAAAAATTGGTTTCAACGTTCTTCTCACTGCACTGCTATGTACTTAAGGACACGTGGTGGGTCTCACGCCCACAGTTTGGGTCCCGGGGGAAGGCAGATTCCAAGATGGAAATTAGTGCACAGGAAGATAGTGGGGAGTGCTCTCTGGATCAACATGATCAGTAGAGAAGAAAACTGAGGAGAATGGGGCTGTGAGGAAATCACGGGAAGACCTCAGAAAACATTGAGCTTGCATGTTAACAAGGTATTGGACATCCACTGCATCAGAGAGAAGGAGCTTAAACTTAGGGAAAGTGGCTCTGCAGTGAGGCAATTTCTAGAGAAGGTTAACAGTTGAGAGGTGCCAATCACATTCTCAGTAGCCAGGAGAAGATCCCTTAGTCTTGAACAAGAGATTTGGGTGGTGCAGAACAGCATTCACACCTTAAAACTTGATGGGTTACACTGCCAACTAAATAAACAAGAATAAAATGAAAGTGAGAAAATATGGTCAAGTATTCAGTTAGAGACAGAGTGACTGAGGCTCATCCACAATTGACACTATTTTCAAAAACTTGATTTTCATTTCTCCTCCGTGACAGAAACATTAAAAGAAGGAAGATTTCATTCAGGTTTTGTAACCAGTTACCTAGAATCTAGATCTCACCCTGTACAAAAGTTTCCCACTGATTTTCAAGAGTTCCCTCCTCCAACAAATTTTACAATTCAAACACGAAATAGTACATTAAGAAGTCCAAACTTGTAATCTATATAATAGATCGAGCTAGCATAAGACTCTTTCACTCAAATTATAAAGATGCTAGATATTACCCAAAGAAAATGAAAGCACTAATTCAAAAAGATATATGCAATCCTTTTAATTGCAGCATTATTTACAGTAGCCAAGACACGGAAGCAATCCAAGTGTCCACTGACAAATGGATAAAGAAGATGTGGTATATATATATATATATATATTCCATATATATATGGAATATATATATATGGAATATATATATGGAATATATATATATATGGAATATATATATATATGGAATATATATATATGGAATATATACATATATATATTCCATATATACCATGGATAAAGAAGATGTGGTATATATATATATTCCATATATGGAATATATATATATGGAATATATATATATATATATATATATATATGGAATATATATATATGGAATATATATATGGAATATATATATATATGGAATATATATATGGAATATATATATGGAATATATATAACGGAATATTACTCAACCATAAAAAGAATGAAATCTTGCCATTTGCAACAACACGGATAACCCTAGAAGGTATTATGCTAAGTGAAATAAGTAGGTCAGAGAAAAACAAATACCATATGATTTCACTTGTATGTGGAATCTGGAAAACAAAGCAAATGAACAAACAAAAAAAATGGGCTTATAATTACAGAGAACAAACTGGTTGCCTGAGGGGGAGGGGGATGGGCAAAATAGATACAGGAGATTGGGAGGTACAAACTTTCACTTATAAAATAAATAAGTCATGGGGATGAAAAGTACAGCATAGGGAATATAGTGAGTAATGTTGCAATAATGTTTGGTGATGACACTTACTGTGGTGAGCATTGAATAATATACAGATTTGTCAAATCTCTGTGCTGCACACCTGAAATTAACATAACATTGCATGTTAATTATAATTAAATAAAAAATAAAGTTACGCTCTTTTAAGTGACATAAAAATTTATATAAATTATAATAAAACATTTTAAAGTATATTCAAAGTTAAGAAAACTTCTCAGTGCTAGAAATAAAGAACTCAAAACCAGACCGGTAGGTAAGCACTTATGTGTCCCTTTTCCTCCATGCGGGTATCAGAACCTCCTATATGTCTAACAGGCTAAAGGTCATGCTTTGTGGATACAGAAATTACAGCCACAGTCCCAGTGCAAAGTGCTGCTTCTTAGCTCTTTACATAAAGTCATGAACCGAGAAGCGCTGACCCATTATTGAAAGGAGATTACAAAATCCTTACTGCTGCACTAAAGGACTTGGCATAGAAGTCAGCTATTATAGGCAGTGGGGGGAGAAAGGGAACTGAGAAATCTGAAACCCAATCCTTCAGCACCTAAGGCTAGGAAATCCCAGTTAGAGAAATTAACACAAAACTATTTCAGGACTGGCATAAGGTGGAGTTCATGCAGAGACAAGCACGAAACTGTCTCACAGAGATAGCTTCACAGGAGGCATACAGGGCTTCCATAGAAACAATTTCTTCAAAAGATGAGTTCACAAGCTTACAAAAAAAGGTATTGTCTCAACATATAACCGTAAGTGCAATACACTGGGGAATTTATGCCATGGAAACAACAAATAATAGGAAATGTGGATAAATCCTAAACATGTATGTTTATAGTGGTCAGATAACAACTGTAACAGAAATCTAAAGCAAGAATAAGATAAAGTGGAAAATGAACACACAGGCTTCAGTTAAGTGGAACAAAGAGGAAAGTCTTAAAAGTATGGAAATCAAAATTAAGAAAAGCAATTCAAATTGCTGTTAAAAGCTTACTAGGTACAGCAGGAGGAATTAGTGAATTGAAGGACAGATTTGCAGAAATCACTTTGGATACAGCACAGAAGGATGAAGAGATAGAAAATAGTAATGGAAAGTTAATAGGCAAGAAGGACAGAGGGAGAGGTTCCAACATACATCTTCATTCCAGTAGAAGAAACAGAGAATATGGGCAAAAAGCAATGTCCAAACACATAATCTTTTTTAGGTAGGAACATTGAAGCACTCATAAAGTCCTAAGCAGAATTAAATTAAAAAAAAAAAAAAGACAAAATCCGTATTTAAAGTCGCTACAGTGGAAGTATAAAACCAGAACAGGTGACAGGGATGTGGGGTGTGGGGGGGGCGGGCTTGGACCATGATCACAGGCGTTAGAAGAGTCTGATTCAGGAAGATAAAATGAGTTTGTCTTATCACAGTGTTTCAGATAAAATTGCCCCCTTCTTTAAAAAAACACTACTATAAAGCTTGGCATGCAACAATATTCCAATACGAATTATGGTCTCTAACTCTAAGTATTTACTACAATGCCTTAGTTCACCCATCACCCTCCCAATGGGGGAGGAGGCCCTACAGCTCCCTTGGGGTCCTTTGACCCAGATGTATATTACATGGCAGCTAACAAAGGCAGCCATTCTTGGCTTTCTCACTTTGTGCTGGAAGGCGTTCCCCCATTTCATACAGAAATCACCTAATATATAACCAAATTAAACTGCAATTCTCTGACAAGCAGTTGAATACATGATGTGCATCTTCTTACATTTCACTGAGGATATTCATGATACATTTTGTATATGTTCATCGTTTTAAAACTGTCCCGACCTTCTGGTAACTAACGCCAGTCTCCAAGAAGAAGCTGAATATTATATTTGATGAAATTCCCAGAGTTGTCAACCCTACGCTAGATGTAAAACAGGGAACTGTTGCTCTTCCCCATCCGTTTGGCATTATTTTACTCTGACCAGACCCCTTATCAAAGCAGTGTGAATATTCTTTTAGATGGAGTAGTTTGACAGCGTAAAGCACTACTGCTTTTTATTTATTTATTTTTAATTTTTTTTAACGTTTATTTATTATTATTGAGAGACAGAGAGAGACAGAGCATGAGCATGGAAGGGGCAGAGAGAGGAGGAGACTCAGAATCTGAAGCAGACTCCAGGCTCTGAGCTGTCAGCACACAGCCTGATGTGGGGCTCAAACTCACCAAGTGTGAGATCCTGACCTGAGCCGAAGTCGGACGCTTAACTGACTGAGCCACCCAGGGGCCCCAAGCACTACTGCTTTTTAATTATCAGGGTGCAAATAAAGATTCTTTTAATTAAAAGATTTTTCCCAGTAGAAGTAATAGATAAACAGCTCAGCAATTTCTTTAACTTTTCCTAAATTGTCTAAATATGAAAAATTTCTACTCAGTTATCTCAGAGGTTAAATGAATGAGGCTGAGCAAAAACCAGATAGCTTCTAAAAATCTTTATAATCTATCGTCTACCACAGAGGCACAAATTGCCGTCCATTTTCTCAACATGTTTCTTACTTGTCAGAGTGCAGCATTTCTCTGTATTTTAACATTTCAGATTCATTCATTCATTCCAAAGGCCAGAAATCCTGATTTTTTTTTTTTTTTTACTCCCATCTTATTCACACAAAGGTTGTTCTACAAGAGCAGTCTCAAAAGTGATGTATGCACAATAGGGGCACCTGGGTGGCTCAGTCGGTTGAACATCTGACTCAGCATAGGTCATGATCGCCTAGTTCGTGAGTTCAAGACCCTCACCCGGCTCGCTGCAGTTGAGTCTCGCTCGCAGAGTCTGCTTCAGGTCCTGTGTCCCCACTCCTTCTGCCCCTCCCCTGCTTGCGCGCTCTCTCTCTCTCTCTCTCTCTCTCAAAAATAAAAATATTTAAAAAGTGACTCATACATAACTGATATGGTACACAAAATGATGCTTGAAGTGCAAAAAGAAAATGTTAGGAATTTTATTTATATTTAGTTTTATTTTTAAAAATAACACGTAGCACATTGAGTATGAGCGACACAGGCCTCTCATTTAGTCCAGAAAAGAATATCAAGGGTAGCAGTGCCCCGAGTATCCGATCTAGTAATTTGTAAATATCCACTTAACTATAATGAAAAAGCTTTAAATACATCTTTTGGGCTTTCTTGCTTACTCTCAAAGCACAAAAGTCATATATTTGAAGAACATTTTTCTGCTGTGGCAAAAAGTGATCAAAACAGTATAAATAAACCAATATGTTGATAAATCAATGTTCATTCCACTGTTAGCACATACTGTTTGAAGATACAGAGAAACATTGCTAAAGACATAAAGAAACAGATATGTCTACTATGCTTGGCTTATTGTGTTTGCTAGATTCTCTTTTGAAAACAAAATACACACAAAACTACAATTTGTGAGCCATTAAAGGACAGATGTAGTGCAGAGGATATTTCCTCAATAGTAAATGTGTTATATCACCATAATTTGTGGAACGACAAAAAAAATACTGTGTAAATGAACCCCTGCTAAGAGATAGCACTTGGGTGTTCCATGAAGAAATCTAGGAGAAGGTCACAGAAATGGCCAAACATCTGCCGTTCAACCACTGCATCCTTGATGGGCAAGCCATTGCAACCAAACATGAACCCAAAAATGCACAAAGTGCTACTATCTCATCAGGTTAAGTTTGTGTGTTTGTTTGTCTTTTTGTTGGTTTTCGGTGGGACTTTGAAATAAAAAAGTATCTTTACAATAGATGGAATGAAATGTGTACTGACTGAGAAAATCCTTCCTAGAAGGGTTCACTTGTCATCATGGGGCAAAGCATGTGTCAGAGTCACAGAACTTCAAGACAGCTCACATATATTTGACCTTTAAAAAAGAGAAAAGTGTTCCAGGTTTGAGAGAGGCTGTTGTAATGTGGATATTGAAAAGAAACAGGAGTAACCTGTCCTTCATAGGTAAAGGTGACATTTTTACAAGGAATGGGGAAGTAACAGTATTAGGGAAGGAAACTGAGCTCTAGAGAGAACATTTGAAATGGATATTTAAAAAAAAATTTAAGGTTTATTTATTTTTTGAGAAAGAGAGAGACAGACAGAGCACGAGCGGGGGTGGGGGTGGGGGGCAGAAAGAGAGGGAGACACAGAATCCGAAACAGGCTCCAGGCTCTGAGCTGTCAGCACAGAACCAGATGCGGGGCTCGAACTCACAGACCACAAGATCATGACCTGAGCCAAAGTCGAATGCTTAACCGACTGAGCCACCCAGGTGCCCTTGAAATGGATATCTGAAGTTATTTCCCTCATTATTTCTTTTGCTGAAAATAATGAGCATCATATTTAAAAAACCCATCTGCACTTTAAAAACCTGTTAATGAAGTTTTGAAGGATTTGAATTCATTTGTTAAAAAAATTGTAAATGCAACATTTCTTCCAATTAACTTGCAAGAACAATTGATTTGTATCTGGGAGATGGAAATTTACTACAAGAAGTGTTTTAAAATGACAAAATTTCGCAAAAACAAAAGAAAATGAAAAAGAAAATTTTGAGTGGAAGCTATTGATTTAGTAAACACAACCTGTGTACATCAATTCTATTTGTGCTTATGGTTTTTTCTGCACTACCATTTTTAGCTATGAAAGCCAATGGAATAATTTTAATCATTTAATCTTTTTGTGTTTATTTATTTATTTATTTATTTTTTAAATTTTTGAGAAAGAGAGAGACACAGCATGAATGAGGGAGCAGAGAGAGACACACACACACACAGAATCCGAAGAAGGCTCCAGGCTCTGAGCTGTCAGCACAAAGCCCAACGTGGGGCTCGAACTCAGGAACCGTGAGATCATGACATGAGCTGAAGTCGGACGCTCAACTGACAGAGCCACCAAGGCGCCCCTCGTTTAATTTTTTTTTTAATGTTTGTTTTTGAGAGAGAGAGGAAGAGAGTGTGAGTGGGGTCAGGGCAGAGAGAGAGGGAGACACAGAATCGGAAGCAGGCTCCAGGCTCTGAGCTGTCAGCACAGAGCCCGACGCGGGGCCCAAACCCACAAACTGTGAGGTCATGACCTTGGTCGAAGTCTGACGCAAAACCGACTGAGCCACCCAGGTGGCCTTAATTCTTTAAATTTTAAATAAACTAAACCAAATAATCACTTTTGTACATCACAGTGAATGAAACCAATTTTTAATAGTTAAAGCTACTCATTCACATTGACTTCAAAATACTGCTTTTGGCACCATGAATAAAATATATTATTTAAAATTTAATGTTTATTCCATTTTTATATTTGAAATCCATTTTGATGTGTTTCATAACATATAACGAGTACTTGTATATAACATATAAATATCCATACATTCCAGGTAAAAGCTTAAAAATATTTACTGATAAAAGTCTGAAATCCAAAAAGATTGGCAGTGACTTCTGATTCTCTTACCCACCAGAGGCCTCTGCTGCAAGTTCCTTTTTGGACATTTGTGCTCTTGACCAGCAGGTGTCAATGTCTGGGAGTGTGGCTGCATTTTGTTTGTGGGCAGAATGGAAATCTTATCTCACACAACAGGAAAACTCTGCGGGTTTCAGAAATGCCAGAGACTGGAGTCTGTTCCCTTGGCAAACAAACAAACAAACGAAAAAACAAGCGAGGGCCTATTTTCATTGGGGAACGATGGCAACCTAGCAGTGCAGTTTTCCTTCATATTTAGTAAATGGGTTTTTCAGAAGAACAGAAGTTTCACAGGATTGCAAGAGATATTGAGGGAAAGTGAACATGAAAACACCACCTGATCCCTGAGGTGGGCTTGGGGTGATAAAATGGGTCTGCGCTGGTTTCCAATCCTCTTAGACCTTTGTGTTCAATACCTCAGACAACCAATCTGTAAAATATGCATAATTATGTCCAAATCACAGAATTATTATCAGGATTACACAGAATGGCGTAAATAATGTATCAATCATTCTGAAGCCCTTTGCACACTGAATTTACAAAACTAAAAGCACCATCAAAATAAAGATTGACTCAGAAAGGTTTGTCTTTTTTTTTTTTTTTTTTTGGAACCAAGGGCACTTCAGGAATGAAAATGAATTACTTCAATAAGAATGTATTCAGTGTCTAGGCATCTCTATCTCCCTCTCTTTATCTCTGTTTCTCATCTACCTATCTATGTGCCCATACAGCCTTTCTGAGATATAATCAACATGGAATACACAGCACATATATAAAGTGTACAATCTGACTTTTTTTTTTAAAGTTTATTTTGGGAAGAGACAGAGAGAGAGAGAGAGAGAGAGAGAGAGAGAGAGTGCAAGCACGCGTCTGCAGAAGCTGGGGAGGGGCAGAGAGAGAGGGAGACCCAGAATCCGAAGCAGGCTCCGGGCTCTGAGTTGTCGGCACAGAACCTGATGTGGGGCTCGAACTCACAAACGGCAAGATCAAGACCTGAGGCAAAGTTGCATGCTTCACCGACTGAGCCACCCAGGCGCCCCTGATGACTTTTTGCAGTCATACATACTTTTGAAGTATGTATACGCTCACAAAACCATCACTACAGTAAAATTAATGAGCGTATCTACCACCTTCAAAAGCTTTCTGGTGCCCATAGGAACTACCTCCTTCCTGTCCCCTTGGTATCACCAGACAACCACTGATTTGCTTTCTGTCACTCTAGATTATTTTGTGTTTTTAGCATTTTGTGGAAGTGGAATATACAATATGTACCCATTTTGTCTGGCTTATTTCACTCAGACTGGCTGTTTTGCATTGCATGCATACTGTTTTTCATGCCTTTTCATTCGGAGCGGCATTCAGTCTGATGGTTACACTGCACCGTTGTTTACCCCCTGGTGTTCGTTTGGATTGTTTCCAAATTGGGGCCAGTACAATAAGTTGTTATGAACAGATTTATTCAAGTATTTGTGTGGACGCTTTCCTGTTGCTTAGAATAAAATGGACATGCATGAAATGGCTGGGTCAGATGGTGGGGTATATGTTTATCTTTTTAAGAAACTACACACTGTTTCAAAGTGGCTCTGCCATTTTCCGTCCATGGATGAGACCTCCAGGATGCCAGCTCCTCCTCGACAATACTTGGCATGTTCAGATTTTAAGGTGTTAGGCATTTTAGGTTTTTAATTTTAGACATTGTCCCTTTAATTTGTGTTTCTCTACTGATTACTGATGTTGAAGATATTTTTATAGACTTATTAGCTATCAATATATCTTCTTGGGGGAGGTGTCTATTCAAATCTTCCATAAATTCTTTATTGTTTAATTTCTTTTTTTTTCAGTGTTTATTTATTTTGAGAGAGAGAGAGGGAGAGAGCATGAGTGCGGGAGGGGCAGAGAGAGAGAGAGAGAGGATGACACACAATCTGAACCAGGTTCCAGGTTCCGAGCTGTCAGCATAGAGCCTGATGCGGGGCTTGAACCCACAAACTGTGAGATAATGCCCTGAGCCGAAGTCAGACACTTATCTGACTGAGCCACCCAGGTGCCCCTGGGTTGTTTGATTGCTTATTGTGAGCATCACGTGTTCTTAATATATTCTGGTTCAAATCCTTTATCACATAGGAGATATACAAATCTTTTCTTGAATTCTGTGACTTAGTTTTTTTCATCCACTTAATAGTGTCTTTTCAAAAGTAACCGTTCTTAGTTTTGATGATGTCTGATTTATTGGTATTTTTTTTAAAGACTTATGATTTGGGCATTGTATCTAAGAAAGCTGTGCCAAAACCACGGTCACAATGATTTTCCTCCTATGTTTTCCACTAGATATTTTTTCAGTTTTAAGATTTACATTTAAATTTACGATCCATTTTGAGTTAGTTTTTATATATTATGTGAGGGATGAATTGAAGGTTTGTTTCTTGTTTGGCATATGAATATCCAATTTTTCCAGAATCATTTGCTGAAAAGACTAACTTTTCCCCATAGAAATATCTTTGTACCTTGTTGAAATCAACTGACTGCATATGTGTGGGTCTATTTCTGGACTCTTCATTCTGTTCCAATGACCTATTTGTCTGTCTTCACAAAAATGGCACATTGTCTTGATTATGGCAGCATTATAATAAGTCTTGGAATCCAATATTGTAAGTCCTCCAACTTTATTCTTTTAAAATTTGTCCGGATATTCTAGTTCTTTGCGTTTCTGTATGAATTTTAGAATCAGCTTAAAGAAGGGCATTATACAAATATTGTTCTGATACTTTGATTGTGATTGCATCAATCTATAGTTTGCTTTGAGGGGGATTGACATTTTAATATTGAGTCTTGGGATCCAAGAACACAAGACATCTCTCTTTTTATTTAAGACTGCATTCATTTCTCTCAATTTTTTTTATAGTTTTTGTGTAAAGAGCTTACACATCTTTTGTTGTATTCATGCCTAGGTATTTCATATTTTAAAAAAAGTTTTAATGTTTATTCATTTTTGAGAGACGGAGTACAAGTGAGGTAGGGGCAGAGAGAGAGGGAGACACCCGATCTGAAGCTGCCTTCAGACTCTGTCAGCACAGAGCCCGACGTGGGGCTTGAACCCACTAACCATGAGATCATGACCTGAGCCAAAGTCATACCCTGAACCAACTGAGCCACCCAGACACCCCTTCATATTTTAATGCTACTATAAATGAGGTGTTTTAAGCTTCTAATTTCTGATTGGTTATGGCTAATGTATACGGAAACAAAATTGACTTTTGTATACTCACCTTGAATCGTGGAAAATTACTAAATTTATTTTTTGGCTTTAGTAGATTTTTTGTAGATTCCATTGGATTTTCCACATTGAGGATTATGAAGTCTGTGACAAAAGCTAATTTTGTTTCTTCATATCTAATATGAATGTCTTTCACTTCTTTTACTTGCCTTATTGGCTTGAACCTCCAGTGCAATGTTATGTAAAATAAATGAGAGCAGACATCCTTAAAAAGAAATACTCAGCAATAGTCTTTTGCTCATAAGTAGGATGTTAGATATAGATTTTTCTTAAGCTATCTCTTATAAAATGGAGAAATTTCCCTTCTATTATTAACTTGGTGAGATTCTGAATTCTAGCAACTGCTTTTCCTGCATCTATTGAGTTCCTGGTGTGTGTGTGTGTGTGTGTGTGTGTGTGTGTGTGTGTGTGTGTGTGTATGTTAGTATGGTGAGTTGCATTGATTTTCAAATATTAAACTAACTTGCATTTCTGGGATAAACTTCCCTTAATTATAATGTATTATCCACCACTTTTCAATACTATTGGATTTGATTCACCAAACTTTTGTTAAGAATATTTGCATCTTTTGAAATATAGTGTTTTACTCTTCTTGCAAGGCATTTTTTTTTGGCCTGAGTATCAACATAATTCAGGCTCCATAGAATGAGTTAGAAAATTATTTCCTCTTTAATTTCTAAAAGAAGGTGTATATAATCAGCATTATTTCTCCCTTAAATGTTTGGTAGAGTTCATCATCGAAGACTCTTGGTCTGGGATTTTCTATATGTAAAAGTTTTTAACTTAAATTTAAAATTATTAGACACAGGGATATTTGTATTACATATTTATTTTTCAGTAAGACTTGGTAGTTCATATCGTTCAAGGAATATATCCATTTTATATAAGTTGTAGACTATATTGACATAAAGTTGTGCATTTGATTCCCTATAATCTACCAAATATCTGTAAAACCTTTATGATGTCACCTTTCTCATTCATGATATTGGTTACTGTCATATTCTTTGCTTTTTCTTTGGCCTGATTAATTTGGCTAGAGGTCTATCAACTTTATGGATCTTCTCAAAGAGCCATATTTTCATTTCATTGATTTTCTCTGTTGTCTTTCTGTTTTCTATTTCATTGGTTTCTACTCTGATTTTTATTATTTCCTTTCTTCCACTTACTTTGGGTTTCCTTTGCTCTTTTCTTACTACTTTCTTAAGATTGAAACAAGGTTATTTGAGAACTTTTTCTTTTAATTGTAGGCACTCTGTTTTATAATTTCCTACTGAGTAATGTAGCATTGCAATATATTGATACCCTGTGTTTTAATTTTCATTTCATTTCACTCAAAATGCTCTGATTTCCACTTTATATTTGGGGGGGGGGTTGGATATCTTTATATTACTGATTTATTTTTTTCTTTTTCTGTACAAAAAGGTGCTTTTATTCTAGCACAGGCACAGGACCTGTGGGCAAAAAGAACCACACTGGGATTGTGACGTGACTTAGTATATACTTTTAGTTAGTGAGGGTGAGGGATAGTGAGTGTAAGTCTCTAAGGAATTTGTACATGTGAAAAACAACATCTCCAGGACTTTGGAGGGCTAGCTATTAAGATAAGGTCGCTTTTAGTCTTTAATGAAATATCAACGGTAAGGCAGCCATGAGTTCCCTGAAAAATGTCACACTTGGCATGTCTCAGGAATTTACCAGTCGGCTGGAAGTTGGAACGAGACTTAATTTTAGTCAAGATACTTTGTATGACTTGAATCTTTTTAAATTTATTAAGACTTTTTTATGACCCAAATATGACCTATCTTAGTAAATATTCCCTGTACACTTGAAAAGAATATATATTCTGTCATTGTTGAATGGAATGTTCTATAAATATCAGTTAGGTCAAGTAGATTGACAGTGTTATTTAAATCTCCCATATCTTTACTGATTTTATGTCTACTTATTCTATCAATTATTGAAAGAAGGATATAGAAATCTCTGATTATCATTGTGAACGTGTCTATTATCTCCATTTGCAATTCTCCCGGATACTGCTTGATAGATTTTAAAATTCTTTTCATTAGATGTATACACTTAAGATTGTGAGGTCTTCTTGATGAATTGGCTCCTTTATTGTTATGAAATGGACTTTTTTTTTCTTGAAATGGGCTTCTTTGTCACAGGTCATGTCATTTTCTCTGAAATCTACTTTGATGTTAATGCATGACTGCTGGTGGTGAATTCTTTCAACAGTTGTATGTCTAAAATGTCTTTGTTTTACCTTCATCTTTGAGAGAGGTTGTTTCTGGGTATAGGATTCTGAACAGGTTACTGTTACTGAACTGAACAGGTTACTGTTACTGAACAGGTTACTGTTTTTTTTCTTTCATTACTTTAAAGAGGTTGACCCACTGTCGTCTGGTTTGAATTGTTTCTGATGAGAAATCTACTGTCATGCTCGGTTTTTCCTCTGTACACAGTTTAATACCACCCCCACTCCTCTGGTTGCATTTAAGATTTTATCTTTATCATTGCTTTTGAGCAATCTGAGTATGATGTGCCCTAGTGACTTTTATCCATATTTCTTGTTTTGGGATTTCGTGTGTTTTTTTTTTTTTCTTCAGGTTTTGTTCATTTGTTTGTTTGTTTATTTGTTTTTGTTTTTGTCTTTTTTTTTCTTTTTTAGCTTCATGTACCTGTGGGCTTATAGTTTTCATCAAATATGTAAGTTTCCAGCCATTTTTTTCTCAAGTACTTTTTCTGCTTCCTACTTTTGAGAATTCCAATTACATGTATATTACTCTATTGAATATTGAATATCACTCTATATTGAAGTTGTTCATCTTATTTTTAGTGCTTTATTTTAGATGGTTTCTAGTTCTGTTTCTTCAAGTTTCCTAATCTTTTCCTCAGTAAAGCTGAATCTTTACTGACTATAGTCAATTCTCATTATCGATGGATTCTGTATTTGCAAATTCATTAGTCACTAAAATTTATTTGTAACCTCAAAAACAATCCTCATTGCACTTTCATGGTCATTTTTGGATATAAGCAAACAGCAAAAAAAAAAATTAGTTTCGCAATGCACACATTCACGACTGAGGTGGAATGATGCAAAACTCTGCCTTCCTGTTTCAGCTCTCATACTGTAAACACGTTTTTATTCCCATTTCATTTAAAGTGACACTTCTTACATTTTTGCACTTTTTATTGGTGATTCCACCATTCAAAATGCCCCCAAGGATAGTACTGAAATGCTGTCCTGTGTTCCCAAGCACAAAAAGGTTGTGATGTGCCTTGCAGAGAAAATCTCTGATAGATGAGCTTCATTCAGGCATGACATATGGTGCTGTTGGCCTGGAATTTGATGTGATTGGTTGATGAAAATTTTATGACCAGAGTCTCATAGGAACCTGATCCCATACTTCCCCTAGGAGCAATTGTTAAGTATTTACTAATTCAGTGTTTATAACAACTATATAGATCCTAACTACCAAAATAATAAAAATCAACTGCATTGTTCATCTTAGGCATAATTTCATCTATTTGAAGTTTCCAACTCTATAAAGTTTGATTTGGGAATTTTTATATCTTCCATTTCTTTATTTAATATGTTCAATCTTCCTCCTAGCTTCCTGAACATATATGATACAGTTGTAATAACAGGTTTCCCATATTTTTTCAGCTAATTCTATCATCTGTGTCATTTCTGGGTCAGTTACTATTGGTTCTTATTTTCTCCACATATAGCTTGTATTTTCCTTCCTCTTTGCACATAGGGAACATTTTTATTAGATATAATACATTGTGAATTTTACCTCTCTGGGTCACTGATTTATTTGTGTTGCCATAGATATCCTTGAGTTCTGGGATACAGTCAAGTTACAAATATATTAGCCAGTTTGATCCTTCAGAGTCCTGCTTTAAAGCTTTGCATAGCATAGCTTAAAAGCTTAAAAAAAAAGACTTGAAAGGATCAAACTGTTTCCAAGTAACTTAGTATACTCAGAATATTCAGAATAATAATATTTTTCATCAAGCCTTAGTGTGCATGTACTTAAGGTTCTGAGCTAAATATTGTAAAGAACACAATGATCCTTGCTTTCTATGGCTTTAGATGAAAGATTCATTTTGCAACATCACTACACAAATTTAGATTATTGAAACCTGAACATTAAACTAGCCTAATCCCTTGTTTTACAAATAAAGAAAGTGACTCATAAAAATTAAATGACACTCCCAAGGTACCATTGCTGGTTATTGGCAGGGCTGGGAAGGAATCCTGGAACTAATTTCCAATGCTATTTTTCCTTCTACATAAATGCTCTTTTCACTTGGACTGTGTCTGTGTTATGTATTAGTGGGCTGCACATCTACCTGGGTAAACTGCCAAGAACATATGTCGGGGTCCCAATATAATGCAGACAAAACTAAAAGTTTACAGAGCTAAAAGAATTTCATTAGAGAGTCTAATAAAGAGAACATTCACAAAGATGTATACAAGGTCAAGAAAACCAATAAGATGTGGTGACTGCAGTTGTGGGAATCTCATAGCGCCTCTAGAGCTATGGGGCTAAAACAAAAGGACAGACCTCTACAGCAAGAGCCATAGCCATAGAAGAGAAGCCCACCATAGAAAGGAAGTCCATCTACATTTGTAGATATAGAAGAACACAGCCACTTCCTGTCCAGGAGAGATCAGGAGAATGAACACCCACCCTCTTTCTCCTCCCAATCTCTAATCTTCCATGGGGATTTCTCACTGGCCAAACCTGACAGAAGCCAGAGGGAAAAGGAGTCCATAGAAGTCAGCCACCTGGGGCAAAAAGAAGAGAAAATTAGATAATAAGTCTGAAGGAAAAAGGAGTAGACATATTATACATTTTTTTTTTTTTTACATAAGCATGTAAAAAAAAATCTGTAGCCACAGAAATGTCAAGGATATTGAAAATGCCAATCATTCAGTTGAGGACAGTCAAAACTGTTTTGGGAACCCCCTCTACTTTGAACATTTTCATAAGTCCTTTAACTTAATTGTTCTTTTCCATTATTTAAATACAAAAGAAATTTTTATGTTCATAATTTTCCATTAAGAAGCTATAACTAATGAAGTAAAATGACAACAGGATTCAATAGGTATTTATATTCCCAAGAGACTTACCTTTTTTTTACATTCACCGAGAAGGATCTTTTAGTTTATTAGAGTGTCTTTCTTGATAGAATTAAAAATCGATTCAGAGTGTCATCATTGAACACTCAGAACAGTCTACCTAGGTTTAGTCATTCAGATTTAAAAATGCCACTGTCTTACTGGTTTGAAATCTCAGGTTAGCACAAAGATAGAGTAAACCTGTACACTGTCTTTCAGATCCCACGGGACTCACACTCTATATCTCATAAGCTAACTGTTTTATTCCACATTTGACATGGTATACTCTGATCAAAAATAATTTGGGGCAGAAAGAAGGCTACAGGTTGGGAGGGTTTACTTTTCCTACTTGTTCTCAGACACACTTAAAACTGAATCCGGGGCCCTACCTGCCTCATTTGGCAGAACATGTGACTCTTGCTTGATCTTGGGGTCATGAGTTCAAACCTCATGTTGGGTATAGGGACTACTTAAAAAAAAACGGAAAACTTGATGTCATTCCTTTATAGTTTCAGAGTACAGAGTAATACATTCAAGTTTTTCAAAATAAAATTGTTGCAGGAGTATTACACAAACATCTCCTGTGTTAATTGCTTATCCCTTGGAGGCTTTTTAAATGGCTATCTCATGAATTATGCTGGCAACAGAAAGAGGTTTCATTTATGAAGTTCATATAAATGATGCATTGGGAAAGAGTTTTTTGTTCTGGTTGATAAAAGTTAATCAAATGCAAGATGACACAGAGCAATTCAGCATAAATCTTCCACAGAGCACTGCTTACGCCTCCCATCTTTCAGGTAGGGAGAACATGTATCCGACTATTTTCTAAACTGTCCCAATAAATCTTTGATTAAGAGAATCATATCAAAGTCTCTGACTAATGACTTGTTTTTCAGAACTCTGCTAGTAAATATATTATAAGTGACATCTCAACTCTTCAATAGCCTGAAAACAAAGACATTTAAGCTTAAATGAGAACCACAAATGAGTCAATGGGGGAAAGGAATTACCTCGAATGCAGTTTTCTCTTGATATCAGAGAACCTGCCACAAGGCAAAGGGAAAGAAATACAGCAAGTTCAGGTTCTACAATGCTCTCAAACTACTAGATTTCAGTTACTTGAAGACCTTGGTTAAATAACCGATTTATTAGCTGTAATGCCTATAAGATCAGTGGCAAAAACTATTACTATTTCAGGTACAGTCCGAAGTCTGAGACTAAGCACTAGTTTCAAGAGTAACTTTCTCTTCCTCAATTTACAATACTCCAAAGAAAATTTAAGCTCTCTGGGTAGAAGTAGCTTAATGAAAGAGAGCAAATGACTACTGTTTGAGGGCAGTAATATTTACCTCTACACACCAGTTTATGCCCAGACAAGTGGGCCTTGGCCATAATTTTGTGCCTGACCAGGTGATATCAAATTATTCACGTCTTAAAAGCTGCTTAATGGGTAATTTGACATAATGTGTGCCCTTTCACATATGACCGTATGAATTGAACTAGGCCCATGATGTTGAGAGAGAAATTTTGATATCTACTTCTTAGCATTTTGATTTTTTTGAACTAGAAACCTATATGACTACTGCTTGTCACAATGCCTGGCAATCAAGACCTATGTATCCATTTCCTTTTCCTCCCCTCCGCTATTCCTATGCTGGGTGTGTGTGTATTTTTTTTTAATGTTTATTTATTTTTGAGAGAGACAGGGACGGAGCGTGAGTGGGGGAGGGGCAGAGACAGAGGGAGACACAGAATCCGAAGCAGGCTTCAGGCTCTGAGCTGTCAGCACAGAGCCCAACGGGGGGCTCGAACTCACAAACCGTGAGATCGTGACGTGACTGAAAGTCAGACGCTTAACCGACTGAACCACCCAGGTGCCCCGTGTGTGTATTATAGTAACTACCACTTATCAAAGGTTTTCTGTGTACTTACGATTTATTTCTCATCTGCTATATTGAAGCCATACAACATGTGTTTGGGCTGGGTACCAGTCATGCTATTGATGAGGAAACTAAGATTTAGAGAGCTTAAGGAACCTAACTGAGGTCACACTATCTGTAAGTGACTGATCCAGAATCTGGACTTCATTTCATCTAAATTTGAAACCCATGTTCTTTCCATTGCTTATTTCTTACTAAATTGTTAAAGGTACTAGGTGTGAAGATTTCTGATTCTGGATATAACAAAGTGAAGCAATTAGGATTTTCACCTATAAGACTGAAATTCAGGGGAATCAATCAAATGCCTATTTTAAAAACCTGAAAATTTCAGAAACACGATAGTATTCCCTTAGATTTATTTTTTTTCTCCTGAATTCTGATGGAAATAGACTGTGTGCAATTATAAATCCTAAACTGTGGATTCAAAAAAGATGGCCCCAGGGGCACCTGGGTGGCTCAGTTGGTTAAGCATCAGACTTCGGCTCAGGTCACGATCCCGCACTCCGTGAGTTCGAGCCCCACATAGGGCTCTGTGCTGCAGCTTGGAGCCTGGAGCCTGCTTCAGATTCTGTGTCTCCCCCTCTCTCTGCCCCTCTCTCGGTCATGCTCTGCCTCTGCCTCCATCTCTGTCTCTAGCTCTTAAAAATAAACAAACATTAAAACAAAAACAAACCCCAAGATGGTCCCAATATATAACTCTAGATGTCAAAAGATGTTCTTATCCAGGGCAGAGTCCTACTTAACCATTGCAGCTGTTTATTTGTTCAATGTGTAAGAAAAAGATTAACAAAATATTAAATCTTCTCAGCAACCGTACTTTGTTTTTAAGCCACTTTTCCTTGCATGTAATTTATTCAACTGAGAAAAAGTACAGTGCTTTCATTTTGAGGACTAACTACAAAGAAAAGGCGCTAAAGGGTCATGATAATAAAATGAAATACCCTTATGTTTGTACTGCACGGTTTGACTGCGGAATAAAAAAGGCAAATAACATTACTTATCTATCGTATTTACAGTGGTTCTATTTATCTTTAAAAAGCAGGATAACATTTCTCCACTTTTCTCTCTCCCATTGCATTTAATTAAAATGCGATCTTTTCTAAATTGACTGAGTCACTTGGCTCTGCTGTGTGGATTTCAGGCTCCACGCATAAATTCTCGACCAGATTTCCATTTGGGGAGGATTAACCATTTTGCAATCTAATTTCCTTCCAGCAGAATGCCTCTGGTCCTTTGTCAATATTCGGGGTGGGAGGGAGGGAGATCTCCAAAGCTCTAGTGCTTTCCATACAAATGAACTCTCGGGTTAATCTTCTTGATTACTTCCTCCTCCCCACCTCCACCACCCCTACCAGGAGAGTTTGCACATGGGCAATTTCTCTTCAGATGGATAAGGATTGCGTACTCTCATCCCCAGTGAGTCCAGCCTTTGTCACACATAGCTTATGCCAGATTGCATCAGACAAATTCAAATCTTTTGGCCAGAATTGTAGTCCAAGGGATGTTTTGTTGGACAAGAATCTGGGCTAGTGATTTAAAATTTCAATCTCATCTCTTTCAGGTGCCATGACTATTAGTGTTGGGAAACTTTTAGAGATCATTTAGTTCAATGTGCTCATTTTTTTTAAGCAACAACACTAAAAATCCAGATAGGTAGAATTAAAAGGTCATACGTGGTTTAATGGCAAAACCTGGATCACAGTCCTTATAAGACATGTCCAATAATTTCTCTACATTAACACTGCTGCCACCTACACAAGACTTTTCTCATTAAAAAAAAATTCTATTCTGGGGCGCCTGGGTGGCTCAGTCGGTTAAGCGTCCGACTTCAGTTCAGGTCATGATCTCACAGTTTGTGGGTTCGAGCCCCACGTTGGGCTCTGTGCTGACAGCCTGGATCCTGCTTTGGATTCCGCGTCTCCCTCTCTCTCTGCCACTCCGCCGCTCACACACACTTTCTGTCTCTGTCTCTAAAATGTAAATAAACATTAAAAAGTTTAAAAAAATTATATTCAATTTTAATCCACTGAGGTAAGTTAACTGAGCAATTATTCCTGTATTTCATCTCTACTAAAACACGTTTTTCTCCTTTTTAATACCTCTAAAATAGTGATGAGTGTTAGAAGCAATGGTGTCTTCATGCTGCTGGCAGCCTGGTGTCCATAAAGGTGTAAATGTCACTACCTATTCATATACAAACTTGGTTGATATTCTGGTGACGTAACTGGAAAATTACAATCCCTTGACATTTTATTGAAAAAGTTCTGGGGGGGGGGGCCTTTGTGGCTCAGTTAAGTGTCCGACTCTTGGTTTTGACTCAGGTCATGATCTCACGGATACCTGAGTTTGAGCCCCACATCCCTGCTTGGGATTCTCTCTCTCCCTCTCTCTCTGCCTCTCTCTCTCTCTCTCTCTCACTCTTTCAAAATAAATAAATAAAGCCTTAAAAAAATAGAAAAATCTCTGTAAGAATTTTTGAGGAATTAATATAAGACTAAGTCGTTGAGTTTTGTTGACTTTCTCTGGCAATATCAAGAAATATATAGCATCAAAACTTGCAAGATGGGTATGTGCGGCTTGAAAGAAAATGTTCCAAACAACAGTGAAATGATCTTATTTTTTTTAATTTTTTTAACGTTTATTTATTTTTGAGACAGAGAGAGACAGAGCATGAACAGGGGAGGGGCAGAGAGAGAGGGAGACACAGAATGGGAAGCAGGCTCCAGGCTCTGAGCCATCAGCCCAGAGCCCGACGTGTGGCTCGAACTCACGGACCGCGAGATTGTGACCTGAGCTGAAGTCGGACGCTTAACCGACTGAGCCACCCAGGCGCCCCAACAGTGAAATGATCTTAAAAGAACTGCTACATCAACATTGCTCTCAAAAGCACAGAGAACCACACTGTGGGAAAGCACAGGCCTCAACAAGTGAATCGAGAAATGATTCAAAATAGTCAGAAACTGTGAGGCTTTAGGAATATCTTAACTAAATATATTTAGCTTATATATTCCATTTTATTTATGTATGAGGGTGCTATATAACCAAGTCATTGAAAATAAATTTAAAAGTTACTTTCAATAAATTTAAAATAGAAATTGAAATTACTGTCCAATTTTCAGTGTTTTCTTTTTTAGTGGTAAGTAGAATAATAATGCATCTTACAATTAATGGCAACTTGGATATAATAAAATATATAGATATGTTTGCTTTTGTGTTGAGTAGTTTATTGACTAGAGAAAAGATCTAAGTAATATTCTCCATCTTGAGGAACTTCCTAATCAAGAAAGATAAATCCAAACTAAGAAACACTCAAGAAACCAAAACAGAATATACCAAGAAATAAATTCTGTAATAGAGGTTGTGTATGTGTTATTCAGCTGAGTCCATTTTGAGGGCTGGTGTCCTAATGCGGGAAATAAGTTACCAGCAGGGCCATAAAGCTTGCATTGGGTTTGGATAGGAGAAGGGAATATTGGAGGAGAAAAAATAAATTCTCCTTGCCAGTTGGGTCAACCAAATTGGCCAACAGATGATGGATTAAATAGTGCTGCTGTACATCATTGTGCAATTCATATGGTGCACAAAGGTCTCCAACTGAGGGATGGGGAGAGTGGGGGGGGGCAAAATCTAACCGTTACCAGCTTATACAGCAAAGCATTCCAGCAGGGAAATGAAATATTTTGACGAAAGCTGTGCCTTTATGCAACTGATCCATCCTAAAAGGGCACCTTTTTGCATTTCCCACAAAAGTGTGCTAGTGGAGGCCAAGGATGACGCATGTTACAGCCAGTGACTTTCCCATTCATCAGGGGAAAGCATTGCAAAGGTGGGTAGAACCTGATCAATGGCTTGACAGCAGAAAGATGCACTGCATATTTACAGGATAATAAAAATGTTCTTATTGGGAAATAGAAAGGACTAAGATTGGATAGGAAAATAGGGTTACATTACAGAGGAGTTTGAAGATCAACTCCCTGAGAAAACTGGATAAATACTTGAAAGTAAAGGCTGTGATTCATTACTACGAATAATTATTTGTCCTGTAAGTGAAGTGTCTTGTAAATGTTGTCTGATCAGAACTGGCACAGCCATGGTAGTCTGCGGATGGATACATGGGAGAAAAAAGTAGGCAATTCTTATCTCTTTGAGCCAGGTCTAGTGGACAATAGGAAGCATTTTAGATTTTGAGTATGGGAATTACAATGTTTACAGAAAAAGGATATCACAACATGGGGTGGTAAGTAGTAAAGGAAAGGGCAAAGTGAATTTGGAAGATAAATAAAGATATAGTTCCTTTTTTTTTTTTTTGAGAGACAGTGTATGTGTGTGTGTGTGTGTGTGTGTGTGTGTGTGTGTGTATGCCCTCATGGGGGAGGGGCAGAGGGAGAGAGAATCCCAAGCAGGCTCCATACCCAATGCAGAGCCTTACATGGAGCTCAATCTTATGACCAGAAGATGATGACCTGAGCCAAAATCAAGAGTTGGACGCTTAACCAACTGAGCCACCCAAGCGCCCCAACAAGGATGTAGTTCTGAGCCGAGCATGTGACCAAGGCACAGGCAGACAACTGAGGAGAAAAGATAAGGATACATAATGATTCCCATGTATCCATTCTGGGTGACTGAAAAATCACAGTATCACTGATAAAGAAATGAGAGAAATCAGACAGGTTGCTGAGGAATTAAGAAAGACTATTTACTAATATAGAAACGCCTCATGAGTAAGAGTTTCAAAGGTCTATGAAAAAAAAATCCTTCAATCTCTAGATGATTAATTCTTAAAAGAAAACAAAACAGAAAAGCAGTATTATTTTTTATAAAAGAAACCAAGAAGCTCAGGATGGCCAGAGGAAATGTTGCTGATTAGCCTAAACAGAATAACCATTTCATAAATGTTAAAGAAATGAGAAATAAAAATGTAAACCATTGGTTCACCGTATCTGCTCTTCCTTATGTCAAATCCTTGATTGTAGATTTGTTTTTCTCTCAAAGGAATATACTGTAATCTCAGCTTATGAATCTAGTACAGTAAAACCTTGGTTTGTGAGCATACGTAATTCGTTCCAGAAACATGCTTGTAACCCAAAGCACTTTTGTATATCAAAGTGAATTTCCCCATAAGAAATAATGGAAACTCAGATCATTTATTCCACGACCCAAAAATAGTCATATAAAAATGATTACAATACTGGAATATAATGCGAAATAATAAAGAAAATACAAAATATAAAGAAAAATAAACAAACTAACCTGCAACTTACCTCTGAAAACCTTCATGGCTGGTGTGAGGGAGACAAGACAGAGGAGGGTTACTGTGTAGGACAACGTTCGCTATCACCAATGGAATCACTGTTATTTATTGGGTAAACAGAATCTTTTTCTTTTTGTGCAACTTTAACAAGCAGCCTATCCAATGACACCCTCTTTTGCCCCCTTTCGAGGATATTGTGGAAATGGGACATTGACTTGCCCTTAAACAGATTCATCGTTTGTGATCATTGATCACATTGATCATCATTGTGATCAGTTGTGATCATGTGATATTCAGTGTCATGTACTACTCGTATTGCAAGATGTTGCTTGTTTATCAAGTTAAAATTTATTAGAAATGTTTGCTTGTCTTGTGGAACACTCACAGAACAAGCAATCCAAGGTTTTACTGTATTTTCCTAAAGTGATGGCAAGTGGTGTTTCATCTCAATGTTAAGGCAGGCAGGGGGTCGGTAGGGCCAAGCACGCTTCCAGGGACCTGGAATGGAACCACCCTGTGATGGAGGGCACATACGGGGGCCGGAAAGAGAGGTGAAGAAAAGAGAGTCAGCTGCAGGTACTGGCAGGAAGCCCAGCCTAGCAACACAGTATATGGCAGGAAAGTCAATGAGCACCGTAGCACCAGTCAATGTCAAGCCTGGAAAGTGTAGCATCAGCAGGTTTAGGGACAAGGGGAATTCCATAGGCAAGCCGGCAGCAGATGGAAGGTGTTCGAATTCCCTCAGGTGGGGAATGCGCTACCCTTAGATGAGGTATAGTGAAACTAAAGCATGACTCAAATTACTGGTATTGGGTAGGCTGAGACTCAGGCACACAGAGGTAAGAAGGGATCCGGCTGCAAGAACGGGAATAGAAGGAAAGCATCAAACTTCTGGAATAAGGCAGCTATAAACATAAACAGAAAACAGAAAGATTATACTGTTTTCAAGGAACCTATCACGTAATGGAAATTACTACCTAATAGGATCAAGCTGTTTAATCTCCTCAAGACTCCATTTCCTTGTCTGTGACATAGGCACAGTTATTCCCTCATACTAGTTCTAAGATGTATTGTTAAGTGCAAAGGAAAACCACAAAACCATATTTATTCTATGATTCCATTTATATTAAAAATCTGTATCCAAGCTTTTGTGGGAACAAATGTACACACACAAACGCACAGTCACATGCACACAGGATCTGGAAGGAAACACATTCCGGGGTTATTAATGGTAACCATGGAGAAGAAAACGAGAGGGGTGCTTTCAGTTGTATTAGAAACAGTTCTGTTTCTTTAAATATTTTGCAGTATGCGGGCATTAATATATTACTTCTCAAAGAAAACAAATCTTAAAATATCTAACTCAGGGGATTATCATGAGGTTTCAACAAAATAATGTTTGTTTCCGAGGTGTGAAGCACAGGGACAGTCACAGAGCTAGATCTCCACAAATGACAGCACTGTTGTCATCGTCACTGTTGCTGCTGCCATTAGAGGGGCAAAGGAAGACATCCAAAAAATCCTTAAGAACACAGCAAAAGGAAAATAAAGGCAAAAGCACAGTTAGGAGCATAAACGAGCTATATTTAAACATCAGTGCCGAGAAGGCTGAAATGACTGACATGTGTTAAGCAGGATGGAGTCCACCTGGGAAGGTTCCATGGCGATGCAGCAGGTTGAAAGGAATTCCGAGGTCAGGAAGCGATGTGATATGCCAGCAAAGCACGGCCTCAGAATTATCAAAGTGGGTTGGAGGCGCTAAAGATCTAATGCTGCTAACATATCTAAATCCACTTTCAGGTTCAGACCATGTCAACGCCTTTCGCTTCTGAGATGAAACATTCTAGCAGGCAGTGAGAGAGATCATATATAGGCCTTCCAGGGGAAAGGCGCAAGGAAGAGAGAGAAAGGTGGCTGGATGTAGAGAGGTTGCCATCTTTCCCCAGGTCGCCGGGAAGAACCAGGCCAACATTGCAGGAGGTTAGCCAACAAGAGAGGAGGTGAGTGCCTCACCTGCTATATAGCACCTTGTACAAAATACCCAGTCATGGGGTCTTTATTTCTGTGACAATACTTCAACTCCACCGTATTTCCATCTCCTCCATGGGGCCGATAGCAACCTGGGACCATGCTACCCATGACCGCCTGCTTATCAGAGAGCTTCAGGTGCTCACTAGCGTAGGCTCATTGCCAATTCTTTCTGCTTCCTAGAGCAGCTCTTCTGGGCAAGACTAATGTGGTTTTGTGGACGGCATGTTCATGTCCCCCACAAATTCACATGTTGAAACCCTAACTCCCAACGGGAAGGTACTAGGAGATGTGGCCTTTGGGAAGTGATCAAGGTAAGTATTAGTCAGGGTTTTCTAAAGAAACAGAACCAAAAAATTAGAGAGAGATGGAAAAAGAGAGAGATGGAGAGAGAGAGACAGAGAGACAAACAGACAGAGAGGCAGAGAGACACAGAGAGAGAGAGAGAGATTTGTTATAGAAAATGGCTCACACAATTGTGGAGGCCAAGTCCGCAATCTGCTGTCTGGAAAACCAGGGGAGCCTGTGGTGTAATTCAGTCTGTAGTATATTTCAAAGGCCTGAGAACCAGGAGCACTGATGTCTGAGGGCAGAGGATGGACATCTCGATTCAGATGGAGAGTGAATTTGGCCTTTCTCTGCCTTTTTGTTCTATTCAGGCCCTCAAGAGATTTGATGATGTTCACTGGCATTGGTGAGACTACTCTTCTTTACTCAGTCTATCAAATGCTAGTCTCTTCCAGAATGTAATGAGCTAATCTAATTTAATGAGCTAAGTTTGTATCTGGTAAGAAGTCCTCCCTATCCCCACAGCTTTGCTAATGGGAACTGTGACCCATCCTTTTTTCCTTCCTTCCTTCCTTCCTTCCTTCCTTCCTTCCTTCCTTCCCTCCCTCCCTCCTCCCTCCCTCCTTCCTTCTCTCTCCTTTTCTTTCTTTCTTTCTTTCTTTCTTTCTTTCTTTCTTTCTTTCTTCTGTCTTTTAGTGAAAACCCCAAATTCTTTATAGTTCAAGCTTATTTCGAGAAGGTGCAGCATTTTTATTTGTGTTTTGGATTAGCCTTCAGTTGTATTAGAAAATGGAGGGATAAACTTGTTACTTTATTAAAATGAAATGAAGCAGATTCAAGTCAAAGTTTAAATTATAGGTATTTCCCAACACACCAAAACCCAACTTTCCAATACCGGGTGCTGGAGGCAAGAACTCCAACAAGGAAGTATCTCAGGTCAGGAAGAGGGCAGAGCCACCTGGAAGGCAAAGAACCTAGAATTTTCCATAACCTGATTCTACCCATTTGCTAAGCTCCCCAGGTTCATGAATTACAATATTGTACAGGTCTCCTACTTGTTTTCCTAAACATCTCACGTAGTAAATTACTATCGTGAATATAGAGTATTCAATTTGAGGTCAGACGAGCAAATATTAGATCAATCAGGGCTTTGGACCACTTCCATCTGAAGAATCTAGGAAGCCGATATATATTTGGAACGTTCCTTGTGATCCCTACAGACCAAGAGCCCAAATGTACGATTTAAAGGGCTAAAACCAAACAAAAAGCCCATGGAAAGAACCTATGGTGTAAAGGGAAGCAACTTCAGACTAAGGTTAAGTATGTTGCCAAGAGCTCAGTCAATGTCCTCCATGTGAAGGCCCCACCCCTCTTTCCACTAGTAAGCTGTAGGAGCACTATAGGCTGGGAGTCCCAGCCCAGATCTGCCTCTCTCAGGTTTCAGAAAAGCTTCAGTCCTAGGGTACATGTTATCCTAATGTTATCCTACCTGTTAGAAGTATCCAAGATCTAAACAATAAATAAGACTGCATGATTTTGAAGGTAGGTAGAATGCACTTCCTGGTTTTCAGTATGGAGAAATGACTAGGCATCCCTGGGTGCCAGAAACTTCAGTCATCGGCACAGTGCTGTGGCAGGCAATGTCAGCTCACAAAGCACCTCCCTCTCCCTAGTCATAGGCAGCCAGGTAATGGTGGCACAAGGGTTTATTAAGCTGTATGCCTTAGTTTTTTGTTTTTTGGGTTTTTTGAAACATTTATTTATTTTTGAGACAGAGAGAGACAGAGCATGAACGGGGGAGTGTCAGAGAGAGAGACACAGAATCTAAACAGGCTCCAGGTTCTGAGCTGTCAGCACAGAGCCCGACGTGGGGCTCGAACTCACGGACCGCGAGATCATGACCTGAGCTAAAGTCAGCTACTTAACCCACTGAGCCACCCAGGTGCCCCTTAAGCTGTGCCTTAGTACAAGCGCTGGGGCTTGCCCATGGTGCTCTTGATGTATAAAGCCCAGATGTTCTGTCAATTCTTGGGCGATGACACCAATACCAGGAAATTCACAGCTAAGTGGATATTGTACACAGGCTCATCATCTGTCACCTTCACATAGTCAACAGTGGCAGTGGCCAGACACAGCACCAAATTCATCTGGAATTTGATCGTGGACTTCACTTCATTCACTTTGGCCACTGTGTACTTACTGCGGGTCAGGAAGGAAGGGAAGTTGTATTAGCCTTATCGGGGCCTGGGCCCAAGATTCGTGGCATCTGCCTGGTCAGAGATTCTGAAACCAAAAAGGCATCGTGCTTCCTAATTTTTTATTCTTGTTGAGTTTCTTCAGTGCCTCAATGTCCATGTGGGGAATATCCTCAGCCTTGGCCTCATCACAGTGATGCTGGTCCCCCAAAATACATACGGAGAACTTGGGGTGGGGAGTGGCCTTAAACCTGACAGTACCCAAGAAGCATTGGTCTTTCTGAGTGTCATAGTTCTTCAAGTTGATCTGTAGCTCCAGTCTCCAAAAACTGCCCGTGCTTGACTGGTTGCCCTGCAGGACTTCTCGCACTGCCTCACACAGGGTGTCATGGGAGACTGCTGCTCAAGGTGCCTCCTGCCACAATAACCAGAAAAGACACAATGGAGGTTTCATTCTGAGGCCTCTTCTGTTGGCTTGTTCAAACCACCTTCTAGCTGCATGCTCCCATGGCCTTTCCTTGGTATGTACACAGAGAGGGGAAAAGAGGGAGAAAGCACAGGTGTCTCTTCTTATAATGGCACTAATCCCGTTGGATCAGGGCCTACACCTATAACCCCACTTAACCCTATTTAGCTTCCTAAAAGCACCATCTCCAAATACAGCCACACTAGGCACTTTAACATATGAATTTGTGGGGGGACGCCAGGGGGCAAAAACATTCAGTTCATAATAGATCCCTAAATAGAACTGGTGTTCCCACGAACTTATAAGTAATATTTGAGAATGCCTCCAGGAAATTTAGAACTATGATTTGTTTATTAGCATAATATATACTGTTTGCTTTAATAATACAATGTTAAAGTTCTCGACAGAATATCAGGAAGGAGAAGGCAGACCATTCAGGTGGGGCCACCTGACAATGATCTCCCCAAGAAAAGGAATTAGCATGAAAGGGACTGGATTCCACTTCCTGCAGAACAAATGTCAGAAGAGGGATCAAGTGCTGAAAACATGAAGTTTGCGGGAAAATGGAGACGTGCAGCCAGTGAGCTGAGAGAAGCCTGTGCAATGCATGATGTTGTATTCCATAGCTCTTTTCTCATAGGGTCGCAAGTCTGTTTGGATTCTTATGAAACACAGTGAAAGGGCCAAACCAGCAACTGTTTCCACCCAGGAAAGTACCACCCTTGCAGGAGGTAAGAAGCAATGTGTAGCTGTGTTTTAGGTTGTTGTGATGACTGAAGAGCACCATTTACAGGCTTAATGTCCACAAAGCAAAGGATGGTTCCATAGATTGAAGAACAGTGTTAGCCAAATATCAATCAGTTTTGTCTAAATTTACCTAAGTCTCTGAGGGATACCTGAGACCCTGGGTCACGGTTATTTGTCTATTCATTCACTCACACATACATTTATTAAATTCCTACTAAATGGAGAAAAGCTGGGATAAACCCACATGAGTTATACATGGAACCTGCTTCCAGGGAATTTATAATCTAAACGCACAACTAAATACGATGTTTTCTGATACATTCTGTAGTAGTTGTATAAAGAGATCAATAAGACAGTGATTAATTCAAACGAGGTGAGAATAGAGAGGAGAGCATCAGGGAAAATATGTTCAAACTGAGATAGAAAGGATGATTCGAATACCAGCCAGTTGCCATTGTAGCAGTGAGGAAGAAGGCCATTCAGTTGGAAGGAACGACAAGTGCAAAGGCCTGGAGGCATGAAAGTATCTGATGTGTGTCACGTAGCATGGGATACAAACTATAATCTTGGTAGGTGAGACTGGAAAGGCAGGTTGTGACCGGATCGTGAAAATCCTTACAAGTCGTTCTAAGAAGCTTGGATCTCAATCCGTAGAAAATGGAGACCCATGAAAGAATTTGATCTAGAGAAATGACATAATTATTTATGAACTTAAAACCCAGCTCACAGAAGAGGAGAGAATAGAAGGAGGAAAACAACTTGAGAGCATTGTACTAGTGCGGAGGAGAAAAAATAAGGAGGGTGGGAAAGGAAAGAGTAGAGTCAAGGAGATAGAGATAGGCATTTCAGAGCTGGAGTCAACACCCTCCCTATACTGTAGAGAAGTTAATTAAAAACAGTCAGGGTGGTTCTTCCAGGTTTCTGTGACCCCAGTTGAAAGTGAAATGTACTGATACGACTATTTCCAATATTGGCATTTTATGGACTTGTAGAAGCCTAAATGGGGAAAGAAAAACAGAAGGCATTTTATCGTGACAAAAACTACATGGTCTCGTGTTAATTGTGGATAAAGCTGTATTTACTTAAGCAGCTAGGAGTTTATCCTTCTGCAGTTCCCTGAAGGACTGGTTGGTAAAATCAGCTGCTGTGTTTCTAAAATGCCAGTGGGCTTTAGAGGTAAATTCTCTCTCAAGGTAAAGAATTTCCAACACACAGTGATACCTCTGAAATTTGCTTCCCTACCAATTTGGTCTTCCACTAATTTGCTATTATGTTTTCCTATAATCAGGACATAGGCCATCTGTTCGATAATGCTTTAGCCTGAACAACATGGACGGGACGGATGGCAAGGGAAAAAGCCAGCAACATGATATTGCTACTGTTTTAATCTTTACAAAGCTTTTGATATGAGGGTCTCAATGTCCCCAGTAATCTTAACTCACAGAATGGACTGACAGTCTTTTCCCAACCAACCGAGCCACCCAGGTGCCCTGCTTTTCCTCCTTTCAATGCACCACTGTTCACTTGCAGATTTGGGAAAGGCCATTGGACAGGGTTCTAGCTTTGGCTCTGTGTCCACTAACTTCCAAGAATGGTGACCAGATTCTCAAAATCTACTCTGCTTACTGGAGATGCTGTCCTTTGTGGCCTACTAATTCGGCATGTCACATGGAGGCAAAGAATTTCCAAACTTGTTGGATATTGGCTTCTGGCAACCGACGCTGCTGGCAATCGGAAGGCTTAGCCTCTGTGTTTCTGTTTTGATTCCCTGTTGTTCCTGAAGTTTCAGGAAGGAAGTCAGCGGGAGTCAAACATATTTGGTTTTTATTACACCATCTCCATATAATCTTACTCTACAATTGTTTAAAAATAATGCTCACGTCATTAAAGAAGAAAATAAACACCAGTCAATTGAGGTTGTATAGTTAAATTTAGAGTCTGAACTGATAACACAGAAGAGGTTCAAACTCAATATTTTCCCATCAGGCAAAAGGCAAGGTAATTATATTAATGTTATATTGTGTAATTCTAGAATTTTGTACCTAGGATTTTGCTCCCTTTGGTCCAGGAATATTTCTTACCTATCTAAGTATCTCATGCATGCCATTAAATACCTAGCATCCCTAAATACTTACCTAGTCCAGGGTTACAAAACAGTAAGCTATCTTTACAATAACTAACATCTATTGAGAACTTAACTAGTGCTAGACATGGTGTTAAGTACTTTAAATGTATTAACTCATGTAATCTGTAGTTATGTATGTATGTATGTAATTACTCACGTAAGAGTGCTACTATCATTACTCTTCCTATTGTTCCGATAAGCTACAGATGCAAAGAAAGAAAATTTTCCAAGCTAACAAAGCTACTGGTAGGAGAACTGGGATTTGAACTCAAGGTCTTGCACAGTCTGTACTTTTAACCATCAAGGAATAATTTTTGTTGTTGTTGTTTAAAATACGTACACCCACAGAAGAAAGTCATGAAGAGTCATATTAGCATTTTTCAAGGAGGGGATTTTTCATGGTTTTAATTGTATTTAATTTTTTTTTATTTTGAAATAATTCTAAATGTACAGAAATGTTCTAAAAAGACTGCATAGGCTTTTCAGATACTCTTCATCGTGCTTCCCCTAATATTACTATCTTACATAATCAGAGTACGATTTTGGAAACCAGGAAATTAATATTGGTACATATTATTAGCTAAAGTACAGTCCTTATTCAAATTTCACCAGTTTTTCCACTGATGTCCTTTTTCCATTCCAGGACCCAAACCAGGCTGCCACATTGCATTTAATTATCGTGTTTCCTTAGTTTCCTCCAATCTGTGACAGCTCTCCAGTTTTATTTCCCCAAGCTCCCCAGTCTTAGCTTTCATAACTTCAATACGTTTGAAGACTACTGGTCAATGGTTGGCAGAATGTTTATCAATTTGGGTTTAGCTGATGTTTTCTCATGATTAAATTAAGGTTATGCATTTTTGGCAAGAACATCACAGAAGTGGTATCTTCTGTAGCATATTATAGTATACCTGATGTTGATATATCTTAATTCTGATGATATTAACATTAATAATTTTAGGTTGATGTTTGCTAAGTTTCTCCATATTTTCTTTTTGTGCTTAAGAAATATATTGTGTAAGACTTTTTGAGATTATGCACACGCCCTGTTTCTCCTACAACTTTTACCTACTAATTTAGCAACCATCGATAGAATTTGTCTGCAATTATTACTGTGGGGTTTGCCTAATAAAGTTTGTATTTCCTTCATTTCTTCTACACTGATTAATTGGAATTCTGTAAGGAAGAGTTACATCTCTTTTCCCACATTTATCTATCTGTCTGATTATTTATTTATATCAATATGAGCTCATGGATATTTATTTTATTTTATTCTATTGGTTATAATTCAATACTGTCATCTATTTTGTGCTAAATTCGGCCACCAGGAGCTCCTATAGTGTGGCTCCTATAGTGTGGCTCCTATGTCTTTTCAATGTAATCCATTCTTTTTCTTTCTTTTTTTTTTTTAACGTTTATTTATTTTTGAGACAGAGAGAAACAGAGTGTGAACAGGGGAGGGTCAGAGAGAGAGAGGGAGACACAGAATCTGAAACAGGCTCCAGGCTCTGAGCTGTCAGCACAGAGCCCAAGGCGGGGCTTGAACTCACATGGACGCCCAAACGACTGAGCCACCCAGGCGCCCCTAATCCATTCTTTTTCAATCACTTCCTTATTTTCTGGTACAAAAAGTTATTCTAGGATCTTCTTGTATTTACCCTAACAGTATGGGAATCAACTATTTCTCCAGAGACCTGGTTTCTTTTATTGGAGAATGGTATTTAGAAACCAAAATCTAGGCACTAAGTATGCTCGTTGCTTCTGGGCTCACCTTTCTTCCAGGCCCACTCAGTGGACAGATTAGAAAAGCTGTGTATGTACAGTTACCCATATACACACACATCTATATTTATCTCTGTATCTATCTATAAAAATATATTAAAAGCCATGGGATCATATTGATGCCTCCAATTTCAATTCAACATCACAGGGTTCATTTTGGCTTTTTCCTATTCCTTATTTGTAATATTTTTCTCCACCACAGGAAATGTGATTTTAATTATCTACAATATGTTTTACTTATTTATGCAATCCTACTATACCCAAAAAGCAGTTTCAGAATTGCTAACCCATATTGCTAGGAGAAAAAAAATTACTAGTGAGAAGACAGCAGGTGTATACAGTTTTTTTTTGTTGTTGTTTTTTGTTTTAGAAAGACTATTTTCCAAAATTTCTTAGGTGAGTTCTTTTCTTCCCCACCCCATTATTTTTTTTTAATTTTTAATTTTTTTAATGTTTGTTTATTTTTCAGAGAGACAGAGATAGAATGTGAGTGGGTTGGGGTAGAGAGAGAGGGAGACACAGAATCTGAAGCAGGCTCCAGGCTCCGAGCTGTCAGCACAGAGCCTGACGCAGGGCTCAAACTTATGAGCTGTGAGATCATGACCTGAGCCGAAGTCGGACACTCAGCCGACTGAGCCACCCAGGCACCCCTTCACCCCATTATTTTTAATTAATTATGTTTCCTCGCATTTAACAATAAACACATATTATTTTGTGTATTTTTTAAGATGACATTCTTTGGGGTATGAATATTGGCTAGCAGATAGCAACTGTGTGAGCAAAATAAATTATGAAGGTGAAAATAAATACAGGTTTCCTAAGTGATGTCACTGTCTTTACCACTTTGGTAACACGTGCCAATTTTTGTTGGGTTCGGCCACCACTTCCTGGGGTTTGTGGACCCTTGTCTCAAGATGCTCTGAAGCCCCAGCCACAGCCCCTCTTGCTGTTTCTCAGCTCTCCTGTCGCTTGTGTTATCCCTCTTTATCGGCACTTAAAATAGTCACATCATTCCATGTCTGGGAAAATGTTCAGGACATTTAAGAATCATTAAAGAAGAAATCAGAGAGTACAATCATTGATATACATATTTTTTAAAGAAATCAAGCCAACAACATCTTTTGCGTCTTCCATAAAAGTATACTCTGGGAAGATCTGGGGTCTATCGTGAATCATTAGGTTTTACATTATAAATTTACACTCTTGGAAACATACGGATACATATTTGATTACTCATAATGCAGATGTGACATTGTCCTAGCAAAATTAGGAAATTTCCAATAAACGGACCATTACCTTTGCATGGAGATGAATCACACTCAGGCACCCATTATGGCAATCAAACAGAACAGTTCTAGACTTGCAACTCAAAACCCTCACTTCCCAGGCAAAGCAATAATCTATTAAAATGTGAAAATAACAAGTCTTTTTCCAAAGTTACTGGTAATTAATAATGGCAATTAAATTTCACAAGGCCAGTGATTTTCAAATCAGGAAGTCATTAACATAGAGAGATATTATTTGTTTTAATCACTACTCACTTAGCTCCAAACCAAAAAGTCTGTCTTTCTTGCAACGAGCTCACTGTTTATCCTGACGCCTGGCTGCACCGAGGGCCAACACCTGCACATCCAGCATCCACCCGTGGATGTCCAGCATCTCTCCTCCTGGAACGTGAAGTTTGGTCTTCAGAAATTCCCTGGATCTAAAAGTGGGAATCTAAATTTCTAAAAAGAAATTCCCTGCCTGCACTTTGATTCATCCCAAGTTCATGTTCGTTTCATTTGCATTTCAATTCCATCCAGTGCATTCCTGGAAATCAGGTGAAAAGCAAATCACATTTTACTTTAGATGTCTGAGGCTTCATTTCTGACATAGAATCCAAATAAATCATACATATGCCCAACAATATGTCACAGAAGCAAAAATGTAACAAGAGTAAACCTTTTATCAAAATACACTTGTATGGGGCGCCTGGGTGGCGCAGTCGGTTAAGCGTCCGACTTCAGCCAGGTCACGATCTCGCGGTCCGTAAGTTCGAGCCCCGCGTCAGGCTCTGGGCTGATGGCTCAGAGCCTGGAGCCTGATTCCGATTCTGTGTCTCCCTCTCTCTCTGCCCCTCCCCCGTTCATGCTCTGTCTCTCTCTGTCCCAAAAATAAATAAAAACCGTTGAAAAAAAATTAAAAAAAAAAAAAAAAAAAAAAAAAAACACACTTGTCAAATAACATTCTGAGTCTTAAAAAATGATCTTAAGTGTATGTTATACAATGTTTACACATAGGGCCCAGTGTACTAAAAAATGCACATAGAAAATGAAAACTTCAAGCATACTGTTAAAGAGGAATAAAACTAAAACCAGTATATTGGTTTTAACACTGGCCATGTTTATAATTAATACACTTCTGGTTGATCTAGAATTTAGAAGATCTGGAATTGGAAGAAAGTGGATGAGGGACATTTGGATCTCTCACTTTATTTTAATATATCTGCTCAAAGAGTTCGGGGTTTTTCTCTCCCCTTCCCTCTCCCCCTCCCTTTTCCACTTTTCCTCTGGCACCTTACCCTCTCTATTAATGTGCCCAGAGCAAACAGAGGCAATCAGTCTCTTACACTGACTTCTTTCCTTGAGGAGAAGTGAGGATGAAATTTAGTGATACCCAATGCTAAATATTCAGGAGAAAATCTTTTCTTTTAAAACATTTATTTGACATTTGAAAAATGGTTTTTTTCCCCAGCTTTATTGAGCTACACCTGACATATAAAATTGTAAGGTTTTAAAAGTGTACATTGTGGTGATTTGCTATAAAGATACATTGAGACATTATTCATTCCATCTAGTTAATTAACACATTTATCAACTCACATACTCATTTTTTTGTTTTTGTTTTTTGATGAGTACACTTACCACACTTAAGTTTTAATCTCTCAACAAATTTCAATTATACAATACAGTGCTATCACCTATAGTCACCATGTTATACATTAAATCCTCAGTTCTTATTTATTTATAGCTCAAAGTTCGTATTCCTTCACCAACCTCTTACTTTATCCCCCATCCCCAAGCCCCTGACAATCACTTTTCTATTCTGTTTCTATGACTTTGAGTATTTTTGAGATTCCTCATATAAGTGATACCATGAAGTCTTTCTCTGTCTGGCTTATTTCACATAGCATATGCCTTCAAGGTCCATCCATGTTGTTGCAAATGGCAGGACTTCCTTCCTTCTCCTGGCTGAATAATATTTCGTTATATATATGTATATTGCACACACACACACACACACACACACACATTACATCTTCTTTATCCATTCATCCCCATAGACACTGTTCAGGGACACTCCAGGAGAAAATCTTTATAACTGATTTTGTGGGTTTTTAAACATTTTTTAAATGTTTATTTAGTTTTGAGAGACAGAGGCAGAGCATGAGCAAAGCAAGGGCAGAGAGAGAAGGGGACACAGAATCTGAAACAGGCTCCAGGCTCTGAGCTGTCAGCACAGAGCCAGATGCGGGGCTCGAACTTACCAACCGTGTGATCATGACCTGAGCTGAAGTCAAACACTTAACCGACTGAGCCACACAGGCACCCCTTGATTTTGTGTTTTGAATTTCCCACTTCACCATCCAAGAAAAAAAGGAAATAAAATGAAAACTATTTGTCAATTGAACACACTGCTCATTATATATTTTTTTAATTTTATATATTTTTCATACAAAACAATCTATATGAACCAAGTTGCTGTTCAAATATTTCATATTTCTTACACGATTATAAAAACATAATATTTCAACATAGAATATTTGAAAATTGCCAGATTCTTATTGAAATCTTGACCCAGTATTTTCATATTGATTTATTATTTTTTTAAGTTTATTTATTTTGCAAGAGAGAGAGAAAAACAGAGAGAGGGAGAGAAAGAGAGAGTAGGCAAGGGAGGGGCAGAGAGAAAGGGAGAGAGAGAGAGAATCCCAAGTAGGATTCATGCTGTCAGCACAGAGCCTGACACAGGGTTCAACCTCACAAACCATCAGATCATGGCCTGAGCAGAAACCAAGAGTCAGGTGCTTAACCGACTGAGCCATCCAGACGTCCCAACTCATTATTTTATATTGAGGAAACTAAAGCCTTAGAATATTGAAGAACTACTCCAAAGTCATATATTTCTGGAAATTAATAAATGATATTAAAATACTAAATACAAGGATTATAAAGAATATGAAGATATTGCATATTAAGGAAATAAACAAATTTCATGTTAATTATTTTTTCTTAAACAATATTTTAATTGAGATATAATTCGCATACCATATACTTTATAAATTTAAAGTGCACAGTTCAGGGGAGTCTGGGTGGCTGTCGGTTAAGTGTCTGACTTCGGCTCAGGCCATGATCTTGTGGTTGGTGCGTTGGAGCCTCGTGTTGGGCTCCGCGCTGATAGTTCAGAGCCTGGAACCTGCTTCAGATCCTGTGTCTCCCTCTCTCTCTCTGCCCCTCCCCTTCTCACACTTTATCTCTCCTCTCTCCTTCAAAAATAATAAATAAAAAAATTTTTAAATAAATCATATAGTGTACAATTCAGTGGGTTTTCATATATTTACAGGGTTATACAACCATCACCACTATTTGATTCCAGAATACTTCCATCACCCCCAACCAAAAAAAAAAAAAAAAATTGCTGTATCCATTAGCAATCACTCCCATTCTTCTCTGGCAGCGATTAATCTATTTTCTGTCTCCATGAATTTGCTTATTCTGGACATTTGACAAAAAAGGAATCATAATATGGCCTTTTGTATATGGTTTCTTTCACTTAGCATGATTTCAGGGTTCCTCCATGCTGTAGCATATACCAGCACATTTTTTTTTCATTTTTATGGCTGAATAATATTCTATTGCATGATTCTACCACTTTTTAAAATTCATTCATCAATTGAGGGACTGGTCATTCGGTTATACTTTTTGGTTCTTATGAATATTGCTGCTATGAACTTCACAAATAAGTTTTTGTATGGTTATATGCTCAGTTGTCTGGGGTATATACCTGGGAATTAAATTTGCTGGGTCACATGGAAATTCTATTATTAGCGTTTTGAGGATTGGCCAAACTCTTTTTCCCAAAGTGGCTGTAGCATTTTACATTCCCGTCGGTAATGTATGAGAGGCTCCCTACTTCTTTCAATCTTTGCCAACACTTGCTATTATTAGGCTTTTTAATCTAGTCATTCTAAAATGCGTGAAACAGTATCTCATTGTGGTTTTGATTTGTAGTTCTCTAATAACTAATGACGTTGATCATCCTTTCGTGTGCTTCTTGACCATCTGTATATCTTCTTTGGAAAATGTCTATTCAAACTCTTTGGCCATTTTTACAAATTATCTTGTTTGTATTTTAGTCATTGAGCTGAGGTCTTTTTTATATGTTCTGAATACTAGTCCCTTATAGATATATATGTTCATAAATATTTTGTTCCCATTCTGTGGGTTGTCTTCCACATTTGTATAGAGTCCTTTGAAATACAAAAGTTTTACCATTTGCTAAAGTCCCATTTATCTATTTTTATTCTGATTGTTTGTGCTTTTTGTGTCAAATCTGAGAAATCATTGCGTGGCTCAAAGTCACAAAGATTTATAGCTATGTTTTATTCTAAGACCTTTATTGTTTTTAGCTCCTTTACATTCAGGTCTTTGATCCATTTTCAGTTAATTTTTGAATATGTTGTGAAGTAGGAGTCCAACTTCATTCTTTTGCATGTTGTGGATACCCAGTTGTCCACATTTATTGAAAAGACTATTCTTTCCTTATTGCATTCTCTTGGTTCTTATTAATTATATGACACTGCTGTGTTGGGCCTCGTCACCATCACATACTGCTAAAGCAATTTCCTTGTCTGTGCCAGTGTTTCCCTTTCTTCTCTGGCCTCAGCATTTGGCTTCAACCACAGATAGAAGTCATTCTGACAATTGCTAAGGATGTTTTCATAGCCACTTTAAAGCATTCCATTATTCTTTCAATCATTGTTCTATCGCTCTTCCCTGCTTGGTCTTTTTGATCAAAAGTTGTCAGGAGGCTTCAATAAACTACAGAACTGTCTGAACGGAGATGAGATCACCTTCCTTTTGACTTTGTCAGTTTGGCACAAAGACAAATGTTCTAAATGAAATTAGTTGAAAAAAAAGTTAATAACTTACCAAGGGTATATACACATTGTCATCACAATAATGTACCAAAATGTTGAGAGCGACTTTTCAGAAAAAAAATTATTGTGTTTAATTTGTGGTTCTGTTCTCAGAGTAAATGCTTGGGCTCTAAAGACCATGGGTTCACTGTTTGAAGGAAGTGTATTTAGAGCAGGTGAGGACATCTGGATTTCGTTAGTGTGTGACACCAGCCCAAACTGAGGAGTGTTTAGAACAATGATAGTCCTGTCAGATTTAAAATAGGACACCTTAAGTAAGTCACTACAAATACATTGTTTAGCAAATTACTTGTTACCTAGCGAGCGTTTAATAATAATAATAGTTTGCTTGTGGGAATCCCAGCTCACTAGTTGCCACTGAACTGCCCAGTTAATAACTGTGTACATGTCTCTTACAGCTTGAAATTATCGACAGCTGATTAAACTAGCACTTTCTAAACAAACTCAGGAATTCTTTTTCATTTACTCTAGAAGTTTCATTAATTGATAAAAAAAAAAACAACGAGGTTAGCGATGAGATACTAATACATGCCCACAAGAATAGCTAACATTTAAAAAAACTTACAATACCAAACACTGATGAGAATGTAAAGCAACTAGAACTCTGAAACATTGCCGGAGGAAGTAGAAATTAGTATAATAATTGGGAATCCTGCCGTTACAAATTGGAGCTAATCATGTGCTTATTCCATGATTCAAGAATAATTAGTTCATGTGACCACCATAAAACATGTAGAAAAATATTAATAGCAGCTTTAGTCATAACAGCCCAAACTGGAGACTACCTATACCCAATAACAAGAAAATGGATAAATGAATTGTGTGTGCCCATAAAATAGAATACTACACAGCAGTAAAGACTAGATTACAACCATAGACACGCAGCACATACTCTCTCAGACACAACACGGGGCACCTTTGTGGCTCAGTCAGTTACGTGTCTGACTTCGGCTCACATCATGATCTCATAGTCCATGAGTTCAAGTCTTGCGTCAGGCTCTGGGCTGACAGCTCTCTCTCTGCCCCTTCCCCGTTCATTCTCTGTGTCTCTCAAAAATAAACAAACATTAAAAAAAATTATAAAAAAAAAAGAAACCAGACACAACAAAATATACTGCATATTGCTATTTATATTAAGTTCAAGAGCATGCAAATATAATCCAAGATGTTAGAACACAGAAATCAGAGTAGTGATTACTTTGGGGGAGGTATTGACTGAAAGGTGAGGAAAATTCTGTGGTATGGGAATATTCTGTGTCTTGAGCTGGGTATTACAGAGATGTACACAGAGGAAAAATAGACCAACCCACGCATTTACAATCAGTGCACTCACTTTATGTACTTTACTCACATATGATGGAACGTCAATACAAATTTTTTTTAAACAAGGTGGGAGAAGTGCCCCAGGCAAACAGAGAAATTTTCAAACCTTTTAAAACATGAAACACAAGTCTGCATCTCATCTACATGTAACACGGAAACAGAATGAAGAATCTAAAGCAAAGGAGCCAGAGAACGGTTACCTGTTCTCTGAAAAACGAGGTGATGAAGACACCAGACATCATCCCAACTCCCCTACTGCCCCTCTGAGTCCACGAATCCTATGATTTCAACTCCGAGAAATAAAATGATAAACAAAAATTATCTGGTACAGAAGCAACCGAGTTCTTATTAAAATCATGGGATGTTACAGAAAAAAAAATCCTAAAATTCTAAAGGTCATTTCTTTTGCTCTCCCACAAACTCCCTTCTCATCCAAATAATCCATCAATATTCAAGTTCAGCCACACTAAGCTAAGTCATATGTTAATTCAATTCCACTTGAATGGCTTTTACATAATCCCTAAGCAGGGACCTTGTCAAAATCTTTGCTCAGTACAATTCCTGGGACACTGCTGACATTCAGTTGAGTGTATAGTATAATTAATATCATAATAACAATAACACGCAAGGAAAATACATACCTCCTGCAGTTTGCAGAAATACCAGGCTGCAGCTAACACAGAATTTTAATTCAGAATCAACAAGGAAAAGAAAGATCGAAAGGCAGCCAGAGCAATTGGATTCAATAAATTCACAAAGTCAGCCTAAACTGCAGGAGAAACCGTACTTATTAGGCAAGCTATCCTATGGGGGACAACTAAATTAAGCAAGATAATTTCGTGTTTCTAATGCATTTGCTTGACTACAATGAAGGTTGAAGTCTTAGTAGCTACATGAAGCCAAACCTTCGTCTGAAGGTGAAAGGGATTGGATGTGTGTGTGTGTGTGTGTGTGTGTATACATCTATGTATGTATGTCTGTTCTGTCTGTGTATATTTGAAAATGTTCAGCAGTATTGACGGGTAGCATGAGACAGGAAGAAAGGGTAATAAAACTCTTCCGTGACTAAAAAAAGACTGTCTAATTAAAGAAATGAGTTACACCTTTAGCCCCTTAGTCCCACTACAGGGGGAACTGCTGGTATAATGAGGATTAATAAACATTCCCTAAAGGTGCAAAGTTGTGGATTTTTTCCTCTGGAGAGCAGCCAACCCTCCCTATTCTCCAACCCTCAAGTCTTCAGCACACATCTGACTTTGCCAGCAGAAAGAAAACTGCTCTGGCCTGCATTTCAAAGGAACACCTGTCAAAAAGCCCCAGGGCAGGGAAGATTTTCCCCAAATCCAGGTTTCCTCCAAAAGGCTCCTTTTACAATCCCTAACGGGTGATGTTCCAACTGTGTCCCTGGACAGCCACAGCAGCATCACCCTGAGAACTCAGAGATGCAAAACTCCCTCTTCCAGAACCCCGATTTACTGAATCAGAAACCCTGGGGCTGGGGCCAGGGAATCTGTGTTTTTGTTTTATTTAAAAAAAAATTTTAACATTTATTCATTTTTGAGACAGAGAGAGACAGAGCATGAACGGGGGAAGGTCAGAGAGAGAGGGAGACACAGAATCTGAAACAGGCTCCAGGAGAGAGAGGGAGACACAGAATCTGAAACAGGCTCCAGGACAGAGAGGGAGACACAGAATCTGAAGCAGGCTCCAGGCTCTGAGCTGTCAGCACAGAGCCTGACGCGGAGCTCAAACTCACAGACCGTGAGATCATGACCTGAGCCGAAGTCGGACGCCCAACCGACTGAGCCACCCGGGCACCCCATGGGAATGTGTGTTTTAAGGCCTCTAGATGAGCTTGAGGCATGCTCCCATTGAACTTGTTCACTTCAGTTCCACATCCTCTTCCACCTCTTCCAGTAATAACTTCCCAAGCAGTTATTACTGGCCTGGTCTCTTCTTCAGCAGCTGCAAGTCTCTTCTTGCTCTATTTATTTTTTAAAATTATTCTTCATGGTGGAGTCATCTTTCCCGCTTGCCACTTGACACAACATTACTCAAATAGCATATAGTCTCCCACTAGTGCTCACTAGAATGAATGCATGGAAAGAGTTCTTCCCGTCCCCAAATCTCGCCAATATCTATTATATTATATTAGGGCCACCACAAAGCACATGGATCTTCTGCAACCAAGCCCTCAGTATCATGTTTCAGAACATCCCACCACGGCGATATCTCACCCTCCAATGTACAATTCTCCTACCTAGTATGTGAGTTTGCATTTAAGACTCTGTAGAAGAGGGGCACCTGGGTGGCTCAGCTGGTTGAGTGTTTGACTTTGGCTCCTGTCACGATCTCAGAGTTCGTGAGTTTGAGCCCCACATCTGGCTTGCTGCTGTCAGCACAGAGACCACTTTGGATCTTCTGTCCCACCTTCTGCCCCTTCCCTGCTTATGCTCTCTCTCTCAAAACTAAATAAATCTTAAAAAAAAAAAAAAAAGCTGTGGCTATATTATTGCTTTATTTCTAGACAATAAAATGTGAAGGAAGTAACCAACGTGTGACATTTCTGGGTCAAGACTTTTATGAAACAGATGTGTGTCTTTTTCCCATCCACCTACTGGATGCAAACAGTGTAGGGCTAGAACCTGGAACAGCAGAATCATCCAGAAGCTTTTAAAAATGCTAATCCTAGACCTCATCCCTAGAGTTTCTATTTCAGTAGGACTAGGATGGGGCCTGAGAATTTGCATTTCTAATCAGGTCCCAGATGTGGGATCGAACTCACGAACTCTGAGATCATTGGAGAGTCATTGGTCTGAACTATTGTTCTAAAGAACGGCAGAGCCAAAAGAAGGAAGCTGCATCCCTGGGCGACTTTGTAGAGAACTGATAGCTGATCAAGAACATCGACCTCATTCCACACATGACCAAGAAATATACTTCCATTGGTTTTGAGTCAATGTGCACACGTCCTCTTTTTACCACAGTTTATCCTACCCTTAAATAATAAAATTGCCTAAAAAAGTAAATGTTGACATTTTTGAGATCTTATATAAAAATATATTTATTGGGGCACCTGGATGGCTCGGTCAGTCAAGTGTTGGACTCTTGATTTCAGCTCAGCTCATGATCTCACAGTTTGTGGGATGAAGCACTGTGCCGTGTTCCACACCACCAGTGTGGAGCCTGCTTAGGATTCTCTCTCTTCGTCTCCCTCTGTCCCTCCTTCACCTGTGCACTCTCTCTCAAAATAAGTTTTGAAAAATTAATATATATATATATATATTTTATCTTCATTAATATAGAACAGTAGACACTAAACAAACAAAACACAAAACAAAGCTCAAAACGAAATTTTATAAATCTTAAATTAGAAATAACTGATTTCTATTTTTTCTTTTTTGTTATAGATTTTTTCAGTGTTTATCTCTTCCAGGGTTTCAATAAGATTCTTATGAACTAATCTTCCTTAGTGCAATCAAACATTTTGCTCTGTGTGGTTTTCCATCATTCAATGTCTTTTGGTGAGACCACCGGGACAAACTTGTGTCTAATTTATCTTTACTTTCCTGGTGCCTAACACAGTGCCCTGCACATGATCAAGATTCAAAAAAAATGTTTGTGAGATGAACAAAATAATAATAATAAAGTATGGAAAATGGGGAAATGAATATTTTTAAAACTTGGTTTTGTTAACTACCAGATCTTAGCTTCCATTTAGTTTCACAGTTGCATTTGACAGGCACTGTTGAGATGTTAGGTAAACAATAGTGGACAGAGCCAAAGTCCTTACTTTCAGAGTTTACATTCCTATGAAAAAAGACATAAACAAACAAATATCTTTAAGAATGCATCACAATCAAATAGAAACAAAACCAAAATGAGACAAGTAACAGTGAATCATAGATTCATTAGGAACATTAAAATCAGCGCTATTCTCTAAGATGCTTGACATAGAGAAAAGTAGTGGCAAATTTTTTTTGGCATAAAAATGGACAAATTTCCATTGTCCTGGTAACACTTTGTATCAATAGCTTCACATCACCCATGGTTAGTTTGACAAAGCACGTAAGATGCAGTAGACCCACTGACTTGGCTTTGTCAGCCTTCAATACAAGTGCTCACCTCCTTGAACTCCCAGAGATGAAGTAAGAGGGTTGTAAGTCCAGTTAACATTGTCAGAGCTTTTGTTACATCTCAGAAGGCTACACTGTGAAAATATTGCCCCTACTCTGCAATCTGCTATACTTCCCTTTCCCTCCTCATCAGTTTCTTCTATAAATACCCAAACTGAAATGACCCTTGATGTAGAATGTCATATGGGCTACAAGCCCCAGCTTTGGGTCAAATAGACCTACTTCAAGTCACTTAATTAATTGCATGGCATTGGGTAAGTCTAAACTCTCCAACATTTCTTCACCCATTGAATGAAATCATGGAGGTGACTATTTCATAGGATTTGGGGGAAGAGTATGTGAGATATTTGCATGTTAACACTTATATTGTAAATAATCATTCAAGGTGTGAAATTCCAACAAAGATGAAGAGTACGTTCAGTAGGGATTAGAAAATAAGGCAGTCACACTGACAGAGTATCAGAATTTGAAAACATAGTGGTAAAACCATTCCGAAGGCTATTGTGATGAGTTACTAAAAATAAGTTTGTTGGAACACAGGAAGGTAGAAGTCAAGGAACTGTGAGTCAGGGTGTTAGGCATTGAACACAACAGGGATGATGATAGAGGGTGGGATCAAGTGCTAAAGTTATTAAAAATGTGGAAATGTGAAGTCAGTAGATGACTGTCAAAGAAGTGTTCTTCAGTTAGATTCCTTTATTATATGCTTTTATAACACCTAGTTTTTTTCCTTTGCGCCACTCACCTAAGCTACAATTCATTCGTTCATTTATCTGTTAATGTCCATCTGTAGGATAATAAGCTTCTTGAATGTTAAGAGTATAGCTTGTTCCCAAGTGATTATATTTGCTTGTAAAATACAAAGCTCAGCAGAAAGCTTAATTAATGTTGGATGGGTGGGTGGGTGGATGGATGGATGGATGGATGGACTACTTGGCAGATAAATAAGAGATAGTACTAAAAATAAATGGCATCAAGATCAAAAGGAGAGAGCTTTCAGAATAAGGTCAACAGGATGATTATCTGCAAAACAAAATATACCTAAGAATCTAGGATTTCTTAGTGATGGTTTCCTTATTTCCTACCTCCCTATTTAATCTCCTCCTTTTTTTCCAGATTAATAAACCACATATTTAGAAACTTATTTGATAATTAATAATTAGAATAAGTGCCAATCAAGCATACTACTAGAATCTCTCAGCACCATTTATCACTTTGGCAATACACATAACAATTTAAAATGTGCATGACTTTGAGGCAACAATTCCATTTCTAGAAATTTATCCTACAGATATACTCATTCAAGTATGTATGCCATATGTACAAATATTTTCTTTGCAACATTATTTAAGATACTAAAAAAAACATGGCACTAAATATTCCAAAATAGGAGATTTGTTAAACAAATAGTTTATACATTCATACAGTTGAATTTTATACACATCAAAAATATCATGACCTTGGGGCGCCTGGGTGGCTCAGTTGGTTGAGCGTCCGACTTCAGCTCAGGTCACGATCTCACGGTTCGTGAGTTCGAGCCCCGCGTCAGGCTCTGGGCTGATGGCTCAGAGCCTGGAGCCTGCTTCGGATTCTGTGTCTCCCTCTCTCTCTGCCCCTCCCCCATTGATGCTCTGTCTCTCTCTGTCTCAGAAATAAATAAACATTAAAAAAAATTTAAAAAAAAATCATGACCTTATCTCCATGATACACTGTTAAATAAAAGATATGTATAAAACATGAAATAATCTGCATAGAGTGATCCCATTTCTAAAATATATAAATGCGTGTTGAGGGGCACAAATATTTCTAGATAGCACTCAGCGGGGCTCTTCCTCTCTTTTTTTTTTCTCTCTCCTCCCCCTGCTCTTGTCATGTCTTATTAATGGGGAGTGGTCCTTGGTGAGACATAATGAAAAGATTCTTGTAGCATAACACAAAAACATTTGCCGGGAGAAATCATCACTTCTAGTCAGAAAAATATTGGTTTGACTCGTGGATATTTCACTCAGAAGACTATAAGGCACTCCAGGTTTCTTTAGCTCTTTAGAGCTCAGCACCAAGGGGCAGGCCCTATCCTCCTACTCCAGGTGATCTAGGTACTTGAGCATACGTGTTTTCAATGAGAGTAACAGGGATGACCGGGGGCTTGTGGAGGAGGAGAAGGAGTAAACCAGAGGGAGGAGAATAGGATCCCTATGATTACATCCCAACTGGATCTGTATGAACTGACAAGTGGCATGAACACAAAGTAAAGACTGCTTTGCTCCACTCTTGGTGTTGTAGACTCTGGGTCTGGAGTTCTTTCTTGTCCAGCAAGAAAGTAGGATGCAGGATTAAAAATGCGGGAGAGAGTAATGTCCGGGAGGAGACAAGAGCCCAGAGTAAGGGTCCTTGCTCCATTTTTATTAGGATCAGAAGGCTTACAAGTGTGATAGGTGTGCACAGGGAGACAATGAAACCATGAACATTCACTCATGGGTATGGGGAAAAGGGGGTTTTGGAAATATGTGGTGTTAGGTGTTTGGGTCAATACAAAACAAGATTCTGATGCTGTATGGAAGGTTGTTTACAGTAAACATGAGGCCCCCACATCTGTTTACCTAAATTGGACTAGGGGACAAGAAAGACAGAACATGTTACCTCAGGGTGAACCAGGCAACTTTCTTTTGCTAATTAGCTCAGCTCTGGACAACTTTGCCCCTTGAGGTCAGTCTAGAGGCCTCTTTACCTCTTTACCTAATTTGGTCCTTCCTTCCTGTGAAAGCAGCTTTCTGCTATTATACTGACTTGGGGGGCATTTCCACACTGAATACCTAATCTTGTTTACCTCATCTTAGATGTTTTCACCCTGAGCCTTCCTACTCCTATACCTTTGTCCTATACTGGGAGCCTTTGTGCCCTTTACCTAGTCTTACTTACCTAGTCTTATTTACCCAAACTTGGGTGTATGCATCCTATGGCTTTCCTATTGTTTATGCCTTTGTTAACCCATCAGTGCAAGCTCAGGGAATTCCTAAGCTTATTCCCCACACCTTGGGACTCCAGAGGTAACTGTGTGGATACTGGTCTACACTTCAGATGCTCCTGGTGTAACAAAGTGGTAAAATATGTATGTTTACATATATAATTGCATATGTAAAAAAAACATTTTAAGATACAAGCCAAGCTGTTAGCAGTGATTGTTCTTGTGAAATAGATGGTTTCCTTTTGGTGGGGGAGAGGGAAGGTCCAATGCGATGAAGATCATAAGGGAACTTCATAAACCTTGACATTGTCTGCATGGTTTATGGCAATTATGTCCCATAATTTAAAAAGGAAGAGGGATTTTTTTTTTCTTAAAAGAGCTTAACCAAACTGCAGCTTGCTTGTATATTAACAACGCCCAAGCAGGAGAAAGAGGTCCTAATGTCAGTTTGACTTTCCTAAGGATGGCCCCTCTGTCATTAGAGTTGCCCTCAAATTTGGAATAAAATAGTTCTGAAATCTTACCAGAAAAGTAATTGTTCCACCGCCTTGGAAAAGACCATTTAGCTGTGCAAACAAATGAAATAGGCATACCATAAGTTTTCACGATCGCTTTCACAAAAAAAAAAAAAAAAGAGATCTCACACAGCACACTTCCCACTTCCAACACTATCGATTAACTCTATTCATCCACACAGTACATGAATTTGTACTATTATGATCTAATTTAAATAATGTGAGTACTTTCAAAATAAATTCTGTGATTCTCTATGGTATTCAAAGGCTCCAGCTTATAGTCTTATAGAACAAATTACTCCTTTTACATAAGTGGACTCCCAAGGCTGTAGGCATTAAAGTCACAAAAGATCACCACTTAATAATTACAAAACTCTATATTCCTATTTCTACACTAGATTGCAAGTGCTCAGAAGGCCAGATGGAGTCTTTATTATTATTATTATTATTATCATTATTATTTAATTTTCTAAGTTTGTTCATTGATAAAGTGTAATGTTTCAATTCTTCTGTTCATCTAGCTCCTGTTTTTTGGGAAGCTTAATTTATTACGACACCTGCTATAATGTGGAAAAAGGAGAAGAGATGGAAAAAAACCTCAACCTATAGATTTGGTTCTTACAAATAGCTTTATAGGAAGGTTGGCTGGAGATTCTGTGTTTAATTAATGGCTCATGTGATTCCTTCCCCTAGACCATGGAGCCAAGACTTGGTTAATCAAGACTTGGCTCTTGTCAGGAATTTTCTAGGCCCCTTAAGGCTTCTTGCATGGTTTCACCTAGAATTGCCCCCTGCCATTGATCCAACAAAAAAGTAAGTGCCTAACAACAAAATCATGAAAAATGGGTATAATTTTCTGTTATAAATATTAAAATAGATCTTATCAAATATTAAGTTTTTAAAAAGAATTTTTAAAGTTTTGAATTAATATATTTTTTGTTTATTTCAACGTATACTCGTGTTCCATTTTTTTTTTTTCCTGTAAAACAGCTTCCCCATACTTCAGCCAGAGAGCATGACTCTAAAATGAAGAACTCGTGACTGGGTGTGGGAAGGAAAAGACTAAAATTAGAGAGATCAACAAGCTCTAATATTAGGGATTTGTTTGAAAATGCCACTTCTAATGAGAACTAACAAAGAAATTCTCTGAAAATGAATCGATTTATTTAGCATGTTGGAGTTCTGTCCTATCCTAACAGGAGAAATAGCCAGCCTTTTTGGATTATTTTTGAAGTTGAAGAGTCAGGTTCCGAAGAAAAAGGAAGTATTCGTCCACAATCACGTAGAGAAGAAAACTTAATATTTGACCTGAAGGCAAAAGAGACTGACCAGGACAGAGATAGGACAAAAATAGAGAAACCTAGAGAGATACACTTGCTCAATCGGTCGGGCTTCTAAGACGCTCCCCAGTTTCCAGCTAAATAGTTAACACACAAACAGAATTAGATGTTACATACCGCATTTAGATAGGGTACTGTGTCACCATGGTAACTGGTTTTGCTTAAACATAGCTCTGCATGTACGTAGTCCAAATTAGCTACAGAAGACACACACACACACACACACACACACACACACACACACAGTATTCCTGGAGCTTATATAACATTCGCCTATCAGTTATATTTTTCTGAAATGGGGTATTTGGGTTCATGTCTGTAAATGGTCTTTCTTTAAAACTTTCCTTTCTAGATAGCGTGCCTCTGATCACTCAGTTGTTGCGATATCAGAAGCAATGTTTCAGATAAAACTTCAGGTGATAATCAACATGTGAAAAGAATAATCTGTGCTGGTTTTGTCAGTAAATTCTTAGTGCGTAGAATACAAATTGTAAAACCTACCACTTTAGCTTCTTACCTTTCAAATGCTATTTTATTTGGCTCATCCTTATGGAGTATTTCGGGTCATTTTTCTTGAAAGATTATCCCCAAATAGCATTCCCACCCCCACTGACTCCTCCTTATGATAAAATTGCTAAGAAAACAACTTAAAGCAAATTGAAAGAACTTTTTAAAAGAAAGGAAGTTGCCACAACATGGTATCCAAACCAAGAAATATCCCCAGCATTCTTCTAATAATTTTGCCTAGATTTATCTAAAGGAAAGGAAAAATAATTTATTGGTTCAACTCCTTTACATGGCACTGTTAAAAGCATGTGATTCTTTTTACTTGTCAAGACTCTATTTCTCTTCTTTTTCCCTCCTCTTATTTTCTGAGAAGAGAATTAAATATGATACACTTTGGAGGAAATTACATCATTGACTGTTTTACAATTTTCAAGACCACTTCGATTTTTGTACTAAAACGGCATAATGTCTGTAGTGTGAGTGCTTATTTGTCTGAAAAGAGGGAAAACTAATCATATATCCACCTACTGAACACCAGTGTACTTCTCTTTCTGCTTGTGGCTGTAGGATGTATTCACAGTTTGTCGAGTGTCCCTTTCATTCAAAGGAAAATAGCTACCATTTAATTGAGCCCCAAGTATGTACCAGGCACTTGGTGGGAAATCTAGCAATGCCATGCCATTGAATTCTCACCAAACCTTGCAGTGTGGGTGTCATTATCCTACTGCAGAAAAGGGAACTAATGCTCAGAGGGGGTCAGTTATTTTCCCTATTTTACACAGCTTATAATTTGGCAAAGCTGATATACAAATGCAGATTCCAGAACACATTTGCTCAGGAGATACTTAGCCCATTTATAACGATGCCACTACTAAGAAGCAGCAGATAAGGGCTCTTCTGTGTTGGATTAAGTTGGATTGGCTGCATTCTTTCACTAGAACTCTCTTCCCTCTGTTGGAGCATCATCACTGCGATCCCCCGGAGGACCACTGGGAGGCAGTAGAAGTCTGAACCCAACATCCCGCCTCCAAGTCCTCACCCTTGCCTTGCTTTCAGCTGGAGTCTCTATCTCTCCAAGGAAGTGAATATATATCACTTTCTACCTTCCCAAGACCTTCGAGACTCAAATGCGCTGAAATACTTCTTGAAATTGTTTAAGGACGTGAAATATCCTGACCTTAGTATGCAATGAGAAGAAGTAAGAGAGCCATTCAGCAGAAGTTTCAGAGAGCAAATCAGAAATAGCAGTGCCTAAGGAAATGGAGGCGGTGGGGCAGGCCCATGCCATCAACTCGCAAGGTCCAGAGAGTTGGGAGTTGGGGAGAAGCTAACATCAGCCTTCCAGAATGGTAGAAGCAATCGTGAGAGTGGGCTGAGAGGGATGGAAGGCTAAAGGAGAGGACAAGAACACCTGCTCGTGCCAGTGATGTGGCAGACGTGTGGTAGGAAGGAAATCCACAAGTCCTTGAATGCCAGAGCTGGAGACGACCCTCAAGAAAATCTTGGCCAGTGGTTGTCACACTGTGTCCCAAAGGCACCTAAGTGGGTGTAGGGAAGACTCCCCGTGAGGCTCCTGGGATCCTTTGGAGTTTCTGCATAAGGTTTTATTTTACAAAGGAAACCCATAGCTTTAAATATTTTGCAAACTGCTTTATAAATGAGGAAACGGAGTGGTGATCTCTTATATATTTCTTTCTTCAGCAATGAGCAGATTGTTGGAGCATATTCCTTTCCATAGTACAGATAGTTATGTCTGTGATGTTATGCAGTACCACAGCCCAGCTCTGGAAACCTGAGAAAAGGTGTGGACATCAGGGGAAAAAACAATCAATGCAATAGCCCGAGGTCTACGCCTCAGCTCTCCCAAGATGTCTTGCTGTTACGTGCCTTGAGACAAATCAATGACAGACAACCTGCCTTTATTTTCTCTTTAAAATAAAAGCTGCAATATCAGACTCCTTCATTAGAAACATTCAAAGGGTGCAGTTGGCTGTGTGCGTGATCAAGAAAGGGGCACGGGCAAAGGGCTAAAGGAAACACAATTTCATGTTAAGACGAGTGATTCTTATACTATTAACTCAAAGCGGGAAGCGTTAATTCAGCCAGAGGATTGAAAAAATACTTGACTGAGGCATGAACCAACCTCACAGTTCTTTATATGGGCAGGAATTAAAACCAGAATAACCTCTCTCTTGCAAATCAATGTGCAAAGTTTTCCTAAGAAAAGTTTCCATAATTGAGGGCAACAGAATATTTTAGAGAAAAAAGCACCAGCTTTCAACCCAGACATTCCTGAGTATGAATCTAGCACTGTCAGTTCTGGTTGTACACCTTTGACCAAGTTATGGTCAAGGCCCTTTGAGGGCCTCACGTTCCTGTTTGGAAATGCCTGCGGGACTATTTCGAGCATTAGAGAGAATATGGGGGGTGCATCTGGCATGTGTCTGACATTATTATATTGTGTGTTCTTGTTGTTTCTGTTGTCATTGGACTTGAAAACAAGAATTCAGCGTCATATAATATTCAACAACTTAAATTCACAGGTCACCATTAGAGGAACAGTTAACTATCTCCCTATACAGTAAAGTTAACATATATAAAGGTCTTTGGAAAACTTTCTTCAAATGCTAGTCATATCACACCTGCCATTTCAATAATAATTCAAGTAAGATTCAAATATCCTAATTATGAAGGAAAAGGGAAAAAAAACTAATTCATACAGTCAGTATGGAGAATAAAGCATCAGAAAATTATAATAGTAATAATAATAATCTTACCTGGTAAAAATGTGATACAAAAAATGGAAATGTTAACCCCTTGCCTAAGAGAGTGAAGTGACTTGAATGATTTTTCCCATAGTAAGGATATTGTTTTTAACGTTTATTCATTTTTAAGAGAGAGCGAGTGCGCGCGCACACGAGGGCACACACGTGTGACTGGGGGAGGAGGACTGGGCAGAGAGAGATGGGGGTTGGGGAGAGGGAACAGAGGATCTGAAGCAGACCGCACTGACAGCAGTGAGCCCGATGTGGGGCTCAAACTCATGAACTGTGAGCTCATGACCTGAGCCAGAGTCAGATGCTTAACTGACTGCACCACCCAGATGCCCCATGGTAAGGATTTTATTCTGGTTCTACAGCCAGTTTCATCTAGCAGGGAGATTCTCTTTGGCGGTGGATGTCTTGAGTACCGTGGAGAGAAAGATTCTGAAGCTTCTCAGAAGGAAGAAAGTATCATGAGTGTAGGAATAGAGAGACGATCAGCATCATGGCACAAATGTCAGGTATAGACTGTCTCTGCTCCAGGCTAGGTAGGTGTTAAGAAAAGTGAACCCATGAACCAAGCCCCGATTTTGTGCCTAATGTTTCACCCATCAGATCATCTTTCTTCACTGCAAAGAGTGTACTTGGTACAGAACTGACTGTAGAGCCCCAACAACTACCGCAATAGATTGGGGAAGTGTCAATTTATAGGAAGAAAAAGCAGGACAGAAAGTTCACAGAGAAGTTGGGGAAGGAACAAACCAGGTTAGTGAAGTTGGACAGGAGTCACTTGCTATCCTTAGCACTCATTCAACAATGCAGCTTTCATGCAACAGGTTGGAGTCTTCTTAGGGCCATTGTAAACTCCTGGAATAACCTTAGTTATTGGGACGAGTAGTGTTGGGACAAAGTTCATTTGAAATTAAGCTATACAGAAGAATATGATCTGAGCCAATTTTCTCAAGAAACCCCAGAGGGCTAGGGTTCAGAGTAGCCAAGAGCTTCGCCAACCAGCACTAAGGTTTAGATGCTCCAGAGTTATTACTCAGTCAAGGAAGCCAATTACAACATGTGCTCTTACAGAAAAAGAACGAGGAAGACAGAAGACTTGGAAGAACTTCTTAGAGTGACTGTGGTCGTAAGAGAGTGCAAATAGAGATTTTGTGCACGTTGAGGTTTTTCTAGAGCAACAGGCAAAATAATCCAAAAAAAAAAACAAAAAACCTCTTTTTTGTTTGTTTGTTTCTATAGAGATTGTTGGAGGACAGGTCCTCTGCCCCTGATGTTAGAAAAGTCCATCAGGCTGATAATGCATCTCTCGTGAATAGAAATTACAGTTCTCAAAATCTAAGCCGTGTGGCTCTCAGGGTGTGGACTGGCAGTGTGGACCATATAGATTGAGGGCTACTGCTGGTCACCCAGCTCAAAATGTGTCAGCCAGGCCCTTGGGTTCTTCAGGGATAGGTTGCTAATGGAATCCTCAGTGCTTCTTTTATAAAGCCTGGTTTCCTAGTTATGGCTTTTGGGGCTATAATTAGTTGCTAAAGATGACATTTTTTCTTTTGCAAGTAAGAGGCCTAGAATGAGTATATGAAACCACTCTATTTGAATAAGTGCATCAATTTAGTATCTTGAAGTAAACAAGGTTAATGAATTGATGCATTCTGTGTAGTCCCTGAACATAATTAAATTCAAACATTGCCCAGGAGGGAGTCGTGTCGCTGACCGCCTTTCACAAGGACAGCACCAGGGAAAATAGCAGCCTGCACACTAATTATTAAATCTTACCTCTTCATCAGGGAGAAACAATGGATTAACTATTTTAAAGCACATTGGACCTCAGGGTTGCTATGCCTTTCTGTTATACGTATTCACCAAACACTCTGCTTTCACTATGCTCCCTACAGAGTTAAAGTTTGTCCTATGTCCTACATACCTATGTTTTCTCAGGCAACATCACTGCCTGGAATTTTTTTTTTTTAATTTATAAACAGAATGTTTTCTTATCTTGGCTCCTGAGTAGATCGTGGGATCTCCATTCTTTTTCCAGTCTCTCAATCTTGGGAGCCCCCAGTGAGTGTCTAATCAATAGCGTGTTTAGCTCTCAGACAGATGCTACCATTTTTCTAGTCGTTCACTCTACTTTTAGATCCCTATTCACATATCTGCAATCACAGCCATTAAAATCTTAAAAGCCCCATAAAAACAATTTGCCATTGTTTCTTCAGGCTTGAGTACTGTGTCTGTTGCCAACCAAAGTCAGACCCACCAACCACACTGAGCGTGAAAGCTCTGTGTCCACTCATCCTCTAAGACTAGGGTAGTCAGATTTCACAACTAAAAATACAGAGAAGCAACAAATAAATGTTTCATGGAAATACGTCCTAAATATTGTATACCAATATACTAAAAAAATTGTGTTTATCTGAAATTCAAATTTAATTCAGTGTTCTGTATTTTACCTGGCAACTCTATCTAAGACATATAGAAAATGTGTGTTTCCTTCCCACAGTAGTATCATAAAGTCATTTTTATTTTTTTTAAGTGCTTATTTATTTATTTTGAGAGAGAGAGAGAGAGTGTGTTAACAGGGGAGGGGCAGAGAGAGAGGGAGAGAGAGAATCCCAAGCAGGCTCCCTGATGTCAGAGCATAGCCCAATGCAAGGCTTGATCCCATGAACCACGAGCTCATGACCTGAGCCAAAATTAGGAATAAGAATCTTAACCAACTGAGCCACCCAGAAGCCCCATTTTTATAATTTTTATCAGCCCCGTTTTATTAAAGAGGAAACAGGTTTACAGTGTCAGTCCACTAGTCCTGCCTAGGTATCTGATTTCAGTCTCGTGCTCCTAAATCCTCCCTGCACTGCTCAGTCTTTCTTCTGTACTGCTGCATATACCACATCTCTGCTACATAGAGATCACCCACATTGCCAAACGGGGGAACATTAAACATACAGCATATAGATGAGTGGAATTTTGAGGTAAGAGTGACAAGACCTTGGTATAATCCAAGAGTAACCTACATTTGCTCTAGATTGCACATCTAAATGAGGTGGGCTTTAGTTGCCAGGGAAACCAGCTGACCTGAGTATCAAAAATGCAATAAAGCTTTCATATTTTTTAAAATATGCATCCATTCTGAAACTGTTCTCTCTCACCCTTTTGATCAATGTGCCACTAATCCTAAAGCCCAAATCCCATGTCCTTCATACATTTTTCTTCCCTGGCTGGGAAATGGGTAACTAATAAAAACACTTCACCTGCTATTTCCACCTACTTCTTGGCTGCCTGTTCTCTTTACTCACTTGTGATGCTATCCAAACAGAATTTGGTAGCCTTTCTTTTTCAATAACTAATAGACAAATGAGTCGAGGATCTGTCCTGACCAGCCATTGGCTGTGGCCTCTTTGAGCGAGCCAGTAGAAACTATGCTCCACACTAAAGAGATTATGAAAATAATCCCACTACTTTGAGGTCGTTCACTTGGAGAAAGAAATTTGTATGTCCCTCAAAGAACAAGGATTCACTTCCTTTCACCTGGTTGTATTCTGGAGACACACACACATGTGTGTTGGATACAGGAGCAGAACCTCCTCTATGAACCATCTAAGAAGGTTAGAGCCTTCTCGTACTTATATCTTTACTATATTTGACATATTTTATTATACTTTTTTTTCAATTATTTATTATACTTCTTTTACTCAATGTGTTTTTGAAAACCAAAGATAAGTTGGCATGTTTACTTAGCAACCACTGGCTAAGAGAAGCTTTCAATGTTTCAAGTGCTATAAAATATAATTGAACACTCAGGCTAGGACCTTTGAATTTTCACTTACACTTAGATGGGAGCTTCAGGCTCAGGGAAAACTGTTCCTCTTCCAAGGATTCTCCATTTGTCAATAGCAACTACCTTAAACAGGTCTTTTGCATGGATAAAGCATGTCCTAAGACTTTCTTTTCAATAAAGAATCTTATTTCTCAGATGGCAGGGGCTTACCATATTTTTGTCCAAAATATATTGGAAAAGGGGTTGAAAATTATTTTCTAGTTACTTCCTGGAGTACCTGGGCTCTAGAAAATGGTTTTATGAAGGGTCAGCCATGTTTCCCATGGTTGCATGTTTGGAGTTAAAAAGCACACAGGCCTTGTATTTAATATGCTTGTATTAGAAGCATAAATTGACTACATGAGACTGGAAATCAACTTCAGATTCCTGGGATGAGACAGCAGCATTTGTAGCTTCATCTCCTCCTCAAACTAACTGACCAGGACACTTGCTGAGGAGAGAAATGCTGATGTCTGTCTCTAATACTTTGCCATCTTCATCCGAAGGGACTTGACTTAGTTGTTCATAGATGCTTGCTCACTGTTCTGATAATTTGCTTGAACCAACACTACCAAAGTATAAAGTTCTTCGTGGAATACTAAGAATACACTCCCTTTCTGCCTAGGAATTGGACACTTTTTCAGAAGCTGGCCCAAGATAGATTCAACTGACAGGCAGCATATCAAACCCAGATCACCACCACCAGCCAGGTGACAAGTCCTTTCTTGTTAAAAAAGGACCTGAGCTCCTGCCTAGGTCTTTTTTCCCTCAAGATTAATTTTCCTGGGAAGCTCCTTTGTCCTCCTGCAAGCAGACTTCTCATAGTTGTTCAGAGACGCCCAGACAGGTGTTAATTCCATTTAGACCCATGCTGCGATATCTGGGCAGAATTTCCATAATCAACTGGGTGAGGTTCAGTATGAGTAATCAGTTGGTTATCTGCGACTTCCTTAGACATTCAGAAAACAGAAGTAGGATTATATTGGCCAGGTAACTTCCAAACTATTTCTTTAACATCTATGAAGATTCCTGGGCCTGGGTAGTTTCCAGTTCACATGACTCCATGGATAGGACAGTTCCAGCACTTCTAAAGTGTTGTATACGATGAAGATATTTAGTCTACTCTTGAGTGACCCTCTAGGATCTAATGGCACTAAATTCTCAGGAAGCAACCTAGCCTGATAAGTGTGCCTTCCCTGCCTTTAATGTTGCCTAAAGGTAGACCCAATATTTCTGAATTGAGTTGGAGCTAACCTGCACAATGGCATTGGTTCAGAGGGTGGGTTGGGGCTGATCACATCCCAGACCTCACTCACCAAGCCATGTGTTCAACCCAAGTCTTCACTGGTCCAGAAGAAGAATAAAGGTGCCAGATGGGCTAGAAGTAGCTCAAGTTAAGTCACTAGTTCTGTGAATCCTCTGGGTAGATAAAGATCTTTTGAGTAGACCCATGCCAAATCAAAACCCCTAGCTTTTGTCTGAACAGCTTCACCAGGTTGAAAACCAAAGGGAGATGAGATAGAAAATTAGACCCATGTAGTTGAAAATCTTTGTTTCTACATTTTTTTTCCTCCTTGTGCTTGTAACAGAGGTCTTCAAAATGACAAAAGGACTCAAAACTAAAAGTACTATTTGCAGATTATACTTTTTGGAGGAGGGCTGTTGTGGTATAGTACAGAATACTAAAGACAGAGGTCCTGGCCCACCTGAGCTTCAGAGTCTTTACCTATAAAATAGTAAAATATAGGCTGTACAGGCACTTTAAGAGATATCTAGAAATAACTTTTCTATCTAGAAAGAACTTTTATAAGTTCTATAAAAATATGAAGGAGGATGATAATCACACTCTAAATCATATGGTAGGTTTACATTTTTCAATGATTTTTGTTTTATTTCAAATAAGAAAAGTGACAAGTTTTAAATACTGCAAACTGTTTCCAAATTTTTAAGCGTCAGATAACACCGTGGAGAGAGGCATGGTCTCACTTTAACCCCATTAGCAAAGAACAGCTTGCTTCCTCTTTCTTAGGATGACCCAATAATCAAAATATGTGCAGGATACCAGGTCATACCAAAGTGAGATCCATTAGGTTTAAAACCTAGAAACAAAAAATAAGCCATGAAACAAAGGGAAATATGTTCAATTCATAGAGTAAAGAAGTAATTTTCTCCCCAATCATTGGCTATAATGAAAGTAAACACCGAAATATGAGAAAGGCTCTCAAATAGAAAAAGATCACAGTACAACAAAGCAAGGATACTCAACTAATAGCCTCTGCAATGTGCACTATTAATGCTGTATATCTTGTTAGTGATATTGATATGCTTTTAAAAATGATACAATACAATTTCAAATCTGAGTGTCTTTCTCAAAATTGTATAACCACATCAAACCCTCCAGCCTCATTTTTGTTTCTTTTAAGCAGACATTAGTCACCAGTGTAATGAAACAAATTCTTTACTAATAAAATTTACACTTGAACTATCCATGCAGAGAAGGTAACATTAAAACGAGAGGAGGGAGGGGCTTGAAGTTGGGAGGTTTTCATTATCTTTTCAAAGGAATGGAAGGCCACTAATGGGATGTGATTTGAGATATGTTTTAAGAACATTGATTTGGGAAATAGTATAAGGGAAGCTGAAGGAAGAGAAACTGAAGATAGTTAATTATTACAAAGTAGCCTGTTGGTGGGATGGCAAGCCAAAAAAGAAAAGAGATAGCTTATTACAATGGTCCTAGGCTCACTTATTCATTTGTCAAATATTTTGAGTTCTTGAATGTGCTGGTTAGGAGCTAGACACAGAGGATACCTTAATGTTAAACAAAAAGCTAGTGAGGGTGATACTAAAATAATTATTTATACAATTTAGTATATAGTAATAGATATAGATGATTTATATAAAGGTAAGGGCAATATTTTTATAAAATCATAAATAAAGGCTACTGATAAGAGTTATGAATCAGGCAAGGCATCCTTGATGAAATGACATTTAAGATAAATAAAAATAGTGGAAGGAATTAACTAGGCAAAATGGCAGGGAGTGAGTACAGGGGAAAATGTTGACAAACATATTTCAAGCAGAGAAAATATCCTGTGCAAATGTGCAAATGCCCTGTGGCAAGAGCAAATGATTGAAAAAGAATGTATGGTTGCAACTAGAGTACAAGAGAGAAAAAACTAGACAAATAGGTGATGCACATGTAATACATCAGATGGTGGTTAGGTATTTAGAAGAAAAATAAAGAATAAGAGGAATAGAGAGAGAGATCAGGGCGCAGGGTAACATTTGAGCAGAAACTAATGGGTGGGTACCTGCGGATAGAATTTTCCAAGTAGCAAATCAGCCTGTTTCCTGAAGTGAGAGCCTGCTTGTTGTATGCTAGGAAAAGAAAAGATACCATTCTAGCTTCTGTAGAATGACCAAGGGGGAGAACATTGGAAATGAGGCCAGAGAAATAGTAAGGACCATTGACCACTACTCTGTGTGACACTGAAGGGTAGCGAAAGATATTTTTCACAGAAAAATTTCATAATCTTGTTTTTTATATAAGTCATTCTGGCTACTGTGTGAGAAACATAGTTTCTTCTGCAGGAGCAGAAGCTGTGGTGACTTACGTAAAAGGAGAGATCAGGGATGACTCCTCAGCACCTGACCCCCGCACCTGAGGAGCAGTGGTATCATTCGTGTAGACCAGCTATACTGGAAGAGGAGTGGACTTCTTAGACTGGTAGCAGAGGAATCACTGAAGGGGAGGAGAGCATGAAACACATCTTGGGCATTTGAGAGTTTGATCCAAGTGGATCCACTTGGATCCACATCCAAGTGGAGATGCAACTGTAGGAGTCACCGGTGAACAAAGGATAACTGAAGTTGTGTGTGTAGAACAGATTGCCTGAGAAGAGAGAATGCACTGACAAGGCAAGAGGTGTCTAAGACCCAGTCTTGAACCATACAAGGGTTCACTCATGAATAATAATCGTGCGAACAACAGTAATAATGTATAAACGTAAGAGGAGAAAGAGGAAAACCTGAGTTGCAGCAGCATATACTGAGTGCTTATTATCTTCCAGGAACAAATCTTCATGCCTCCCATGTATTAATTTATCCTCACAATAACCATATCTGGATTCTTTCAGTCTCTTTATTTCAATAAGTTCCATTATTTAACTAGGATAAAAATTTCTGTCATCAGCTCTCTTAGTTTTCTATAGTCATCTGCAGACTCACGTTGCACTTTATTTCAAGAAAAGCTTTATTATTCATATTTTTAGACATTTTTGTTGTTAGTCCATATGTGCTGAGCTCTTTTGCTGTCTGTATAGTCTCTCCCTATTTGTCATCCACATCTATTTCCTTTTCTGAAATCATTGCTATATCTTTGTGGACTTTTCTCTTTAATTATGTGTAATTTCCTCTGTGCCTACCCACAGATTCTCCCTTTTATATTTGATTTTATTCTGTTTAACTATGGCTTTTATCTATAAATTTTTCATCTGTAAATTACAGTTTTCATCTGTAAATTTTTTCCTTTTCCATCTCCTTCTTGAAATTTTTTCCTTTTTGAAGCATTCTCTTGGTTTTCATGCTGCCTCTCATGGCTGTTTATGTTTTCTCCCTGCATCTTTATTCCTTCTTATTGTTCTTTTCTAGCACTTTCCCTTCCCCCTGAGATCTAATCCTTCATCCATTTGTGCTCAGTCTTCTGGCTTCTTATTTTCTCTCCCCAGCATTCTTCCGTCAGCTCCATAGATTTAAGGAACATCTACTCCTATGATTTTCTAACCTGAATTTACAACCCAGCCTTCTCCCCAGAGACTTATAGTCAGCCTTTTAAAAAATCCATTTCAATGTCCACTAACCTCCCAGACTTAGGGTATTTAAAACATAGCTTTATGTTTTCTCCCTAAAATCTGCTTTTCTTCCACCTTTCTTAGTTCTGACGTGGTACCACTCTCTGCCCAACTGCTTACACCAAAACCTTCATATTTATTATTGGTACCCATTCCCAAATCTGATCTAACATTTGGAGGGCTTCAACCCGTCCCTCATGATCATGAGAAAAATCACCCTAATGTCAAGTGCTGTAGATCTCATTTCCCAGTCAAATTCTTCACTCCTTAAAAAGGTAACATCAATTTGCGGGGCACGTGCGTGGCTCAGTCGGTTGGGTGGCCGACTTCGGCTCACGTCATGAAAAGTAATGAAGTAAATTAAGTCCATAGAATTAATCCTTTTGCATTAAACTAGTAAATAGTCTTTGTGTATTATTTATTTGATATATTTGTAATGTTTAAGAGAACTTGGCATATTAGAGTTGTGAGTACAATTCACAATGTTTAATTACTAATTTATACTTGTGATTTTTAGGTGAGAAGTATAAAAAATATTTTATCACATACTTATGATAAAGTATAGTATTAGTTGAGTTGCAATAAAGTTGCAAGTGCTTTGTAAGTTTTGGTTGGTCATATTATTGAAATAGTTAAGAGTTAAATATCTTAAAAGTATAAGTGATAAAAATATTAAACCTCCTTAAAAGTGGTTGCTTCAATCTGTCAGACTTCGAATAGATAAAAATGAGATTTTAATAAAAGAAATTAGTATTTTCAATCCTATTAATCTGAAGGGGGGAAAGACACACACACACACACACACACACACACACACACGCACACACACACATACAAACCCTTGGGAAATACTGATATGTGCCTGCAATAAAGTACATTTTCAACAAATTGCTGAATGAAAGAATGAGACCAGATCTACCTTAAATTTTTAATCCACTAGAGATCAAGACACACAATGTGACCATTTATTTGATGAAGATGGGAACGAAGCTTTTGGGGAAAAAGCACCAAGGATTTGATGTATTGTATGAACCTTAACAGCAACCACATACCTAATAACTTCCTGATATTGCTAGAGTCAAAGCACCACTAGTCCGTGACCACATTCCCATGTGTTTGCTGGACTTCCCTCTTCTCAGAAGGCAAGTAGATAAGAACTTCATTTAAAGTAATTAAATCCTGCTAGCAGAGCTTGTAAATACTACCAGTCATATGCCTGTTCTAGGAAAGAAACTCATTCACCTAGACACTTTCCTCCATGGGCCAGCACTGAAACCTCATTTCACTAACTGTACCATAGAGAGAGTCTATGGCTTTCATAATAAATTCTGGACTCCAGAAACCATTTTTAAAAGGCTCACTTTCATTTTAGCAGCCAAGTCAGATTACCATATTGTTGATTTGATCAACTGCCAGAAATATTCGACTTTTAAGCTTGGTGTAATTTCAGACTAGACCACGCTACCACTGTTTAGAAAATCTTGCAGAAACAACCTTTGAGTTCTCTCCGGGTCAATTTAAAAATAAACATAGTTATGCTTACGATCGTAGACCTAAAGCTGAAATGTTCTGTAGTCAGATGCGCATCTTGTGCCATTTTACAAAAATCTTCCCAGAATCCAACCATTGGATCCAAGCCCCTAGTACCAATTTTACACATTGGAAACGTTTGTAGGGTAAAAATACCAAAATCTTCTCCAAGCCAGATCTGACTCTTTTTCTTCAGTAATCTGTTTCTATGTGTAAACTTTGTAGATGCATCTGTTTTGAGTTACATAAATACACCAAAACGTATTTTATACCAGGAAAATTTATGCATTCCATATTCTCACAGTTTGAAAATGGCCAAATTTATTCTCTTGAATAAATGCTCTGGGGATAAAATCAAAAGAACAACTCAAAAGCAATATTTTGAGAGTTTTTGCCAGAATCAGAGAAAAAGAAGGTACATAAAAATAGACACATGTATACAATATATATGTCCAAATATCTATTTAACTGAGAAAGGGGATGTACTGCAGATAATTCCAAGTGATTTGGCCATTCAAAATTTCCTTATTTCTGGCTTGAAATATGAAAATATTTCTATTTGTATATAGGTGTGTTTAATATTCTTGTATTCAGTTCAAAGTAAATGAGAGAGTTGAGAAGGTACCAGTTGGGACCATAGAGACGAAAGGATTTTATGCAGCACTTGTATGGCTACTAGAAGGTTATCACCATCAAGATAGTGTGAACACTGATATTTCCACCATCCAGAGCTGCTGGCAGGCAAAGAGAAATGGATCTTTATGTCACCACCCTTTTTTACCTCCTTTTGTAGGAAAATCTGTGTCTAGGGTGGGACCTCATCATCCATACTCTATTTCTCCACCTGACTCCAGACAACTGCAACAGGAAAAGAATTCTAATCAAGATTCAAGAACAGGAGCAAGCAAGCAGTGGATGTGGAAGATGGGAATCTTGGCAGAGGTAGCAGAAATGGTTAGACAAATACTTCATATAGAGCTACAGTGTGCTTCAGGGACAAGAAATCCCTGACAGTTTCCCAACCCAAACCCATTAGCCTAGTATTATGCACTCATGCTTCATAATGCCTGGTGGTTTCTTTTAGCTTCAGCCCCATGACCATATACACTATCATCTGTAGCGCAGGGTCGACTCTGCCCACCCCTGTCCCCTGAGTCTATGGATATGTGCATGGCATCAGTTATTATTACATTGGCAACATCAGGTAAAGAAGCTGGAAAGCTGTTCAATTTTCCGATTCTGTCTTTTTAGAGGTTAACCTAATTTAAATTAATACTTAGAACTATTATGGATTTGTATCTTTAATTTAAAAAAAAACAGTCCTAAGGGGAGTGTTTCAAAGATTTTTTCTCTGCATGACACATAATAAGATCTTAAAATGCAAATGAAGGGAAATAAATACAGGTGAAATCAATAGGGACATTTATCATCAAGCAGCTGGACAGAGAAGGTAAGGGTAATATATTTAAAATCAGGATCTGCCACGAGTTGGCCACAACATAGATACTCTCTTTGAGAATAATACAGAGAAGATTCTATAGATGGCCATGTACTTTCTGGATTATAAGCATGGAATGTTCGTGTAAACAGCTCCTTCTTTCTGTCTCTGTTTCTGGTAAGGTTTTGCACATTCTGGGCTCCTGGTCCCATCAGTAAACCCTATCTTTCACTAATCCTTCACTAAGCTCTTTCTGAAATGATTTATCATTTTCTGTGCTGGCTATTTTTAAAACTTGTACTTCACTTATTTCTTTTTATTTTTTCCCATTAGGAAATATAATATCAGCCCAAATATCAACCCTGTCTGGTATAAACATGAAACTGAGATGGATCTCTATCAAGAAAAATCCCCAGATAATTTTCATACAAAATGAGAAGCAGTAAAGAATTGACACTCCCAAAATATAAATTCCTGGGGTGCAGGTGGCTCAGTCGCTAAGTGTCCAACCCTTGATTTCGGCTCTGATTATGTGGTCACATCACAATTTGTGGGATTGAGCTCCATGTCAGGCTCTGTGCTGACAGTGCAGAGCCTGCTTGGGATTCTCTCTCTCCTTCTCTCTCTGCCCCACTCCACTTGTGCATGCACACATGTACACACTCATGTTTTCTCTCAAAATAAATAAATAAACATTAAAAAAATAAGTTCCTTTGGGGTGCCTGGGTGGCTCAGTCATTTGAATGTCCAACTTTGGCTCAGGTCATGATCTCACAGCTCTTGAGTTTGAGCCCCGCGTCAGGCTCTGTGCTGACAGCTCAGAGCCTGGAACCTGCTTTTGCTTCTGTGTCTCCCTCTCTCTCTGCCCCTAACCCCCTCGCATTCTTTGTCTGTCTCAAAAATAAAAATAAACATTAAAAAAAATAAAAAATAAATAAATTCCTTTAACAGTTCTTGAATTTCCTTAACAAATCCCCACGGAGCTTTGCATTTCTGTTGCTATGTTTTTGTAAAATTTTTCTCAAGAATCTATGTTTAATAATAAAAATGAATTAAATTTTAATATTAATTTAAATTTAATTCCTAGTGCATCAATTATATTTTGTGTACTATCTTTAATTATAAATGTGTAATTTTCAGTCATGTTATGAATTACATAGGTTTTCAAATGCTGATCTGGCCAAGCAATAATTGTTTGTAGCATTATATGTATAAAAAAGAATATTATAAATAACTTATACCAAAAAGAGCCTTCAAAAACAATCTATTTTACATTGAGTTGTGCCTGAATAAATGTTTGTGGAACGTATAACCACCTATATGTCAAAATTTCTCATTATAATTCATGTTTAGTAAGTTTTCCAATGTCAGTTACAGGATCAACCAAAAAATACTGTGAATTCAGCAATTACCTTCATACAGAAAGTCAAGTGGACAGTGTGCGCTTGGTCCAGTCAGTCTAACATATGTATTTCAACTTTCTAGCACATGCAGAGATTGAAAAGTGTGCAAAGGGACCAACGGCCCTGATTTCAGTACCTGGAAAGAAACTACTGCAAGCTTTATTAGCAAAAAAAGCAATCTTTTGCATTTGCCTGGATTTTAAAACTCACAGAACCTTCTGATAAAATATAATTTGACCTGCAGATTCTGTAATGAAAAGTTTACGATTATATATCTCTGAAACTAATTTTTATGTGCATAAAATATGTCCCAGAAGTTCTGCCAATGATTTTTTTTATGGACTGAGCAAAACTTGCTCCTTTAAATCCCTAGGGATTAAGTGTCCATATATAGCCCATGGCAATTGAGCCTTGCCTGCACAGTTTGAAGGTTTCACAGAGTTTAGGAGCAGTATGAAATAGATGTGGCACTCTAATTTTTAAACGTTTGCAGAATATTGTTTTCATGTCTGACTGGTCAAAAATCTAAGATGAATTATGTATAGTGACATCTGACATATTTTTCTTAAGGCTTGTAGCTAACTGATTTTTCTCAAATTATCTATGCCCCAGTGATTTTATCCTTAATTAATTTTGGTTTTGTGACGAAGAATTTAGGTTTAATTTCCAGAGAAATGATTCCAAAAGTATCTTCTCCAACTATAAGCTTCTAAACCCTCATCCAAACTTAAGTTTACTCTTTCAAAATTCTATTTATTAAAAAAAAAAACTACATCTTCAGAATCAAGTATACCACTGTTGCCCGATATGATTCATCAATTGAACAAATATTAACTGAATACCTCTTCTTTGCCAAATATCATCCAGATGAAGGAATTAACTTGTTGCTGAACCGTCTGGTTTGATAATGTTGAAAACCTTATTCATCTAGCTAATATTTATAGAGTTTCTCCTATGTTCTAAATACTATGTTGCTCATGGGTTTGCAAAGAAATGATTTGAAAACATGCCCTTGAACAGCTCACATTCTTGCCAGGAAAGCCGTAATAAGCAAATAATCACAAAGAGATAAATGCCTCATAGAGGTACTATGCAAAATATGAAAACAGAGAAGGGGAAGCATCTAATCTTAATGTAAGGCACAGATGGTTCAAGCAATCTTCCTAGAAAGGGCAGCACTGGAGCTGGTTCGTGAATGGCAATTAGGGATTTTGTAGAGTGCAAAGTGGAAAAGGGCATTCCAGAAACAGTGTGTGTGAATCCACAGTCTATGTGAATGTATGAAAACGAGAACAAAGGCAAGTATTTTGGTGAAACAGAATGCAGAGTGTAGGGGAGCATTAAGGTGTGAAGATGCAGTTTTGAAATCTGGACCTGAGAAGAGATGCTATCCTTGGAAAATTGTCATTTGATTCACATAGTCGCAGAGTAAACACTGAGAGTTGACTGACATTATGTTTTGTATCTGTTATTTGCAGCTGATGAAGAGGCAGGGCTGGAGCCAGCATACCCATGAGTCAGAGGTTGAGAGTAGGTCTACACATAATAATGAAAACAAAATTTTAAAAGACTAAGGAAAAATTTTCACCCCAGCCTGCATCTTCACTTATCAATAGAATCAGCCTCAAGTCTACATTTCCAAAGGGCACTTTGGTAGACATAAAAGCCTGAACCAACTTCTGGGAGCACACTAGCTATCTTCTTGCTTTGTGCATTTATCTTACTCAGTTGTTATTCTTTGACCATCCCCAAATTTTGTAACTTTTAATTGTGTACTAGCATCTATCTAGAGTAATGCCCCTGCACTTCCTATACAACTTGCCTTTTTATTTTATAGGTTATATAAGTTCCAAGATAGGTTTAATTAGGATAATTACGGCTCATCCCAGAAGTGATATTTAAGATGAATGCAAAATGATTGAGGCAGACATATTTGTTAGCTGGCCATTGTTAATAATTCAGGTAGTAGAAGATTATGTCCTGAACTCAAGTGTGTGGCACTCAGAATGAAGGGGAAGGGTCAGATTTCAGAGATTACATGGAGAGTTCCAGACTTTGGTAACAGAATAGATTGAAGGAATGGAAGAGAAAATGATGCTTTCTGGGGACGCTACTTCCAGATTAGCCAATCTCAAACCAAATTCACACCAAAAATCAGAAGAAAACCTGGATAAACAAAAAAGAAACACTTTAACTGAAGATACAAGAGAATTGCCCAGTAACCAGGACTTGAGGTGTTCAAGGCCCCAGGAAAAAGGAAATGCATTAAGGTGAGTCAACTATTCTAATTACTCTGCCCCTAGATGCATTTGCCATTCAAAATTAGACTGGAATCTTAGCATAATGCCCTCCAGTTCCATCAATCAGTCAGAGAAAGACAGATATCATGTGTTTTCACTCACAAGTGGAAGTTGAAAACTTAACGGAAGACAATGGGGGAAAAGAAGGGGAAAAATAGCTTCAAACAGAGAGGGAGGCAAACCATAAGATACTCTTAAATACAGAGAACAAACTGAGGGGTGTGGGGGGTGTAGGGGAGAGGGGAAAGTGGGTAATGGGCATTGAGGAGAGCACTTGTTGGTATGAGCACTGGGTGTTGTATATAAGCAATGAATCACAGGACTCTACCCCCAAAACCAAGAGCACACTGTATACACTGTATGTTAGCTAGTTTGACAATAAATTATCTTAAAAAGAAAAAAATTAGGCTGGAACCAAGAATCTCAGAAACCAAACAGAAAGAGATAGTGAAGCTAAACTGGTGACTGATATTTTCATAAATACAAGAGAGACATAGAATTCAACACCCACTGAAATGAAGTAGAACTAGTAAGCATCATAAACTTTCTATTAGGACTCCTGTAAAACTATTCAATATAAGCAAAGGTAAACTGGAAATAGATCAAATTTCACAGAATGAAATTCGTATTTGGTCAGCTTAATCCCAGACTATTATATAGTCGACCCCTTATCAAATTACCTCTCAAAAACAAAATTATACTATCTGAAGGAAAAACACCATTCAGAATCTCTCCCATTACTTATGTATGATATCTAGCAGTCCATAAAATATTACCATGCATACCAGAACACAGGACCAATTGATCAGAACACAAAAGGGAAACAGATAACTAAAACAGATCCATAGATGATAAAGATATTTGTTTTGTCAAACATAAGCTTGAAAATTGATAAAAGACCTGTCACGTTCATAGGAACAGCAGGAAGACTGAGAGCTGACTTCTCTGCAGAACTATAGAGGTCAGATGACAACAGAATGGTATCTTGATAATGCTGAAAGAAAATAACCGGCAACCTAGAATTCTATACCTAGGAATAATATTCTTCAAGAATAAAGTCAGAATAAAGTCATGCCAAGCCAACTAAAACTGAGAGGTCATTATTGGCAGACACACTAAAAGAAATACATGCAGAGTTACTTAGACATAAGGAAAACAATCCCAGAAGGAAGTGGAGATGCAACGGGGATTATAAGGTAACAAAGAAAGTAAAGATGCGAGTAAGTATAAATAAGTACTTATTATTAATACAATAGTAATGTTTGTTGAGTTTAAAACACATGTAAAATTAAAATATGTAATAAAAATATCACAGAAAGTAAGATTCTCACATTGTAAGAGAATTGATAGAATTAATTGGAATTAGATTCTGATAAGTCAAAGAGTAATGTTGTATTATTTGGGGTAGCAAAGAAGTAATGCATAGAAGGGAAAATGAAATAATAATAAATCAATTAATCAAAAGAGATAAAAAAATGAGAGGAAAAAATGCAGAGAAAGTTGAAAAAATAGCAAGATTATGGCTATAAATGCAACTATAACAGTAATTACATTAAATGTAAATGGACTAAACATTCAAATTAGAAGTCAAAGTTTCAGACAGATTGCAAACATAAAATCACAATATACATTGCTTCCCAAATAGCCAAAGTAAATATTGAAGAAGAAAACCAAAATGAGGGCATCACAATCCCAGACCCTAACCTCTATTACAAAGATGTAATCATTAAGACAGTATGGTATTGGCACAAAAACAGACACATAGACCAATGGAATGGAATAGAGAACCCAGAATTGGACCCATAAGTGTATGGCCAACTAATCTTTGACAAAGTGAGGAAAGAGCATCCAATGGAAAAAAGACAGTCTCTTTGGCAACTGGTACTGGGAGACCTGGACAGCAACATGCAGAAGAATGAAACTAGACCACCTTCTTACACCATACACAAATATAAACTCAAAATGGATGAAAGAGCTAAATGTGAGACAGGAAACCATCAAAACCCTAGAGGAGAAAGCAGGCAACAACCTCTTTGACCTCAGCCACAGCAATTGCTTACTCAACACACCTCCAAAGGCAAGGGAATTAAAAGCAAAAATGAACTATAGGGACCTCATCAAGATAAAAAGCTTCTGCACTGCAAAGCAAATAATCAACAGAACTAAAAGGCAACTGACAGAATGGGAGAAGATATTTGCAAATGATACATAGGATAAAAAGGCTAGTATCCAAAATCTATAAAGAACTTACCAAACTCAACACCTGAAAAACAAATAATCCAGTGAAGAAATGGGCAGAAGACATGAATAGACACTTTTTCAAAGAAAACATCCAGATGGCCAACAGACACATGAAAAGATGCTCAATGTCACTCCTCATCAAGGAAATACAAATCAAAGCCACACTGAGATACCACCTCACACTGGTCAGAGTGGTTAAAATGAACAAATCAGGAAACTACAGATGTTGGAGAGGATGTGGAGAAATGGAAACCTTGCACTGTTGGTGGGAATGCAAACTAGTGCAGCCGCTCTGGAAAACAGTGTGGAGGTTCCTCAAAAAATTAAAAATAGAGCTACTCTATGACCCCGCAATAGCAATACTAGGAATTTACCCAAGGGATACAGGAGTGCTGATACATAGGGGCACATGTATCCCAATGTTTATAGCAGCGCTTTCAGCAGTAGACAAATTATGGTAAGAGGCTAAATGTCCATCAGCTGATGAATGGATAAAGAAGATGTGGTTTATATATTAAATGTAATACTACTTGGCAATGAGAAAGAATGAAATCATGCCATTTGCAGCAATGTGGATGGAACTGGAAGGTATGCTGAATGAAATAAGTCAGTCAGAGAAGGACAGATATCCTATGTTTTCATTCATATGTAGATCTTGAGAAATTGAACAGAAGACCATGGGAGAAGGGAAGGAGGAAGAAAAGATGTAAACAGAGACGGAAGGGAGGCAAACCACAAAGGACTATTAAATACAGAGAACAAACTAAGGATGGATGGGGGGTTGGGGAGAGGGAAAAATGGGTGATGGGCATTGAGGAGGGCACTTGTTGGGATGAGCACTGGGTATATGTAAGCCAATTTGACAAATTACATTCATAAAAATAAATATAAATAAATATAAAAAAGAAAAAACAAAATATACATTGCTTATAAAAGAAACACTTCTACATTAGGACACAGAAATAATAAAAGAGGATTTAAAAAAAGATATCATGAAAACACTAACAAAAAGTAAGCAGATAAATAATGCCAGATGAAGTACCCTTAAAGGCAAAAATCTGTAATAAAGGTAGAGAGGGATATTTCATAATAATTTTACTAGGAAGATAAAACAATTATAAAATAAGATCTATAAAGTAAGTCTGAAAGTAAAAGGAGAAATCTTAGCAAAACTAAAAGGAAAAATACACAAATCTACAACTCTATATAGAAATTTTTAACACACATCTCCTATTAAAGGATAGTATAATCAAACAGAAAATATTGGCATTGTTTTACATTTTTAAAAATCCTTTGAAAGCTCTATGTAACAAAAAACAGCTAGCTTCTTAAATCTACTTCTGCACTCAATTTGATGTATTATCACACATCAAGTACCTCTGGAAAACTCTACTGTCCACTCATGAAAGAAGGAGAGTAAAAAATAGTCATCTGAATAGAATTTAGGAATTCCCAGGGCTCCTTGGACCACACCTTGAAAACCACTACTTTAGATATGGGTTTTTATGCTACTATACATAGTATTATTTTCTAAAATTTCACTTTCTAATTATTTTCTATGTGGATATGGAAATATAGTTCATTTATGCATATTGACTTTCTATTCTGTGACCTTGCTAAATTTGCTTAATAATTATAATACTTTATTTGTAGATAATTTTGGATTTTCTACATATACAAGTAGTATGAAAAATGATGACTTTCCTTCCTTATTTCCAAAACTGTTTACCTTTTATTTTTCTTCCTTTATTGCAAAGTTGGGACCTCTAGCTCCAAATTCTGAGGTTCTGGAAATGTTCTATTTCTTTATCTGGGGGACATGCACATGTACCTTCATTTTGTGGTAGTTCACCAAGCAGTAAATTTTGTACAGAGTTGCTGATTAAATTTTTTCCACTGGCCAGAGAAAACTCAGTGTTGAAAAAAAAAAAAAATCAGCATATGAAAAAAGGCATATCGCATTCAATTTTCCTTTGAGATTTTCCTAGCCAATCTACCTCTGGAGATGCATGTTAAAGGGTTAAATTTTGGATAATAAAATAATCATTGCTTCCAGAGAAAGCATTAAGCATGCTCATGAATTATTTACTTTTATAATTTCAGCTTACTTTGCCTGCACATGTGTGCCAGAAAAAACACCCATTTAGGCTCATGCCAACTAGATTTCGTTTTTAATTCCCGCTTGAGAACGCTGACTACTTCAACAGGATTTGGATCAATTTACTTTGCCAAGTAATTCGAGTGGTGGTGCTGACTAGTCCATTAACCTGGTTGAGCAAGGTTAAAGATAGAGGAGAGTTAAGGTAACAGATTGCCTCTTGCTGGGTCCCAGGGCTCTTTCATTATTCTCTTTTCCCAGTCCCCAGAGTTGCCTCTGATGCCATAGGAGGCACATCTGGATCTTCCGTTACAATGGAGGTTAGCAGGTTTTACATAGTTCATCACTACCTAATTGAAAAAAAAAAAATCGCAATGATATCATCAGAATAGGAAGAATACATTAAAAAATTGGCATTATGGGGATTGGCAGATATGCTGCTTATTATCATTTGGGATTGGGAATACTTCTAAACATACTCATTCAAAATTTATCCAAGACACTCTTATGTTTGTGTGGCCCAAATTACCTGCAGTAATATAAATAGTGATTTTATTTTATTTTGCCTGTCTGGATCTCGGAAGAGGGGGCGTGTCTTCTCATGCCACTTTTAACCAGTTCTCCCCGTTTTCTTTGTCTCAATTCCTCAGAGAAATTAAGATGAAAGAAGGCTTAATTTTCTCTCTGAAAAGAACAGTATTTGTAATTTTTAAATTAAAAAAATTTTTTTTTACATTTATTTATTTTTGAGAGACAGAGAGACAGAGAGTGAGCAGGGGTGGGGCAGAGAGAGAGGGAGACACAGAATCCGAGGCAGTCTCTGGGCTCTGAGCAAGTTGTTAGCACAGAGCCCCACGTGGGGCTTGAACCCACTAACCATGAGATCATGACCTGGGCTGACATCGGATGCTCAACCGACTGAGCCACCCACGTGCCCCAGTATTTGTAACTTTTCAAGTGCATATCTTACACAGTACATCTGGTTTTTCCCTCTGACTTAAAGTCCATTTTCAAGAAAATGCATAGGTCTGCTAAGGGTGAATAAGGAAGCTCTCTATTATTTATCCATAGTCAATACTGGCAACATCAGAACAAATCCTGGCAGGGGTGATAAAGGTAAAGAGGAGATACTGAATCCTGGAAAATGGAATCTCCTCTCCCCTTTCCACACTCCGTCAGGAAACATTACCCCTCTTTCCAGCAGCTGATGACAACCAGGCGATGACTGGCAGGAGGGACATAAGGCGACTCCTAACGAATCCACCCCACCCAAGGGCCAGGCTGCTTTCCTCTCTGTTGACAATCTTCAAATCCTCTTCGCAAATTGTAAATTGTCATTAAAATCTGGAACACCCGACTCCCTCTCTACAAGTCCAACTGACACCCGGGATTGAGGTCAGATCCATCATGGGACTTCTTTGTGTAAAGGTAAAACGACTTTTGAACTGAAATAATGGATTTAAGGCACCGAGGCAGAACACAGCTCCATCCAAACCCCCAGTGACATATTTACAGAACCAAGTCTGGCTGGAAACAAGGTGAAAGAAACAGTAACTCTAACTGCAGCCAGCCAAATGAACAAGCTCATTGGCTGAATGCTAGCCAAGCTCTTACCATTAAAAATACCACGGCATTGCTGCCAAAAGGGGTGTTAGGACAAATTGCCAGAGGTAACCGTTACATAAGCCAGAGCTCACCCTGCCAATTAGCCACACACCATTGCTACATCTCTTCTGGCCATAATTATTCTGATAGGGCACTTGTAAGTTCTTCAGCTGTTTAAGGACTGAACCAGAAGAAATCAGTTCTTCTGCAGGACAGGAGACACCGCCTAGAGGCCCAAGTAGCTGGTGGGGTACTTAGGACTGGTGAAACTGCCCTATTGGTTGGTAACATTTTTATCAATAAAGGAAGAGAATCTCAGAGAACTCAGACAAAAGAGCCTTTTTTTTTTTTTAATCGCTGCAGTGTTTTCAGAGGAGCAAGGATAGAAGAAGGAAAGAAATGTGCCTTGGCTTGCAAAACGGAAGGAAGGAACGAAAGCCCTGTCGAATTACCTCATTTTCTTTATTAAAAGATGCTTACCACTCTGATTAGCTTTGAGCTCAGTTGCAGTTCCTCGAGGATTATTCTCCACAAGCAAAAAGGAGACAAGCACAAAGGACAGTAATCCAGGTAGACCAACAAAAAAAAAAGCCTCTTCTTTATCCTGAAGCGTTGGAAAATGTGGGTGTATGCATGGAATTACCCAGGTAAGGACTCCTATGCTCATCTGTCACTGCTGTATTAGGCTGCAATGTGCAGCCCTCGCACCCCCTTAGTGCCACCTGTCAGCAGGTCCTTCCTGAGTCCCAGCCATAGCCTTCCTCTGAGAAGTCTATTTTTTCCCCCCCAAGGATTATCCCTTTTCCCACCCCACCCACAATATACTCACAATGTCACGTCCACAATCCATTCAACTGCCACCTAGCTAAGGTCTTGCTCTAATCAGCAAATTCGATTTTATTATTTACCTGTATGACGTCCTTGAGGACTACCCCATTACCTTTACTTTAAGTCTGAGCTTCCACCTACTTTATCAGTCTCTTCTCTACTCATCCCCCACAAGCTCTACAGTCCAGATAGAGGATAATTTACAACTGAGGTTCTCAACATGAGCAGCACATTCTGATACCCAGTGGAGCTTCTAAAAGTCCCAATGCCCAGAACGAATCCTGTACCAATTCAAGTGGAATTTCTAAGGATGAAACGCCAGCATGAGTATCTTTTAAAATTTGTCTTGTGGTTACAAGTTTGAGAGCCAGTGCACCATTACCACTGTTATGGAATGAGTGCTTGCATTTGTCTCCCCCAAATTCATGTATTTAAATCCTAACCCCCATAGGAGGTGGGGCCTATGGGCGGTGACTAGGTCATGAAGGCAGAGCCCTCATGGGTGGGATTAGTGTGCTATAAAAGAGACCCCAGAGAGCTCTCTAGCTCTCTTCCCACCAGATTAGGTCACAGTGAGAAGTCAGCAGTCTGCAGCCCGGAAGGGGTTCTCACCAGAACCCACCCACCAAGGCACCTTGAGCTCAGACTTCCAGCCTCCAGAACTGTGAGGAATAAACTTCTGTTGCTTATAAGCCACCCCATTTATGGGCTTTTGTTATAACAGCCCGAACTAAAACAACCACCACATATGCTTTCACACTTGTTTTGTCCTAGGTTGGAAATGTGTTATTTTACATCTGTATTTTTTTTTTTTTTTCCTGGTGTCTTGTGGGACATAGGTAAAATGTCTTCTCCTGCAACCCTTCGGTAACCTCCCTTGGTTTTCCCATGGCAACTCTTGCGTGCCTGCCTCCCGATCCTTCATTTCTCTCATTTCCTCACTAACTGGATGAGAGATCCTTCCGATGGGAATAGTCTTTCATTTGTCTTTGTACCCTCAGTGTCTGTTGAAGAAGGAGAACGGATGCACACCAGTACTAAGCTTGGACTCCAAGCTCTTCTTCCAACTTCCAGACAGAAAACAATCTTCTGTCTGCAAAAGATTTCACAGGCTTCCTAATTTTAGGATACAATCAAGTGAATGAAGAAGAAAGACATCTGGAAGATAAGGGCATCACAACTACTTCAGGACATCAGTAATGCTAGGATTTTGTTACCCTCTGTTGTTGTTTGTGGCTGGGTGAGAGTCTCTTGATGGCTTCCATATTGAAAGATTTAAAAATGGAATTCTGAAGTATTCAATCAAGAACATGAAGGCTTGTAAACAGTTTGATTTCATGGCCCTTACTCAAATGGATTCGCTTTTTAATGCATTTTGGCAAGCCGTGCTCCGCAGTGTAGGAGGCAGGAAGGACATTTACATCAGTGCAAACTGGGGCGTTGGTTTCCATGAAGAGAAAACTCAGAACACTTCCAAACAAAAAAGGGCTCCTGGACACAATGCAAGAAGGACGCTGTGAGAAGAGGTCCAGATTTAGCAATAAGAATACAAACATGAAAGCAGTTTTGTGCTGGAAAGACATTTAAAAATCCTGAGATCTGCAGGCCAGAGCCTGCCACTGGAATTGGCAAAAGAAGAAGAAACAACTGACTTTCATTTTGGCTTTTGCCACAAGTCCAACTGCTTTGTGATTCTTGCCCAAAGTCTCTAAATGAGATGCTTGGTGTGTATTCCAAAGTTCTTGCCTTCTGACGCTAGTGTGGAAGACGCAGCACACTCTTTTTCCTTTTTTCCCAGTGGAAAGAGTTTTAGGCCATAAGCGGCCTTGACTAACATGTTGAAAATAAAATTATTTTCCAACATAGGTGGTGACCTGATCATTCCCGCTTAGGAAAACCACAGGAACATATAAAGGCAAAACAAAACATAAGTAAAGAGCAATATTTTTCCTTTCTTTTCCCTTTGTCCTTTTTGAGAGTCTCTTAAGAATTCTCCTGAGGGAATTTCTATACTTTATGTGATATTGAGCTTTTTATGTTAAGGAGGCTTTATTTCCAGGAGCAAATGTAGCAAGGCACAAGAACTGTCTTTTAAAGAACTTATATTCTAGTACAGACAGCTTTTCAGTAATCACCTCCATCTTAAACCAGGTATGGAATCAACTGAGAGATACAGGGGGAGGACATAGTGAACATTCTTCACAGAATCGCCATCCTGCAAAATTCTTTTTTTCTTACGTTTTTAAAATTATTTTATTTATTTGAGAGAGACAGAGACAAATGAGTGGGGGAGGGGCCAAGAGAGAAGAAGAGAGAGAATCCCAAGCAGGCTCTGTGCGGTCAGCGCAGAGCCCAATGAGGGGGCCCGGACCCATGAAGCCGTGAGATCATGACCTGAGTCGAAACCAAGAATCAGACGCTTAACGATCTGAGCCCCCCAGGCACCCCTTCATCCTGCAGAATTCTTAATCATCAAGCTTATTCATTTTCTGTACTTCTTTGAACACAATGACATTAAACAGATAAAACTGCCATTTCTATAGGTCAAAACCTGTCAGATACCAACAATTACATTTAACTCACTCCAATACTGAGCTAATTTCAATGGGGCGCCTGAGATGAATAGGCCCCTTTGAATTTCATCTTTACATTTCAACCCCCTTCTTTTTTTTTAATGTTTGTTTATTTTTGGGGGGGGGGGTAGGGCAGAGAGAAAGGAAGACACAGAATCTGAAGCAGGATCCAGGGCAAGCTGTCAGCACAGAGTCCGACGCGGGGCTCGAACACACGAGCAGTGACATCATGGCCTGAGCCGAAGTTGGACACTTGACCCACTGAGCCACCTAGGCACCCCTCCACCCCCTTCTTAACATTTAAAAATAATATATAGTTAGTTAACATTTATAGAGTGCTTCCTATGTATTTAGCACTGTGTTAAGGGACTTGTGCAGGAAGCATTATTTAATGCTTACAACAATTCTATTAGGTAGGTATGATTAGCCTCAATTTACAGAAAAAGAAACTGAGGCTTGTAAAAGTTAAGTAAATTGTTCAATCGTACATAACTTGTAAGTGGCAGAGAGTTGGGACTCAAAATTGTGTTCTGACTGACACCTGGGTCCTGCCTCAAACCCTATGCTGAGGCAGGTTGGACCATTTCCAAGGGCCTATTTAGCGGAGGTATTAAACGTTATAGTACATATAAGAAAATGAAAGAAATTACTATAATTCTCAGGATGAGTGCTGTGTGCGTTGGTTGGGAGAAACACTTCGATAGGCTGCATAGTTTGGGAGAAGAGTGGTGATAAGAGGTGACAGTCCCTAAGAGCTGTGGGGGCTCACAGGGCAGTAGCCACTCTGTCACTCGCACGATGTGACTGTGCCCAGACAAGATTTGTTTGTCGTCGTGCCTACTGGTTCACATGATCTGAAGTGAGTGCAGCGTCACCAGGTTATTGTTCTAAATTCTGAAGTTTTCATAAGTTTCTTCAAATGGATCTCTCAATTCCTGGTCTCACTAAAGGCTTTTGAATCGATATTAAACCTTGGGGTGTGACAAATGGCTTTGTCAATTCCTTGCTCAGTGTGGATAAATACAGTTCCCTAATTTGTCCTTCTATACTGCAGACTCTCCGGCTAGTCAGTCTAGTTAAACAGATACTTTGTTTTTATGTTTTTTTTTTTTTAATTTTTATTAAAAATATTTTTTTAATGTTTGTTTATTTTTGACACAGAGAGACAGAGTGCGAGCAGGGGAGGGGCCAAGAGAGAGGGAGACACAGAATCCTAAACAGCTCCAGGCTCTGAGCTGTCAGCACAGGGCCTGACACAGGGTTCGAACTCGCGAATGGTGAGATCATGACCTGAGCCAAAGTTGGCCATTTAACCTACTGAGCCACCCAGGTGCCCTTAGTCAAACAGATACTTTATGCAAATCTTTCAGTGGAAATTTTAAAAAAAGGCACATTTTGTAAGGGTGCACATTTGGTGATCAAATAACTGAAAGCACATTGTGGCAAAAGACCCAAAAGCATTAAAAACATCCCCAAACATTTCTCAGCCAGCTTTCTTTTTCCACTGCTTGTAAGCCACTAACTCTGATTCTTAGTTGCGTGATGGCTTAAGCAACTTTCCAACCCAGAACTACCACTGTTCCATGGAGCACAAACATCCAGACCTTTAACAGGAAGTAGCACGCGAGAGAAAAAGCTTGTCCTTTAAAATCAACCATCATGGACAATCCTCAGAACCTTTGATCTTAATTAGCTGAATAAACTCCCAGGGCTTCATTGCCAGCTCGATTAATTTGATTTAGTCACATTTTGCCTTGTTGGTATGCAGTTTGGATTAGAGTAACTTAAGATGACTGAGATATGCAGATACTTTATCAGAGGAAAAATAATACTATAAAATATAAACTCCATTTCCTGCGACCCGAAGTACCCATATGCTGTGCATGCATCAACTCCTGCATCTCATCTGATTTCTACAATCATATATTTAACAAATATAATAACCACATACAAGCACCAACCAATCAAAACATACTTTGGAATAACTGGTCTCTCTCCTTACCCCTTTGTACCATCTAAATAATGGTTTGGGTATTTAAGGATTGACTTAATGCTGAGTCAGAACGGTGTATACCCTGTAAACAAGAGAACTTTAGAATTTTCTTTTCATCTATTATCAACTCCCAGGGATCTGATAGCTAACTTCAAAAAAATGGAAATGGACTGAAAGCCCAGACATCTGCACTCACCTCTTTCTTTTATTTTTGCCTTTGTTAAAATTCTGGATTTGCAAAGAAATCACTGTATAGGGTTGTGTGTATGGAACCATGTACACTCCATACGTTGCTTTAAGGCATTTACTATGGTAATTATTTCCATACTTTATTTTCATCTTCTGCATTGATTTTAGAGATTGATTCCCATGATTCCTCCAAAGAAATGAGTTAATGGGTCCTCAAGGGAATTAAAAAGCATTCAGACTGAACCACGTTGCTAGGTCATAAGCTAGGCCATAAACAACTTTTCTTCATAATTAGTCTTTGTTTAGAATGTGATGTTCTAGCTTAAGATATTTATATGACAGCCATTTGGACTATTTATTCCTCTGAATACAGTGAGGAAAACTGTGGGTTTCCTTTTTTTTTTTTTTTTTTTTTTTTTTTATAGCAACTCCTACCCAGCCAACTCCTCCTCATTTTGTGATAGCATTTACATGGTAGGCAGCAGAGAATGTTCTAAGACTTCTCAGCCTGACTTGGGTAAGGAGGCCTTATCTTTATCTTTTACCTAAGTGTGAATCAAAGTGAAGCCAACTGATCTCTGGGGACAGGATAAACCAGTAACTTCCTCATTTTCTTTCTCCCCCTCAGTCACCTACATAGCCCAATTCAGGTAGGATGTACACATGCTAATTACTAGACCAGTGAAAATGATCCTTATCAACTCCAAAGGAAAGGTAGCACACTGGTGGACAATGCTCCTCAAATTTTCTCATCGAGTGCTCTCAGAGGAGAATGAACTGGTACTTTGGAAGTTCTTGGATGTAAGATGCTACATGGGATGCTACAAGCTAGAGAGGTTTACAGTGTTCTATGTTTTATCATTAAAAATGTCATGTGATTTTTTTCCTACTACTCCAATTATATGTTTAGATACACAAATATTTTATATTACTTACCATGGAATCAAATCACTTCTTAGAATCACATTCCAAAAAGATGCACCATGTTTTTCATATGGAATCATGTGTCTTTTGGCATAATAATCTGAGAATCTCAGATGCAGATGAAAGAGTTTTGAACCCAGGAAGTGAGGCCTGGATTCTAAGCTTGCCTCTTCCAGTAATATACTCTTTATTCTTCTTTTATTTAATATCTGTATTTCTCCATTCGTAATAAAGGAAAATATTTTCAAAACACACATTTCGACTTTAAAATTCTATAAAGCTTATATTTTTGTGTTATGATTTTAGACATATCATCTTTAGATAAATTAGGTAGTATTAAAAAACCTTCTGGGGCGCCTGGGTGGCTCAGTCGGTTAAGCGCTGACTTCAGCTCAGGTCACGATCTTGTGGTCTGTGAGTTCGGGCCCCGCATTGGGCTCTGGGCTGATGGCTCAGAGCCTGGAGCCTGCTCCCGGTTCTGTGTCTCCCTCTCTCTCTGCCCCTCCCCGTTCATGCTCTGTCTCTCTCTGTCTCAAAAATAAATAAACGTTAAAAAAAAAAAAATTAAAAAAAAAACCTTCAAAACATTTGATGTTTCTAGACAAGAGAATGAAGCTGTCATGAAAAATGAAGCGAAGATTTCTTAGATCAGTACTGAGTTTGCTGAAGTCAGGGAGACTGACTTTAAACTCAGAAACCAGTACCAGTGATGAGTGAACTTGTGCTTCAAGACTTCTACTTTTCTCTGCCTTTTGCGTTTAAAGGTGGTCAGTAATTGAGAAAAGAATATTTAGCAATATTATGTACACATGTGTTCTTTCATCTAGCAAAGCCTCTTCGAAGAATCTATCCCCTAGATACGCTGGCAAAAATACAGGCTTAGCATATCTGTAATAAAAAGACTAAAAATGATCCAAAACTTCATCATTGAGGCAGTGGTTGAATAAACAATAGAGTATGCCCATATATTGCAATGGATTGACCTCCATAATATATACAGTTTAAAAAAATATGGAGAAATAAATGAGCATAGTATAGTTCGTGTAAGAAGGGGATGAATATGAATATACTGTATATGCATATTCATATTTTTTAAATGGAAAGATAAACCAAAAACCATTTTATTAAAAATACCATCTGTAGTGGGAGAGAGGAAGTAGGGTGGAGGAACAAAGATAGATATAGACTTCTTTGAATATACTTTGCTTTATAAATTTGACTTTGGAATTTTTGCATAATTAGAATACAAAATTAAATTGTAGAAAAGCAATGCCTGAAAGTCAAAAACAATATCGAACAAACTTAAGTATTCATCAAATTGACAGCATAACTGCATGGAAGGAATTAGTTCAATCAACTTTACAACAGAGTAAATTGGTCATGTGTTCCTAACGCGATACGTGATAAGATAAAAAGAATTACAGGAAAAAAATGATAACAAATCTTAAAATATTTTCAGCAGCCACATTGTTGGAGATAGTATTGGTATTGTTATCCTAAGATTACTGCACATGAATTGTGGGGTAAATCCAATGAACAATTCTGTTGGTACATTGGGAACCGGGATTTTCTGTGTGTCAGAAAAGAGGAGTATGTAACAGAAAAAGTTTACTAAAAACACTGTAGTCCTGAATTGAAATGAAAATTACCAGTACAAATCTATAAATAGGTTATCTTTTGAAAAGAAGCCACTTTCGTAGCCATATTCATCCTGTAGGTCTAGAAGCAAGAATTTAGCCCTATTGCCAACATTCTCTTATTCCACTAAAGAGAAACAGGGCTGTTTAGTGAAAAGGCCTACTCCAGGCCTGGGGCAGGAAATGTACAAGACAAACTTGGAATATTTTGTCATACAGGGCAGCAAAGACACACACAAGGGCTTAATTAATGGCTATACCAACAGGTGTCCAGAGCAGTGGTAGAATGGAGCCAGGAAATGTAGGATCATTAGAGCTGATTGTGAAATATCCACAATTTTCTGACTCTGTTGTTGAAATATTGGTAGCTTGCAATCGGCTCATGTTGGGAGAATTTACACCAAAGAAATTGGTACAGTGCTACATACTTTATAGATTTTTTTGTTTTTGTTTTTTTCTGTTTTTTGTTCTTTTGTTTTTTTTGAGAGCCTCTTTGCCAGCACAACACTAGAGTCAACTCAAGGAGGCTACTCTGGACAAGGAGAGAACATTTGAGCATCACTAAGAATAATAATTGCAATGGAGTGAAATATACCAAACATAATTAAATCTATGTGTTTATAATGGTATCAGCCTCCAGCTACACAAATAAAAGTTTAATGAATCACTTCAAAGAGTATTAGGTAATCAAACTTCTTATTTGAAAGCTGGTGAAGAAAAGAAAGGACAAAGCATTTATCTTGTCTTTTTTATGCAAAATAAACAGGGTAAACACAGAGTTGATAGGGAAAGATTTTTTTTTCTATAAATCTATGCCAGATAATAATAGGATAAGAGAATGATAAACCATCAACATTTATAATCCCTAATTAATGAATTAATCATGGCAATGAGCGATAATATCCACTAACATGATGAAATGGGGGAGAATCAGACATTTGCTTACCTACAAAATGTCATCCGTCAAGGAGCCTTTCCTCCATCACTCCCTAGCCCCTCACCCTCAGGTTAACCTTTATGGCTGACTACCGTTTTACAGGAAAAATGAGGTAAAATGGAATCCAGTAGTCCCTGCTTATCTTCAGGGATATGTTCCAAGACCCCCAGTGGATGGCTGAAACCTAACCCTATGTATATGTTTTTCCTATACTTACATACGTACCTCTGATAAAGTTTAATTTATAAATTCGACACAGTAAGAGATTAACAACTAATAATAAAATAAAACAATTACAGCTACAGACTGCAATAAAATTTACATGTGATCTCTCTCTCAAAATATCGTACTGCACTCACCCTTCTTGTTGTGCAGATGTGAGATGATAAAATGCCTCTGTGAGGAGATGAAGTGGAGAGAATGATGTAGATACCATGATGCAGTATTAGGCTGCTCCTGACCTTCTGAAACTATGTCAGAAGGAGGATCTTCTGCTTCTGGCCTGTGGTTGACCAGGGGTAAGTGAAACTGTGGAACGCAAAACCGTGGATAAGAGGGGAATACTGAATGCTAATGAAAACCACGCAATCGGCAACATTTAGACTGTTGGAAACTCTACAGAACAAATTCTGCAATTTCTTCAACAAAAGCTTGCAAAGATATATAAAGGGGAGATGGGGAAGAGGAAAGAAAAGGAGAGGAAGAACATCTATAGATTAAGAGACTTAAGAAAAATCAAACAACTGTAATGTGCAGAACTTCTCTCAATCCTGATTCCAACAAACTAAAGGAGAAAAAAAATAATAAAACGACTATAAGACAATCAGAGAAATTTGAACAGTGACTGAATATTTCATGTTATTGAGGAACTATGTTTTCAGGTACACTAATGGCATCGTGACTATGTTTTTTTTTTTTAATGTTTAAACGTTTATTTATTTTTGAAAGAGACAAGAGACAGAGCGTGAGCAGGGGAGGGGCATAGATAGACACAGAATCTGAAGCAGGGTCCAGGCTCTGAACTGTCAACACAGAGCTGGATGTGTGGCTGGAACTCACAGAACATGAGATCATGACCTGAACCGAAGCTGTACGCCCAACCAACTGAGCCACCCACACGCCCCGTGACTATGGTTTTAAAGCAAACTCATATTTTAGGGATACTTGCTGAAATATTTATGGATGAAATGACAGGATAACTGGATAATAAGTAAATAAGAGTGAAGGTAGGTGGGGGTATAGAACTCTGCTACTCCAAGAGTGATCCACCGGCCAGCAAAATCCACATCATCTAGCAACTTATTAGAAATGGGCAATGTCAGGCCCAAGCATATTCAACAAAAAGTTGCATTCTTTAATTCAGGTTAATTTTTATGTTCACTGAATTTCGAGAAGCTCAGGTTTAATAAAACACAATTGGCTGTTAAGTTGGTGCCAGTTACCTTAGGATACTGTCTTCTCTATATTACATCTGAAATGTTCCATTCTAAAAATTTCTCTTAAAAGAAAGCCACATTAGAGAGAAAGGTGGCTAGAGTGTGAGTAACCCAAAAGTAGATTTTTCATTTCTTTCCTTCCTCACCTCATTTTTCCTGATGTCGCTCCTAGTCTGACACTTTATTAGTGGCACATCCCCTAATTGACCCCACGGTGTCCTCACAAGGCACATTCCAAACCTCTTGGACTCCAGGGCCATTTCTATTGATGTTCCCAGTCCTAACCCCCAAGATCTGCAAGTAGTCTTCACAGATGGAACAATTTCTCTGCTCCCAAAGCCCTAATAGCTTCTCTGCAAACTGCATCTGAGGTTTTCCAGGGGAGTTGAGCAGACGGTGATGCCTCCTGCCAGGAATGATTGGCAAAACTCTTGAGGAGAGGAAGTTTTCCAGCTGGCTCCATGCCATGGCCCAGCTGCACTTGTTACAAAGGTCATTGTTCTTTCTTCAGTGATTTGCAAAAATATTTTTGAAATGTTAAAAGTTCAACAGAGAAGAGGTGAGGAGAGATCTCTGTACATGTGGATGGAGCATTGTATTTTCTGTGGTCTGAATATGAAACAGGAGCGAGGTTCAGAGGATAGACCAGACTAGAGAAGAAGTAGGAAAACAAGGATCACTTTATTTGTGTTTTCTCTCTTCTGTTTGGCAAGTTTCTCTCTCTCTCTATCTCTCTCTCTCTTAATGTTTATTTATTTTTGAGAGACAGAGAGGCAGAGCATGAGTGAGGAAGGGGCAGAGAGAGAGGGAGACACAGAATCCGAAGTAGGCTCCAGGCTCTGAGCTGTCAGCACAGAGCCCAACGTGGGGCTCGAACCTACAAGCCGTGAGATCATGACCTGAGCTGAAGGCAGACGCTTAACTGACTGAACCACCCAGGTGTCCCAGCAAGGTTCTCTTAATTTACAAATACATTGACACAGTGGTTCCAACACAAAATCTGCTCAATGTGCTGTATTTATGCATTGTGCCATCTCTCATTGTCAGTCTTCCTTCCCCTCTCCCCCGAATTTACACAAATAAGTGTCAAGTAATTCAGAATTCAAGGTCTTTTGGAAATCACCCTGCCCAGAAATGTAATAACTAAAGCCAGTTAGTAGTAGGTAAATTTCATCCTGTATTTGAAAGCAACAATGCTGTTCTTTTAAATGTTCAAAAGGGGCGCCTGAGTGGCTCAGTCAGTTGAGCTTCTGACTCTTGGTTTCAGCTCATGTGATGATCTCACAGTTCACAAGTTCCAGCCCTGCATTGGGCTCCTCACTAACAGTGTGGAGTCTGCTTAGAATTACCTGTCTCTCTCTCTCTCTTTTTCTGCCCCTCTTTCACTCATGCATTATCTCTCTCTCTCTCTCTCTCAAAAAATAAACATTAAATGTTTGAAAAAAGAGTAAGTTTGTTAGTAATCAAATAAATGCAAAGGAAAATAATGAGGTGCCCCTTCACCTCTCAATTGGCAGGTGCCATACAACGATGAGGAAAAACTGGCACTCTTCCATAGTGCAATAGGAAAGCAATGGTGGGGAGACCCTTACTACACAAAAACATTAGCATTACGTATTGGTAGGTAGTTTTGCTTTGTTTTTTTTTTTTTAAAAAAAACAACTTATTGAAATATAGCTGATACATAATAAACCGCCCATACTTAAGATGTACAATGTAAGTTTTAATATACGTTTATACCAGTGACCTCATCACCTTTAGAAAAATTATGAGCATATTCATCGTCCCCCAGAATTTCCTCTTTGCAATCTCACTCTAAGGATCATCCCAGAGACTCACTTATGTCCACAAATATGACCTCCAGTCTCATTGAAATGAAATAATGCAAAATGTGTCCTTTTGTCTTTGCCTCTTTCACTCAGTAAAATTAGTTTGCTATGTATCTATGCTATAGCATATATCCATAGTTTATTCTGTCTTAATGATGAGTAGTTTCTATGGACTGAGTGTTTGTGTCCCCCTCCCACTCCATGTGCTGAAGGTCTAAGGTGAAGGTATTTGAAGATGGGGCATTTGGGAGGTAATTGGGTGATGTGGGTGGAGCCTCCATGATGAGATTAGTGTCCTTTTGAGAGGAGGAAGCAGGAAGATGACTGTCTGTCAACCAGGAACTGAATGTCCACCAAGGAGCCAACTATGCGGGTATCCTAAAGACTCTAGAGCTATGAAAAATAAATGTTTGTTGATTAGGCCACCCAGTCTATAGTGCTCTGTTATAGCATCCTTAACTCACACACTAGTATTCCATCGTATGGACCTGGCACAGTTCATTTACCCATTTACCTGCAGATAGAAATTTGGGTGGTTTCAGGTGTTTCGTTACTACAAATACAGCTCTATGAACATGTGGTTTCTTCAACACATGGGACTTGGGTAGCGTGGTCACCTGGCACGAACATAGAACTCATGCAGCTTTCTATGTTATTAGTAATGAAGTTCTTTGTCTTTGACACAGGAGTCTTATATCTCCTGCCAGGACTCATGACCTGAGCTTGCAAATAGGGTAAAATTTCAGACCATTTATAGTTCTTGATAATTCTATTTCTGGGGCACTTCATTCCTTCATGTAGATCCAGATTTTCATCTGGTATCATTTTCCTTCTGCTTGAAGGATTTCCTTTAATATTTCTTGGCATGTGGGACTCCATGCAATGAATTCTTTCAGCTTTTGTATGTTTGGAAAACTATTTATTCTGCCTTCATTTTTGAAATATATATTTGCTGATTTTAGGATTCTAGAGAGACAGTTTTCTTTCTTTAAATGTCAGCACTTTCAAAACATTCTTCCACTCTCTTCCTTCCCATATTGTTCCCTATGAGATATTTGTTGTTATCTTTTTTCTACGCATAATGTCTTTTTTCCCCTCTGGTTGCTTTTAAGATTTTCACTTTATCATTGGTTACAAGCAACTTACTTACGATGTCTCTTGGTGTAGGTTTCTTTATGATTTTTATGCTTTGGATTAAGCTTCTTACATACAGATTTGTACTATAAATTGCAAATTACAAATAAGGGTTTGTAATTGTCATTAAATTTTGATTTTTTTGGATCAATATACTTCAAATAATTTTACTGTTCTCCTTTCCTTTGTAAACTCTAGTAAGGTATATGTAGAATCTCTTGAGTTACCTCACAGTTGACAGGTTATTATTGCACTTTCTCTTTCAAATTATTTAATTTGGGGTAGTTTCTATTAGTATGACTTCAGTATAACTCATCTTCTCTTCTTTAATATGTCATCTGCCATTAATCCTATTCAGTATATTTTTTATCTCACACGTTGTCATTTCCATTTCTAGAACTTTGATTTGAGTCTTTTTTTTTTTTATCTTCTATGTCTCAGCTTTGCTTTCCAACATCTGGAACCAAAACCAGGACTAGAGTTAGACATGAGACATGTCTGGGCACAAAATTTAAGAAGACATTCACTCCCAAGGATGTACATGTGCTGACCTCATTGTTTGAAATACAGTTATAGAAACTTTGTTAATGACTTAGTCTGCTAATTCTAATATCTGTGGCAGTTTTGAATTTGTTTCAGTTCATCAATTTCCTTTTTGTGGGTCATAAAAAATCCACAAGGTTATATAGCAAAGACTTCTTATCTCTTTTGAGCAGTAATATTTCTTGATTTGTTAAATCACATTCATTATCTATTTCTAACTTATTTCATCAATCGCATATTTTCATGTGGCTCTATATCATGTAATGTTTGCTAGCATTTAATTTTGAAAACATATCTTAAACTTACAGAAAAGTTATAAAAATAATAGACTCCTAAATAGCCTTCACCTCAATATACAAGTTCATTACATTTTGTTAAGTTGCAAACAGTATTATGAAATATTTTAATCACCCTGGCACTTATAAATAATATATCATATATACGTGAACTTGGTCCCAGATGCATGGAATACCACCCTCATCTACACCACTTAATGACAAATGCTTGCTACTGTTTAAAAGCATCTGGGGCAACACGTGGAATGATGAATGTAAACCAATCACTATTATTCAGGAGAAAACAGCATTACATTGTGCTGGTAATGAGTTAGAATGTACTACTCAAATACAAATGAGAGCCTAATTCCTGTGTATAAAAATAGTCCCTGCTTGTTCCTTTGGCAAAACCAGACTGCTTCTATCTGTAGATCGTGCCTATGTGTTTTCTTTATCATAATGTCAATTCATTTTCAAACAACGTAAGCCGTGGGACCGTGGGGCTAAGGCAGGGAGAAAAGAAAGCCGTAAGGACGAAAATATTTGATTTGGATGCTGCTAGGGCATTTCCCAATCTGGGAATGATGAATGGGGAGAATGTTTTTGGGGGTTGGAGCTCATCCCCAGACCAATTATATAAGATCAGCTGAAAGGATTCATATTCTGCTGATTTTTTTCCTCTCTTGGAGACTTGAATCCTGATGCTTTTTGTTCAGCGTTAAAGAAGGACAGTCTTACAATGCCATTTGTAGTTGATGCCCCTGGCCTTCTGTCAGAGCCCCTCAACCCTGCTCTTCTGCTTCAAGCCACTGCAGTGGACATTTCCCTTTGCCTTTGCTCGTAGATTCACTGCAGTGTCAGTCCCCAAGCAAACATGTGTGCGCATTCTACCCCAACTCCTTCTTAGATATGGGAAGAACTCCGGTGGCCCACATGCAAACTCACAGCAGATATCCAGGAGAGTTCATGCCTCAGGGAGCAGCCCTCACACACTGCAAGTGGTAGATAGGGACTCCCAGCTCTGGGCTTGCAGGGAGGCATTCTTGGAGGCATTCCACCCTTCTCAGCGTGAGTCCTTGTGCAATCAATCAAGCCAGCATGGCCTACAATAGAGACCTCATAGGCTCAGCCTCCCTGCTCCCTCATTCCTGAGCCTTGGGCTCAACCACCAGCATCCTAAACTTTGTCTTGGGCTCTGCTTTTGGGAAACCCAAACTAAAACTCCATTCACAGATTTGACGTATTTCTTGAAGGCAACTGGATTTAACTGTATTTGTTTTACTAAATGTCCGTAAGAGTAAGGACAATGCCTATTTTGCCCACTATTTTACCTCCAAAGCCCAGCATAGCATTATCGCTTGAGCCAAGAAATCCCTGTCTAAAAAAATAAATTAGTTAAAATGAGGCAAAATGAAATTCATTTCTTATTCATAATTTTGAAAAATAACATACACTGCTTGTGGAATTGCATAAATGCCACTCAAGAATCCTTTATTCACCTTGCTTGGTTTTGTGACAACTATCCGTAAGGCTAAAGAGAAAAAGATCGGTAGTCCGGAGCAATTTGTCAAATTATCAAACTCATTAAAATCTAATAGTTCCTTTCTACTTAGATTCTTTTAAGAAACTCAGTAAGAGCACGTGACCCTATGTCTGCATAGAAACAGCATGGAGATGCCATGGCTTAGGTGAAAGGCTCCTACTCTGGGATCCATCCCTTAATGGCTTGTCCTATCAGAATACCAATCATTATGTGCAACATACGTTTCTTCTTGGTTGTCTGCCTCCCTGTTAAAGGACATGCACTCCAAGGGTGGGGACTATGGTTAAATTCTTTTCTCCATGGCTGCAAGAGCTTAGATCCAGTCCTGGAAACTGGTGAACCTCTAAATGAGTTAAAGCATTTTTTTCTTTCTTCAATTTTTTTTCCCCCTGCTCCTGATGAAGGACAGGATGAAACAGGAGGATGGGGTGGGGGGAGAACAGAGAGGAAGGGAGGGGATGAGAGGGAAAGAGAAGATAGAAACAGGGTGGGAGAAGAGAGGTGTGGAGGGAAAGGAGGGGACCACAGGGCAGGGAAGAGGAGAGATGGGGACAGAAAAGGGGGCAGGTGACATGAAGGAAGACAAAGGGAGAGTAGCCTCTCATTAAGCAACATCTGCCCATCCCTGCTAAACAGGAACGTGGCATAGAAATATTTTCTGAACTAAGTCAATTGTTCTCCAAACTGAGCAACATATTATTTTTAAGAATAAATAGGCTATATGGATGAAGATATCTTAATAAGCCTTTAAGTGCTCCCTTACATTTCCTACAGCCTGAAAATGTAGCTAGTGTGCTTAGTATGTTTACATAGACATCTCACTTATATTTATAAATATATCTGTAGAATTGCAGCTTGTTCTGTCTCTGTTTTACCCCACAAGAATGTAAAACAGTGTATTTCCATTTTGGTTCAGAGAAGAGAATTTTGCTAAATCAATTAGTTGGCGGGTTCATTAGGGAATTCCGAAGCCTAACACAGAACTCACTATGTGCTAGTTAATGCCTAGACTATATCATCTTCCACATCTAACCTAGTTTCTTCCTAAACTGTGATGAAGACATTCTTTCCTCCATCATATCCCATTCCCTTTTATTTAAAATGTCTTTAGGGCTCCTAACTATTGCTTCAGGTTTGGTCTGAAAACCGTAGACATCTTGTAGATTCTTTTCTCAAGTATCAGCAAGCTAGAGATTCAGATGTGCTTATTTTTTATTGAACTCTTTTTCATTGAACTCAGAAGGTAAAAGCTCCAGGTAGCTTTTCTTGTAAAATGACAGGGACCTTCTTAATTGGGCCAAACCCTAAAAAGTAATTTAAGGTCAGCCTCTCTGGTTCAAGTAATTTTTCTCCAGCCCTATCAGGTGCCTTGGCAAATGATTATTACTTCTCTTTGCTCAGTAAAATGTGAATATTATATATAGCTTCCCTCTGTAAGTATAGACACTGTACATTCTTTCCCTTTTGGGATGACTCATCCTGTGTGCACCTATGTGTGTATAGCTGTTGTATGCATGTGTGTGTGTGTGTGCATGTGTTTGTGTATGTGTATGTGTTTGGATGGGGATGTGAGGTGAGAAGAGCACTAGCCTTTAAGTTAAGGACGACTTTCAGAGTCCAACACTCCATCCCTTACCCTGCCACTGATGCCCTTTGATGATTTCCAGAAGTTGACAATAGCTTTCCAAGTGGTACATTTAGTTTACAACAGTGATCCTAGTGATCTGAGTTTTTCAGCTTGTCATAGGCTACTGGTTCCCATTTTGATCTTCAGGTAAACCCAGTGTATTTGGGGGTTATTATCTATTTTATGCCTTCTTTTTTTCTTTATCTTTACCAGATTCTGTATTTCCTTCCATAATTCCCAGCCTATATTAACCTTGGCCAGTATTTCTCTTTAATTTTATTCTTTCTTATGATGTTTGATAAACAAGTCACAGATACAACCATTGCCTTCTTTCAGAGAGAAGTCTCATCCTTTAGAAAAGCCCCTTTTATTTATTACATTATGGATTCCATTGCTCACTATGGGCTATATCCAAACTCACATTCCTAAAGAATAAGTTATAAGTTGTTTTAATGTGCCATATATCTCTCATCTAATAATAAAGATCATTTGCCATTTGTTATTTCATGTATTCAAGTAGTTTATATACTGAGCACTTATATACTGCCAGGAACAGCCAGATATTCTGTAATCAGCTTGGAAGTTAACATGAATATTGAACTCTGGAAACGATCCCAATTTTATATGGTATCAGACTGATTAAAATTAGATTTGGAAACACAGGGATTTGGTACGAGAACACTAAGCATCTAAATTTTAAAAATCACTTTTTAAGTATACTGGGCCAATTGAAGAAAGGCACTTCGAGGGAAAGACATTGAGAAATCACGAGAAGATCGGAGCACCTGGGTGGATCAGTGGGTTAAACATCTGACTCTTGATTTCAGCTCAGGTCATGATCTCACGGTTTATGAGTTTGAGCCTTGCATCGGGCTCTGTGCTGACAGCACAGAGCCTGCTTGGGATTCTCTCCCTCCTCTCTCTCTGCCCTCCTCCGCTCCCATCTCAAAATAAATAAATACAATTTTAATAAACTTAAAAATATATACCTATTTAAAAAAAGAAATCACCAGAAGGCAATAAGAAGGACTATGATGAAGGATGAAGGTAAAGGTGAATGAAGGTCGTGGAGCAGTGGGCAGAAGGTCTTATTAGAATAAGATGGAACTATGAAGGCATTGATAAATGTTGAAAGGGCAGCCAAGATAAATGCACCAAAGTAGCTCTGTTTGGAAACTGCAATGACCCCTTCCTCCAAGGTTCAGATTAAACCACTTTTATCTAAGAGAAAGAATCGGGGTTTCTGACTGCAGATCTTTGCTGGAAATCTGCTAAGAATTCACCTCTCCTCCTATTTCAGTTTCCAAAGAAGTACTCTAATTCACTGTCAGAATTTGTTCACTCCGGTCTCTTCCTCCAAGCAGTGAGATGAAAAGACAATGTCTTAGACCTGGAGTCCCATCTTCATTATTGCTTTGAGCGTCTTCAGATAACTGAGGTAGCAAACTTTTCTTATAATTAGAATGGGGCCTAGTCATACTTGGCTGTATGAGCAATTCTGTCTTCTCGGTTACTTGCATTTGTGATTGCACCCAAGATTGTTGTAGGTCAAAATGTTGTGCTATGTTTAATAATAGAAATATGGGTATGAATATATAGATATTATAAAGAACCAAAAAAAAAAAATGGAAAGGCAAAAAGCCACGATATTATGTCAGCTTAAGGCTGCAAACAGGTGACATATAGAAAGTATGAGTCTGGAGTGTGTAGGACCTGTAAGGACTGGATGTAACAGAGGATGGATTGGAAGCAGTCCAAGGAAGCTGATCTCAACAGAGAATGTAGAGGAAAATAAAATCGTTAGATCTAGGAGAAACATCTAGACAAGAACAATTAATGCTGCTTTCAAGTGACTTCCCAAATGCAGTAGGGTAATTAATTTTTTTCATTCCTTCTTTTAAGAACCAACAGGCTTGAGGAAATGGCTTTAATCTTTGGTTGTAAAACATGTTAAAGAAGAGAAGTTCAATTTCTATGCTAAATTAAAGACAGCAGGGGTGCCTGGGTGGCTCAGCTGGTTAAGTGTCTGACTTTGGCTCAGGTCGAGATCTCACGGTTGGTAGGTTCAAGCCTCCTGTCAGGCTCTGTGCTGACAGCTCAGAGCCTGGAGACTGCTTCAGATTCTGTGTGCCGCCCCACCCCCCCAACCCCTGTTCATGCTCTTCTCTCTCTGTCTCTCAAAAATGAATAAACGTAAAAAAATCTTTTAAATAAAATAAATTATACACAGCAACTTTCCATCATTGTTTTGGGGGGAGGGGTAGTTTATCTGTTAACTTAAGTGGCTTAATTTACACACAATATCCACTCCTTGCAAAAAGCCTTGGTAATAGGAAGTCAAAAACATTTGTTATGAAAATAATTCACCATCTTCTAAGCAGGTTCACCAAAGCATCAGTTCCGCCTTAGGATAGGGTCTGCAAGGTTTTAAAGTGGTAATGTTCCTTACAAGATAAAAAGCATATTGGAAAAAGAATTAAAAGCAAGGGAAAAGAAGAGTTGCAGCACAGATGGCCTGATTTGTAATGGGAAAAGAGGTCAGGAGTAATATAGCATTCCATTTCATTTCTAAGATGAAAAATACCTACATATTGGCAGAAAAGGTCTGTTCTTCTGATTCAGCCAAGAAGGTCAGGTCAAAACTTTATCTTTTAAAGAAATAGATCAGGTAATTGGTTGTTGAAAGTAATTGAAAGTTGGCACAATTGGAGAACCATTTCCCCTGAAGACTCACTCCTTTTAAACTGAGCAAATGTCAGAACCAGACATTAAAAAGCTAATGTTTGTCTTCTAATTCTCAAAGACTTTATTGTGTGTATTTCCTGTGGACTTGTGTACATGAACTTTCTTAGGTTTGAGTAAATGGTTCATACCAGGCTGCCTCTGACCACTGATCCCTTAAATGGAAGCAACATTTCAGAAATTATTAGTGGACTTGAAATGGAAGGAACCATTTGTAACTCTTTCACACCCAACACCCTCTTTTTGTAACAATCATTCTTTGTGTATTAGTATTTGACTTCTGTTAATTATTTTAAACAAAGACACACAATATAACACAAATAAGGGCCTTAATCTCTTCAAATCCCACTTTTTCCTCAGGCAAAAAAAAATGTATATATCTACCTATAGGTGATTGAATGGATCACACTTTTTTTTTAAAGAACATTTGCATTGCTATCACTTTGAGCTTTTCAGAAAAAATGTCACTAATTATGACATTACCATTGTTTTGGGGGAATAAAAGGATTTTTTTGTTATTTGGGGTTTTGATTCTTCTCTTTAAAGATCTAATTAAACCATGTACAGGACTTTAAAAATTCAAGTACTACTAAACGGCTTTCAACATAAGCAACATTGCACTCTGTATATCTTCCAGCTGCTCAATACCTACTCCTTGCAGATAACTATTTTCAACGCATAGCTGTTTATTCTGGTATATACCTCAATATTAATCAATACTATGTTTGTGCTATTATTTCTTTTTTAGCTTTATTGAGGTATAATTGATAAATAAAATTATATTTAAAGTGAACATCATGATGAATTGATATATATCTAGTGAAATGATTCCCCCATCTAATTAATTAACACATCCATCACCTCACATATTTATCTTTTCCTGTGTGTGTGAGAACATTTAAGTGCTACTGTCTTAAAAATTTCAGTTTTACAATGGTGTTACCAACGATAGTCACCATGTTGCACATGAAATCTTCAGATTTTATTTATCTTAAAATATTATTCATCTTAGGGGAGCCTGGGTGGCTCAGTCGGTTAAGTGGCCGACTTCAGCTCAGGTTATGATCTCACGGTTTGTGAGTTTGAGCCCCACCTTGGGCTCTGTGCTGACAGTTCAGAGCCTGGAGCCTGCTTCAGATTCTGTCTCACTCTCTCTCTGCCCCCTCCCCCACTTGTGCATACTCTCTCTCAAAAATAAATAAATTAACTTAAAAGAATATTACTCATCTTAGTTATCAAAAAAATTGTTAACTATGTGTGGTGATGGATGTTAACTAAACTTATTGTGATGATCATTTTACATATACATATATATATCAAATCATTATGTTGTACACATAAAACTAATGCAACGTTATAGGTCAATTATATCTCAACAAAAAGATGACGTTTTTGTCAATTAAAAAATTTTAATTTATATACAGTAAAATTAGCTTCTGTTTTGATGTACAGTTCTGAGTTTTAACACACGTATAGATTCACATAAGCATCACCACAATCAAGTCAAAGAACAGTTCCATCACACCAAAAAATCCCCTCATCTTGAGCCGCCCTCACCCACATCCTAATCTCTGAGAACCACTGATGGAGCTGAAACCTGTCACAGCAGCTTTGCCTTTTCCAGAATGTCACATGTATAGAATCACACAGCGTGTAATCTTTTGAGACTGGCTTCTGTAAGGGCTCAATTCTTCACTCTGTTTTTACACATCTTGTGACAGCTTTTGTTCCAGACTATCTCTGAGGCCTTTGCTATGATAATCTCAAGGCTGTTTGCTAAAATGGAGGTAGGTGTTCCCTCGGAGGCAGAGGGTAGATTTATTTACTGACCAGGATTGTAATGATTATAAGGCAAACGTTGGGTAGGATTGCTTGAGGCCCCTTTATAAGACTGGGTTTTCTGAGGTGGAGTTCCTTTGCTGTGACAAAAAATCCACAGTCCTTTCTCTCTCTCTCTCTCTCTCTCTGTCTCACCTGGATCTGCCTCTGTGTCCCTGGGTTAGGGGCTAGGGGAACTGATTTGAACATTCACCTTATGCTATGCATGCTGCTGTTCTGTGGGTAACAAAGGCCTTTGTCTCTGACCTAGGAGTCTCCTGTCTTCTGCCCCACCTATGAAACTGTGGCAGGCTAAATTGTTCCCTTGAGAGGAGAGTAAGACTTCAGACCCTTCATAATTATTTAAAATTGTTTTTAATCTTTATTTATTTTTGAGAGAGAGGCAGCATGTGAGCAGGGGAAGAGCAGAGAGAAGGAGACACAGAATCTGAAGCAGGCTCCAGGCTCCGAGCTGACAGCACAGAGCCTGACGTGGGGCTCGAACTCACAATCTGCGAGATCATGACTTGAGCCGAAGTCGGACGCTCAACTGACTGAGCCACCTAGGTGGCCCCAGACTCTTCATAATTCTTGATGCTTCTTCCATTTGGCACTATGTGTTTTGGATCTTACATGTACCAGTTGTGCATTAGTCTCCTAGGCCTGTCGTAACAAAGTCCTGCAAACTGGGTGGCTTAAAGCAATAGAAATTTAGAGGCCTCTGTATCCCTCTCTCTGCCCCTCTCCCCCTCTCAAAAATAAACATTAAAAAACAATAGAAGTTTATTGTCTTCCAGTTCTTGAGGTTAGAAGTCTGAAATCAAGGTGTAGGCAAGGTGTTGTTCCTCTGAAACTTGTAGGGGAATCTCTCCTTGCTTCTACCTAGCTGCTGGTGGTTTGCAAGCAATCCATGGAGTCCCTTGGCTTGTAACTGCATAACTCCAATCTCCGTCTTGGTCATTGGATGACATTTTCCCTGTGTGTCTCTGTCTTCACATGAGCACCAGTCGTATTGGGTTAGGGGTCCAACCTACTTTAATAATGACCTCGTCTTAACTGGTTACATCTGCAACAATCCTATTTCTAAATAGGGTCACATTTTTAGGTACTAGGGGTAGGAGGGATTTCAACATATCCTTTGGGCAAGGGGACACAATTCAATCCAGAACAAACAGTGCGTTTCTCTTTATTGCTAAGTAGTATTCCATTAAATTGGAGGTACCACCTTTTGTTTATCTATTTGCCTGTTGAAGGACACTTGGGGTGTTGTTTCCAAGTTTCAGTAATTGTGAGTGACACTGCTAGATACATTTGTGTACAGAGTTTTTTATGAGCATAGCATTCTTTTCTTTAAGGTAAATATCTAAGAGGGGCTTTCTGGGTCAAAATGGTACCTTTATCTGAAACTGCTTAACATTTTAAGAAACTGTTTTCCAAAGTGGCTGCAACATTTTGGATCCCCTCGAGCAGTGTATGAGAGTTCCAGTTGCCCTGCATCCACACAAGAAGTGAAGTTATCATTTAAAAAACTTTCGCTGAATGTGTGTGTGTGTGTGTGTGTGTGTGTGTGACCATTCAAAGAGCCATTTGGTGCCATCCCACTGTGACTTTACTTTGTATTTCCCTAGTGACTAATGATGTTGAGCACCTTTTCGTGTGTGCATTTGCCACTCATATATCTTGTTTGGTGTGATTGTTCACATCTTTTGCTCATTTTTAAAATTGGTTTGTTTGGTTGTTGTATTTGGAGAGATTTCTTTACATTCTCTATACAAGTTATTTGATAGAGAAATGATTTGAACACATTGTCTCCCAGACTATGGTTTACGTTGTGTTTCATTTTCTTGATGCCCTGTGCAAGGCAAAAACATTGTAATTTTGGTGAAGTTCAATTTATCATTTTTCTTTTCTTGTATAGCTTTGTGGTTTTTAGTGTCATACGTGTGAAATCTCTGCCAAACCCAATGTCACAGAAATACATTCCTGTGCTTTCATGTAAAGATTTTATATCTTGTGTTTTTAATTTTTTAAAAACATTTTTTAAGTTTTGTTTTATTTTTGAGAGGGAGAAAGAGAGACAGCGCAAGTGAGGGAGGGGCAGAGAGAGAGAGGGAGACGGAGAATCCCCAGCAGGTTCCACCTCATGGAGCCAGATGCAGGACTTGAACTCATGCAACTGTGAGATCATGATCTGAGCTGAAATCAAGAGTTGGACACTTAACTGGGACACCCAGGTGCCCCTATAGCTTGTGTTTTTAAGTTTGAGTACCACCATTTGAGTATGATCCATTTTGAGTTAACTTTGCATAAGGTGTGATGTGGAATTTACTTATTTTTTTTTGCCAGTGTCATTTGATGAAAAAGTTATCCTTTATTCATAGACCTGTCTTTGTACATTTCTCAACTGACCATTTGTGTGTGTCTATTTCTGGACTCTATTTTGTTTCATAGATTTATGCTTCTATTCTTTCATCAATGCCATGCTATTTTGATTACTGTAGGGTTCAAGTATATTTAAAAATTGAAGCATAATATATATATATATTTAAAAATAAAAATATGTTTAAAAACCAAAAATGGTTTGGCTATTCTAGATCATTCTCCTTTCAATAGAGATTTTAAAATCAACTTGTCTATGTCTAGAAGAAAACCCTGCTAAGGTTTTTATTGCAATTGCATTAAATCTGTAGACTCATTTGAGAAGAAGTAACTTAAGTATGTTAAGTTTCCAAATCCATGAACTCAGCATGTCTCTCCATTTCTTGAAATCTTTTTTTGCTTTATTTCACTAGCACCTTATAGTTTTATAATTTTTGCTTTCAATTGTCATGCATATCTTAAATAAGTTAAGATACCAAAAAAGTCTATTACTTTAACTCAAATAGTTATTGCTACTCTTTAAAATTCACTCAGTAACTTTCCCTTTGCTGTTTCTACCAATCTTAAAATACTGTATCTTACACTTTGTCCAATCCTTATTAGGCCCCTACATAGAAAGATAAACCTTAGCCAAAAAAAAAACAAAAACAAAAAACACCCAAAAAAACCACCTTCATAAATATTATCCTTTTTCCTTGCTCCTTTAGATTGACTTAGACTCTGCCAAGTTAGAGGTTGCATGACTGTGGTAAAAAAGAACTTCATCTTTACTTTATTTATAAGTTACTTTGGCAGTATTTTCCAGTGGTCAGGTAGTGTTGTGTTAGAAAGCTATGCCAGCAGTTGTGACTGTCCTTTGGAATCATGAAGACAGAAGCCAAAAGAAAAATGGTGTGAGACGAAGCCTGGAAAAAGCCTAGGTCATTGATGATAATGTTAAGCCACCCACCAAATCCTAGGACCACACAGTCCCAGATGTCCTTGTCAGTAACTGTACGTGTTAGCATGGCTTGAGCACAGTTATTCAGGAATTTGGTTACTTGCAGTTGAAAGACGTCCTGATAGAAATAACTGGTGTGGCTCACTCTTGCCTACCATTCTCTTTGTGCACCCCACCCTTCTTATGTTTTAACCCCAAGGGTTGACATATCAGGGTTTTTCTGGAATTTCTCCTTTGCTCTTACTTTTTCTCCCAGGCTGGAGTGTCTTCCATTTTCCTTCCTAACTTCCCTCGTCTACCAATCTACCTTCACAGGAAGGTTCCAATCAAATGTCATTTCTTCTAGGAGAACTTTCTGACCATGCATACCTTCCCAATGCCAGCTCACACATACGTGTTCACACACACACACACACACACACACTTTTCATCTTCAGAATATTTATCGTAGGCACTCATGCGATGCAGCATATGGCTAAATGCCACAGCAAAACCTGAAGTTTATTGAGTGGTTATTTTGTGCCAGCCACCAGGATGAGTACTTTCTTTGCTTTGTCCTTAATCCCTACGGAAAGTTTAGGAATTAATTACTCTTATTGCCCTCATTTTACCAAGGAACAAATCAGGTTTAGAGAGGCTTTAGCAAGTTTCTCAAGGTCACACAGATAACCATTGAGGAGCAGAGCTATAAATATTCCAAACTAGGTCTGACTCCAGACCGGAACTCCTGTAGGGAACATTACACGGAAGTGAGTATGTGTGGCACGGAACGTTGCTTTGTTTTCACGCTACCGCATCTCGTGAGAGGAAAGACGGTCTCGAATTTCATTGTGTTCTCTCTGCGGGCATGTGCCTAGCACCGAGAGACGGTGACGGGCACCTGTTAATCAAAAGGCAGTCATCCTCTCGGAGGGCCGGAGCTCCCACCTGCTCACACCCAGCACTGTCCCAGGCCCTAGTTGAGGTCTTCTCTACAAACACACCTATCTTTATTTAGCCTTTGGCCACCCCTGTCAGAACTGTGAGAAGCTCATTCTCACTATGGTGTTAGCAATGGACAATGGCTGTGGTTTCCTTCTCTATGTGTATTTCTTAATGGGCTTTTGGAGAAAGTGCTGTTGAACCCAAAGGAAGGGCTCTTTCATGGTAAGACTTCAAGTATATTATGAGATTCTTGAAGATAAACTGTGCTTCAAGAAGCATTGTTTGAACAAATTATGGAAAGCTGGTTGTTAGAGTGGGCAGGCTGGTGTGCAAGCAGCTGTCTTTTGAATATGAGAGCATTTCATTCTCTTCAAGACACATGAGGCTTTTTGACTGATTCCTCACAGAGAAGCATCCAGATACTTTACCACCCTAATCTCCTTTTTCTGGGTGAAGTATTATAAATTTAAAAATGCCACTGCCTTCTCCCCACTACCCATTCAGTAGCCAGTGTTGAGGTTTCCATAAATACTTAACTAACTGCCATATTTTCTTCTAAGTTCATATTCATTAAGCAACTGTAAATGAAAATTAAATTCATTATACATAATTAGGTGTAGCAACAATGGTAAAAATACTTGTCCATACTAGATTTTGTTGATTTGGAAATATAGGGCTGAATTTTAAATTTGCTATAGAAATAAAGTAGAGCATGGTTTCTCAAACTTTTCTGATCATAAAAATTTTGGTGGATACTTATTAAAATATGGACTTCACTCCAGACCTTCAGGCCCAAGAAGATACTCAATGAGAAAGAGTTGGGCATACTGAACTGGGGTGTTTCAGCCATCCTTCAATGAAGATTTGGCACTTTGACTCTGGGACAAGCCACTTCACAAGACCATGAAATGAAAAACACTTTTCTTCTATTTCCCTACTTGCCCTTCTTGCAAAAAACATTATGCCAGCCACTGTTACATGCTGAGAAAACAAAGATAAGCCCCAATTCTCACTGGAGAGTCAAAGACAATAAACAATTATACACAGTGTGTTAAGTGTTAAAATAGAGATAGTACAGGATACTATGCATTTACAGAGGAGGAAATGCCTCGTCTGAGTAAGGCAAATTCCATCTCTGTAAAAGTGAGGTCATTCCACATAGATGATGTATGAATAAAGACTCAGAGGCTTAAAGAAACCTGGTGTTTTCTGAGCTTTTTGAAATGTCTGGCATGGCTGAAGCTCAAGGTCAAGTTGGGGAAAGTGGGGGAGGACGAGGCTGGCGAGAGTCAGGTTGTGAACAGCCTTACACACCACCTTGAAGAGGTTGGACTTAGTCTTGTAGACAAGAAGGTGCTGTTGGGAAGAAACCTAGCTATCCCAGCACTTGGTATAAAACGACTTCAAAATATAAACTTACAAGAACACCTTAGGACTGGATTTGTTCGGAGCTAATATTCTACCACAGTCAGTTTGGTGCTTTGTTCATCTAGTGGGGACACCTCTCAGCTGACATCTTACAGAGAAGCACGATGTGCAAAACAGATAAAAAGGCTGCTTTGGTTGATGCAGGAAGCTCAGCCCCATGACGGTGTTCCTGTAAACACATGGTTCTAGGGAACAGTTTGCAAATCAAAGTTCTAGACTCTCAAGAGACTGAATAATTGAATGGATATTTGGAATCCTACTGTTGAAGGGTAGCTTGAATATTATCTTTGAAGAAAGCCCTTCAACTATGTCTAGTATAGCTTCTTGTGTGCAGCATCATGCAGGAGATGCTCGTGGCACTGGGTCAAGTCTGCCTAGGTATTAACATTTCCAGTGAAGGAAGGTACCCACATTCTCTCCTGTAGTTTACCTTCTGCTGAAGCAGCTTCATTCATTAGCAACTTGTGCTTTATGACAAGTAGGCGTTTTTATCCAATTTAAGCAAGGTCTTTTGGAATAACCAACCCAATAGTATAGCGATCATGTCAACTTCTATTCACTTTTCAGTTTTCTTCAATCTTTATTTAAAACAGACCCTCTCCCTTGCTGGGTCTCCACTCTCCTACATACATGCATTCCAATATGTCAGTGTTGCCTCTTGAAAATGTGATCACCAGAAAGAGGTTCAAAATTTCTTTCCCTACTTCTTGCCTCCCATCACTACAAATGCATTTATGGAAAAGTGCATTTATCATGAAAGGGCCTCACCAGGGACTTTTCTTGTTAACATTACCATAAAATATATCAAGCAGGAATATCCATGAAACAGAGGCAAAATGGCATTAAAATGCATGTTAAGTCAGACATTGACTCACTATCTGATGGAATGCTAACATTTAACATCATAACGAACACTGATATATTGTCCTGATTGCCATTCTCTGTGTGTGTTGCGGAAAAAAATAAGAATCTAGAAGAACAGTGAGAGAACGTAGTAGAGACTCGATGTTTGTTGAATGAATAAAGTGCAAAGCCACACACCAAGGGAAATGGCCATATCTTTAGTTTGGGGAGCTCAGATTTGTTGAACTCAAGGGGCTTCCAACTTTGAAGAAATACAGGCAGTCAGGCAGGGCAAACTGAAAGGTCTCTGCTTAACTGAGTGTGACAAGGGGGATCCAGTGAGTGGGACATGAAGTAGTCCAGTAAAAGTGTGAGACATTTTAGGAAGGCCATCCCCACCATCCCTCCTGTGGTGCTGGCTTCACGTTGGGGCCCTGTTTTCAAGACAGAAAATTGGATGGGTACTAAAGTTGATTATTTCCCATGAATGTGATGAGCTGGGGGGCGGGGGAAGAAATGTTTCAGCACAAGATCACTCTGGGGGCTGTAGTGTCACCATGACACTGTCTGGGCTGATGACATAAGACACTTCCACTTTGACACTCTACCCTAAGCCATGCCACTGTCCATGTACAGGGATGTCCCCCACCTCACCGCTTTGTTCCCCTCATCATACAAGTTTAGTTTCTGAAGATTTTTCTTTCTTCAAAAATATTTTAAAAGAATAAAAGTAGAGAATACTTTGGATAAGAAATATTGCCAACCTAAGGTCGGTCAAATCTAGCTCTTACTCCTTAAAAAGCTAGATGACAAGTCAGCACTGAGTTTGAACCTCTCAAGAGGTAAGTCACCTTAGGGGAGGGTGAAGGAGGGGACAGGAGGCTGTTTCTGTGTGTGTGTGTGTGTGTGTGCATGCACGCGTGTGTGTGTGTGTGTGTGTGTACAGCCAAAGGTCCATTGGCATAAATAACTCAAAAATCCAACAGTTTCTCCAAAAGTGAAAGAGAAAGCTCTAATAACTGATGATCTGCCAGTGTTATCTTTTTTGGAGAAATAACTTCAGTTCTCCGTTGATCTCTTTGGTAGACTGAGCTATTCTGAAAAAATATACAGCATTACTTTCTTAACTACTGACCAGAAAGACGAAGCAATACTCACATCAACTCCTTATTTTAATGTCAAATGTTTATTTCTATGCCATAGTTGCCTCAGCACAATTTGTAAAAGAAAGGAATCCCCCCAAACGAATTTTCTTCTTCTTCTTCTTCTTTTTTTTTTTTTGGGTCAGGATATTTTCTCTGCAGTTATAAGAAAGAAAATAAACACCTCAGTATCAGAATTACCATTTCTTTCACATCGTTCTAATAGGCTGCATCTAAATATTTTCCTTGGATGTCATTTTTTAAGGATGGAAAAATATCCACAGGAAAACATGTTTGTAGTCATTAAAATGAATTTGGGATAGTCTTTGTCAGAGAATATATCTAGAACATCTTTGTTTTGGTACACTATATCACTAATTGCCATATTCTTTAATTATTTAATGTCACAAGCATACTTTATTACATAAAACAAAGTGCACTGAAAATGAACAATGTTAGAAACAAACTGGAATCTGGTGTATCTTAAATCTTCGGGTGATTAGATATTAGCCGAAGTGCCAGAATACAAATTTCATATCCATACAAATGCAACTCTCTTCTGTGATGAAAATGCACTTAGCAGCTTAGTTCTTTTCGCTTTAGCAGACAGGGCATCCAATACAACTGAAACAACCTGATAACAATTTTTGTTTTTCAATAAAAAGGAATGCTCTGGTTTCTTAACTGGCTCCCACATTCGAGGGAGCCAGAAGATGGCATTTGCTCTTTTAAATACATTTCTCTTGTCTGATTTGAGACACAAATCCACCAAGATTCTTACAGCGGAAGTAGGCACCCACCACACCTTACGTCACCAGGACCTCGGAGAAGCCTGGTGGAGTAAATCTGTGATGCGTGGTGTGGGCCCAGCACCTAGAAGAGAGCATGGTGGTTGTGAACATAACTCCCTTCAGCAGACTCAGTGAAAGGATGAGAGTTCTTTAAGTTCATGCACATTTTATTGAGTAGTAATATAAAATGCTTTGTCTTTGTCATTGTTACAAGTGCATGCTTTGATTGCCAACATTTCAGAAGTCAAATTACAAAGGCAAGGCTTTAGGCTGTAGTGAATTACTTGGGCACTTATACAATTGTTAAAAAATATGAATGGACTTTTGTTGTTGTTTTCAGAATGAACCAGTTGTAACCCGTAACTGATATACAAAGGGAAAAAAGTGAAAAAAGTACATATTTTGTGGCACATGACAGAACAGAACAAAAGAACTAAACCGTGATGACATTAACAGTTACCATGCATTTAGAGTTTCACATGTAACTACAAACTTATTTAAATTTCACAAGGTTTGCTAAACATGCTAACCATCTATATGTGCACTGACAAGCTTATGTTAAAAACTTTTAAGAATACTCTCCCCTTTAGATTTTTTCAAAGCTTTTTTGATTACAAAATTTCAAAGGCATTAAGCATTTTAGAGAATATAAAGTACGCCAGTATACATATATTTCCAGTATATGTCAGACCACTAAGCGCATTACAGTCCCATACAGGCCGATACAGCCATTTTTTTTTCTTAAAAAACATGCATAGGCAGATTTTTTTTTTTTACAGAATATAGATGCTTTATCACTGTACTTAATATGGTGTCTTGTTCACTATACTTAAAAATGCACCACTCATAAATATTTAATTCGGCAAGCCACAACCAAGACTTGATTTATCAACAACGAAAAAAAAAACCCTAAATATAAACAGCAAAAAAAGATAGATGTAATTATTCCAGTTTTTTTAAAACTTAAAGAAAAGAAAAGATATTCATTGCTAAATTAATAAGATAAGTGTTTATATGGAAAGAAGGGCATTCAAGCACACTAAAGAAACCTGAGGTAAGCATAATCTGTACAAAATTAAACTGTCCTTTTTGGCATTTTAACAAATTTGCAACATTCTTTTTTTTTTCTTTTTCTGTTTTTTTTTTGTTTTTTAAGACTGCCTAATTCATTTTATAGCCATTGTCTGACAAGAGTAGCAAAACATTATCAATAAATAGTCCTTATTTAGTTTGTACATCATTTTGTTAAAAATGTTTGATGTCATCCATTTTTAGTGCTGCAACTGTAAACGTACAATAGAGTAAGAAATTAGACAAAGTTTTCGTGTCCAGTAACATAATAAAAGACCTTTCATTAACCTATCTAGAAGTCCCCAATGCAGTAGGAAAACATGTTCATTCCCCTAACATTGCAGTATATACTAGCGTTAGCTTTCTTTTTAAAGTTTTTTTTCCTATAAGCATTTTTAAAAGGCATACCCCAAAGAGGTGTTTAATCACCACCCCCACCAAAATATAGTTTATTATCTCTCTCCCTCTTTTTTAATGATAGTGTAAACTGAATCCAATTCCTGGCCCCCAGAGCAAATAAGCTACCATCAGAGGCAAGAACACCCAACTGCTGATAGGCAGCAATCCCCATCATGCCCTGCAGCTCAAAAAAAAAAAAAAAAAAAGTGAACAGGAAGTGGTCACTGGATATTGCTGCTATTACTGCCATTGCTGTCCGTGCCGTTAGTCTCTGTGGCGAGAGCCTTGTTGATGGAGTTAAGGTTGGCGTCAGAGGGCATGGCATCTCTGCGAGGTGGCATCCTCTCGTTAATTCGGTCTAAGCCCTTGGCCTCCTCGAAGCTAGTGATCTTATGTTGTGGTGAAAATCCTTTGATGGCTAAACAGAAAATCATTTAAAAAAAAAAAAAAAAAGAGGAAATATTAGGTTAGCCGGAGGAGAGCAAAGGGCACAGCTTTGCATCAGGTGAGGTTAGAGATTTCGCAGTGAGTGAGGGGGAGTCCTTTAGTAGAGGACAAAATGACGGGACCTGAACACAACACAACAGACTCCTTACCATACCCGAAGATAACCAAAAGGTTTGAAAACAGCCAATGTCTCTTGCCAACCAAAATGTCCTCTTCAAGTGAGTAAAATGTACATATCTCTGGGTCTTCATGAGACTTTAGATCAACGAAATCCAAAGTGGATAAGTAAGGAAGAGGGTTGCTACCAGGGACAGGTATCTAGACTGAGCATCAACTGTCCACATCATGAGCATGATTACTGCATCAAACACCCTCACCTAGACAGACCGTAACACAGCTCTACTTCTGCTTTTCCCCTGCGCTAACAGCAAATTCAGTAGAGTCAGGTGAGCGAGGTCTAAAAGTCTAGCAGAGGGCTTTAGAGTGGAAGCTAAGAGGAGCTACAAGATGAATTAACTTTGGGGGCGTTGCCATGCCATCTCAGAATCCCAGAAAGACCTTCTTGGTAAACAACTCAATGGTGGCATGAAGAAAAAACAGAAATTATAAACTCCTGCTTCTCCAGCTCATCTTTGGAAGCAAGTGGAGCGGGTGATAAGAGGAACTCAGAAAAAATCATGAGGATGAAGTAGAAAAACGTTGTCTGCCCTTCAGCAGCAAAACATGATGTTCAGATCAAACTGATGTTCACCTGGTATCCGTTACTGCCTAAATCAAAGAAAAACTCTTTCTTAGTGGATCAGTATAGATATAAGTAAAGTAACGGTTCAAGAATAAGGAGAAAATGCCTTTCATAACTTTCAGCAAAAATGACAGGATTGGTTTGGGCCCTTTTCAGTGAAAGCATGGAATTCTCAAGAGGCAGTATGGATATTTGAGTTTTTTCATTAATTAACCCTTAGTGTGCTCCCGAGATAGACAAGGCATTTGTGCAAGAAACTTAAAGATTTCTTTAGTCAGTGCATGCACCAACCAGTGAGCTGAGAATAAAGTACGTAAATGGGCAACCAATGACATCAGTTTGCTTTACTTCCTGTGATGTGCAAGCCAGATTTCGAAGGGCCAATCACCAGTGCTGAACTGGGCTGCATCTCCATGGCTGATCAAGGACAATCTCATGGTACATTTATCCTCCCCACCTTATATGGTGGGGGGTGGGGGGGTGGGAAGGCAAGTAGTTTCTAGCTGAAATGTTGCCAGCCAGTTCTACAGAAATGTGCAGTGCCTTTTATTAGTATGGATGAGAGTCTTCAAAGATAAACACAGTTGCTTCCAAACTCATTACATGATGAGAAATAGTGTGTTACCCCTCTGCACTTTAAAGGTTAGCAAAATGGTGATTAGTCAATTATGAGAGGAAGAAGATGGGGAAATGGGGAAAGACCAAGGCCCAAAGCAAAGCCTCTTTAATTCTTCTCTAAATTGGTAATAAATTGCAAACTAATAGAGCTGTCTAATGAGCACCCACCCTGAAAACGCAATTATTTTGAAGGACAAAATAGTGGCACAGAGTGGTATTCTATTCTTTTTCTAAGCCACTGTGAATATCATTTCATCATAATGAATAAATGCAAAAGTTTGTCAAACGTGGTAATTTACAGAACGATTTTATTAATTTCAATGGCAAATGAAGAGGCTCTAGGTTTTAAAAGCCAATAGGCTGAGAGCATAGAGATTCAAAATCTAGCTAGAACGATGGATGTGTTCGGAATGGGGCTCCATCTCTACTCAAACTGTCTACCCTGGTACCGAAGAACGTGCTCTGCTGTAGTTGCTGGTCAGACAATGGGTATTAGCAATTTACATTGGTAGTATACTTAACACAACACAGAGTCACAGAAACCACAGAAAACAGCCAAACTATCCACAAGAATGCACACGGCAGATTAGAATTTGCCAAAAGGAATAGAGAATTCCCACGTAAATAGCAGTCGATTCACTGCTATTTAGGAAGCAGTTGTATTTTCTCTTACAGGGCTATCATTTCCCCTACTGTATCCAAATCATATGCAAATTCAACAGTCTAAAGTGGCACTTTTCACATCGTTATCAAAGGACCATCCACACACAATTTTGGGAAAAATAAAAAGTGATCTTGCAAGAACAAAATACAACTGAAGAATTTTGTTTTAAAGGGGAACTTCAAATTATTCTTTTTTAAAAAAAATTTCCAGAGGGTATGGCGGGGATAACATTAAAAACGATTTTGATGCGCAGTTCTCTCATAACTGTGTATTTTTTAAGCCCTTGAATTCAAAAGTAGTTTCTAGAGGGTCAATGCAGTTGTCCTTGAGTAGTGCTAGGGCACAGTGGGTGATGTACAGTTCTTGGTGTCCTCGACAGCACCTAGCACAGTACCTGATTCAAAGCAGACAGTCAACAGTCCGCTGAGTGAGGACTGGATCATCACTGTTCTCGTAATGGCCACTGCCACAGCCACTGGGTATCTCTGAACTCTTTATAGTATCTTGCTGGCGCTAACTGTCCTACAAATACCAGTAGGTCAAAATTTGTAAGACTCACAGAACTGTTGATCTCATGCACAGCTGTCTCATGTTGGGATATTTCTTAGAGACATAAATTAGTGTTGAACTACAACAAAGCACTATTCAAATGAACACTTTTTTTTCTTTTTTGCCAGAAACTTCTGAAGACTAGAATTAATAAAGCTATTTTTCTTCTCTCCTTTTCAGTGCTGACTGAAAATGATTTGAGGGAGGGACATGGTTCAGCTCAAGGAATATTATTTTATGCGATATTTGTCGAAACAGCTGCCATAACCCCCACCCCACATCGTTCAAGATATATAATCCTTTGGTTTTCTGTGACTATACTAGGTTCGTTGTATATACGAAGTCAAACATAGCTTTAAGGGAAAAAAAAACAAACAAACAAACCATAAAAGGACATTTTCCCCTTTAAAGCAAGAACATTTTGGTTAATACTGAGCCACAACTGTTAGCCCAACACCCACACACTCTGTACAAGCTACAGCAAAATAATAATAATAATAATAATAATAATAATAATAATAAAATAATAAAAAAAAATGAATACACCCAGCAGAGCCCTTATCTGTTGCAGGTACAACAGAAAGGGGACTGGCCAATTTACCTTCATCAGCCTCAATAGCCTCAACAGTAGCTGAAGAGAAGAAAGGGGGTGCAAAATGAATGAGAAAAATGAGCAGAGGATTTTTAATTCTAAGAACAAATCAGTGACGTTCAAGGGAGCTCAGAGTATTAATGTTCCTGTAAGTGCTGGATTCTGGCACAGACAACAAAACGGAAACGGTATAAAGAAAGGAAAAACACAACGAAAATCAGTCTATTTTATGAGCTGGATACACCTATCTGAGTGAACTGGTTTTTGTTCCTTAATAAATGACAAAATGATTAACCCTTGAGGAACACAGGACAGTTTTCTTTTATTTAGATGGAATTGGTAAGAGACTAGGTTACTCTAAAATGTACACCTGACACAGAAAGGACAATAAAACCACTGCTATGCCTGGTGATTTAGGATTTTAAAATGCCAGACAAAACGGCAGACCTCGAAGCAGTGGCATAACATCAGTGGCATAATTCACACTATTCAATATTAAATAGCGAGATTCCTAGTGCAGCGGAAAAGTGGAGTGTGTGTGTGTGTCTGCGTGTGCGCGAATTCAGAGGAACAATCCAATCAATGCATCAAATACAACTTGATGGTGTATGTAACTCTTCAAAGACAAACACCGAGCATGTCTAGAGTGGTAAAGGAGAAGGGGAAGATGGAGGCAATGATGTATGGAGTCTGGACTCCCTTTGCCAGGCAACCCAATTTAAAGTCAGTTTTCCTTCCCGGAATACCATCTTTGGAAATGAAATTCCTGAAATGCTATAATCAACTGGTAACATGTCAGTTGCAGTAAGAATTCTATCAGCATTTTAAAGAAGAGGCAGTTTAAATACTGAAACCTCAGCATATTTCAGAGGCAACACTTTAAAAGCCCATTGCTTTATCAGCAATTTTTATAATAAGGTTAGCCTCTGTATTCTCACTAGTACACATGTATGAGCCTTTCCACGTTATTAAGGCTAGTTGATATTTCCCTAATTAAGTGCTAAAATGCAAAACTTCTCTGTAACTCCAAAATGTTTAATATTAAAATTCTACCCCTTGACTTTAATTTGCATATTTCTTATAATTTGAAGTTGTAAGACTAGAGAAACAGCCAAATGTGCACTACAATTTTCTTACAGTGCCTTCTAAATCCCTTAAGATAAAAATGTAAAATGTTTACCACCAGGGAGAAAAGCTAAAGAGTAAAGCTTTAAGCAGTTTCTTCTTTTTGACAATTTGAAATCCAGACAGTGGATTTTGAAATTGTTTTAATGTATGTGGTTTAAAATATATAGTGAGTTTTCAAGTTCTCAGGACTAATGGGGTCCCAACCCTTATGTCTATTATATGTGTGTGAGTTTGTGTGTGTGAGAGCTCAACACAGAACAACATGCACCATTGGATTTAACAGAAAGTAACAGAAAAGGAAACCGAATAATCTCAGTTAAAATACAGGTGAAAATCTAGAAACAAAACAAAGAATTTTAAGAACTTAAATAACTTAAGTTCAAAAATAAAGCAAAAAATCTGGAACCGCACCAGCACCAACATATCAGAAATATGCACTGCCCATTATTAAATATATCTTTTCAAAGCAAATGTGGCACACAGTTTCTGATAATACACCTGCTGTACCTTAAAATGTGCTTATCAGAAACTATGCAGATTTCAGTCAATTAGGTAGGTTGCTGTGCATTTTGTGCATATAAATGATTCATTTCTGTTCACTTTTTAGAAAGCATGTTTATTTTGGTGGGAGAAGTCTTGTTTTTTTAAGTTATCAAAATTATTTTTAGATATAAATCAAGGGGAAATGTACTTGGATGTATTTTCCTATCTTCATTTACAAATTTGTGACTTTTTGTGGGAACTAAGACATTGATTTTGGAATAAATTCATATGAAAATAAAGAAAATTATAGTGATGCTGAACATGGCTCTATGTAGCAGGGGTGTGCCTAAGTCAAGTAACCAACCGTAAGAATAGATTCATCTTCTAGATTGAGGGGTAAAGATGGGGGGGGGGGGGGAAGTACATACACACACACTCAAAAAAAGATTCGGGGAAAGATATGGAAAAATAAGCAAGAGGCTGAGATTAGTTTTCAAAATGTTATAGCGTATTTCTGTTTTACTGAGTTTTATTCATTGATTTAAAATCTAATCTAAATTTTCATAAAGTATTATTAAAATTTGACTCTAATTAATGGTAGGATTAGTTAAAATAGCAAGACAAAATTAACAAACATAAAAGAATATATAGTAACTGTGATGTCTGATGTGGTGGCCACTAGTCACATGTGGCTATTGAAAGCAAATTAATAAAAATTAGCTAAAATTAAAAAAATCAGTTTCAGTTCCTTGGTTTGTACTTGCTATATTTCAACTGCCCGATAGCCATATGTTGCCAGTGGCCTCTGTACAGACACAGAAATTTCCATCATCACAAAAATTTCTACTGGACAGCACTCGTCCAGAAAGCTACACATTTTAATAATAATAATAAAAATCTCTACATTAAAGGAAATGTTTTCATTCTTTTCTAAAAATAAAATGTGGTTATATATACTCAGTCTCTTATGTTCTGGATGGAGAAATCAGAGAAAAGACACATAGGACTCCCAATTTCTACTCAAGCAGGTAGCAAAATCACCCTGTTTAATGTTCTTCCATTCTCCACTACAAGCTAGACGGTAACGGATGTGTATTTATATGAGTGTTTATTTTTTCAATCAGACAGCTAACCAGAACATTTAGCAAAAGCGTCATAAAAAAAAATTGTTTTTAGCAACATAACGGCTCAAAGCTGTCCACGCTATCACGTGTGTAGACAAACCTAAGTGAGTCGTCTCCAGGCGGGGGCTGACTATGCGGTTAGGGTGTACATGAGTGGATGGCGGGCGGTGGGGGAAGCCTGCGTTCCAGGGAAGAGGGTGCTATTCTGTCGGACACGACTGGTCAAACTGATGTGGGGTTTCAGCCCTTCCTCCCGCTGAGAACTGAAGACCAAGGCCAAGGCCGAGTTCAAATGGATGAATGAATCAGGCTAACAACACCCTGGACAGAGATGCCCGGGCACACAGTCCTACCGATACCAGTGCGCCTGCTTACCGCTTTGCAGGGTCTGCTTCCCTCCAGAAAGCACTCCGCTGGGGAGCATGCCCGTGGGAGTCAAGCCTTTCAGCGTTAGCACGCTCTCACTCTCTTCTCTGGAAAGGGACAAGGGGACAGAAGACATTAACTTTTGTTTTCTTTAAAAAGAAAGAAAAGACGTGCAGAGGGGGAGAAATGCATACTAGAAGTCACATCTAGGCTCTCCGGATTTTATTTTCCTTAAAACATAGTACGTATATACTTTTAAATGTTTCTTTCTGAGACAGAGTTAGAGAGCAAGCAGGGGAGACGCAAAGAGAGAGGGAGACAGATCCCAAGTAGGCTCCATGCTGTCAGTGCAGAGCCTGAGTTGGGGCTTCAACTCACGGAGGGTGAGATCATGACCTGAGCCAATGTCAAGAGTCAGACACTTAACCGACTGAGCCACCCAGGAGCTCCTAAACATAGTATATTTTTATACATTCATATAAAAGTAATGTGTCAAAGCATAGTTGCTCTGATAGAGTTTATAATTATATGCTTGTGCAAGTTCAGCCTCTTCGGAGTCCTGAATTCACATTTTCACATTTTGCAAGCAGGCATTCAGGATATAGAGTGTTTGCTGGGCACCCTCTGTTGATATGTTAAATATGTTAAAAATGAGCCATGGAGAGTTCTGAGGTAAGTTTTCCAGCCAAGGCTCAGCCCAAGTAAGTGCAACTGACTTCTCTTGGGAGAGAACACCAAAGAGTGTATATATATATATATATATATATATATATATATATATATATATGTAAAAGAGAGATTTTAAAAAACTCCGTGGTTTATGGATTACAGCACCTAGCAGGTACATTCAGGGCCTATTAAGTAATTTTGACATCACATCATGAGCGCACAAATAATGACAACCAGACAGTAAAGCAACCAGTAACATTTCCTACCTTTTCTGTTCAACAGTCTCTTTCCCCACGGATTTGCTAATATGACATTATTGTATTGCTCATCGTGACAACTGTTTTACAGTCTTACGGACATCATCATTTCGATTATATTTATTAGCCACAGCACTATTAATCACTTTGACTTATTAATAAATAACAATTATTAAATAACCATAAAATGGGAATAATACACATAGCAGAATAATTCCACATAGCAGAAACTGTAATCCTACATAATCTGAAAAAATGTTATTATATATATACACACACACACACACACACATAATGTTTACAATATGTAGAACTACCAATGCCACATTTTTACGAAGATGTCTAAGGTGACCCAAACAGAATTCTTTTTTAAAAAGTTTATTTATTTATTTTGAGAGTGAACGAACAGGGGAGGGGCCGGAGAAAGGAAGAGAGAATCCAAAGCAGCATAGAGCCCAATGCGGGGCTCCATCCCAAGAACCGTAAGATCATGACCTGAGCCAAAATCAAGAGTCAGATGCTCAACTGACCAAGCTACCCAAGCGCCGCCCCCCCAAACAGAATTCAAAAGTTATTCCCCCAAACCTACTACTTCTGCAGCCTTTCTTCAACTTCATCTTTTACTTAAGCTTAACGCATCACCCCTTCACTCCTATCCTCTCTCTTTCTACCCCCCTGCACCTCCACTCAATCAGCACACCTTGAGGGTAGAGCCCTCACGGTATTTTCAGGATCTTACCACTTCTCTTTTTAAGACAGCTTTATTGAGTATAATTAACATCCCAACATTATTCATCCATTTAAAGCATCTGACGCAATCAATTGTTTTTAGTGTATTCGCAGAGTTGTGAAACAATCACCATAACCAATTTTAAAATATTTTCATCACCCCAAAAAGAAATCCCCCCAGTATCTGCATGGCTCACTACCTCCCTGCCTTCAAATCTCTGCTCAAGCATCACCCTCTAAGTGAGGACTTCCTTTAGAAGCTACTTAAAATAATATTCACCTTCTATTCTCCCTATCTTTCCTTGCTGATTTTATTTTTATCTAAAGCACTTATGACCCCTGAAAAACTATACAGTTTATTTATTCTCTTGTTTTTTTAAGTATCTAAACCAGAACGGCACTTAGTACATAGTCCCCATTCAAAAAAACATTTACAAAAAGAATGAGTAAAAGGAAAATAGAATGGAGAATGGCAGTGTTATCCACATTTTAGATTTCTATATCCTTTACTGCAGTTTAAAAATATTAGGTTTGAGATGTTTACAAATCGTTGTGTACCCTCATACAGGTATTGCAACCTTTTCAGGCTTCTGTTGTCAAACCAGTAGAGGTCACATAAAGAAAAAATATCTTAAATGCTAATATATGGATTTGGAAATTGGGAGTATCTCTAAACAAATGAACTGGGTGGCTCAGTTGGTTGAGTATCTGAGTCTTGATTTCGGCTGCAGTCATGATCTCATGTTCGTGAGATGAGCCCCATGTCAGGTGCTATGCTGACAGTGTGAAACCTCCTCGGGATTCTCTCTCTCCCTCCCTCTCTGCCCCTCCCTGCTTGTGTGCGCTCTCTCTCTATCTCGAAATAAACATTTAAGAAATTAAAAAAAAAAAAAGAAATGAACATATATTTTTCTTTGCATTCATATTCACAATCAGGCTTCTTGTACCACCATTCCCATTCATTCATTACACTTTAAAACTTTCAGCTTCGCAAATTCCTTTCATTTCTCTCTTCCTTTGTATCTTTCCTCCTATGGCCTAATTTGCTCGGATTATTTCAGTGGCTTCCAAAATGTCCCCCCTGACATCAGTTAGTCATCATGTTAATCAGTCTTCACACTGCCAGGAACATGGGTTAAAGCATGCCTCTCATCCTTTGAAAAGCATCCCATGACGCTCAATGCCTACACACAGAAAACGAAATACTTTACCGTGCTATGCAAGCCTTTTCAGGATCTGGACTCAAAAACATTTTCAGATCCACTTTTTCCTAGATTCCTCACTTACCTTCATGTCTTGCCACGCAGCTCTTCTGAATTCTCAGGATTCACTGACCATATCATTCAAGTCAGACACTCACTAGTACTGCTCACTAACTGAGTTTGCACACGGTGCTTTGCTGCAAGGTTGCCGTGTGGATTACTGTCAAATGCATGCACCACGAGGCCTGACACCAGGCACTTAGCAAGTGCCCATAAAGCATTGCTTTTAGGACCCAGTGACTGTGTTCTTGATGACTTCTTAGCCTTCAGGCATGCCTTTACCACAATTCAGCACCTAACGGAATCCAGCCTATCCTTCCCAGTATTCGTCTTCACTGTCAACCTCTTCACGAATGTTTTTTTTTTTTTTCAGGGAACAGAAGAGCTCCATGGAGCCCTGTCCTCTTCCACAGGAGAGCATCCCTTCATGTATTTAGCACACGTTTCATTGTCTTAACTTAGTTTGTTGTCAACGTGTCTGTCATTCCAATTCGGTATTTGTTGTGCCTAACTCAGTGTATCGTACACATTGAATACCCAGTCATTACTTACGATGCTTACTTACTAAGCTTTCTCTGGCTATGACCCCCCTTCATTCTTCAGATTTAGTATAGATGCTTTTAATATAGGAAAGCAATAAAATATACCTTGTTTGTATTTTCCATCAATGTGTGCAATCTCAGTCAAGTCACTGATCATCACGGGGTGCAAATGGACCATTTCTCAGACGGATACATCTTAGGTATCCATAGGCAGCGGACTGCAGGGACTTTGCAATTTTAAGATGTAGCTATGATTCTCCAGCATGGCCCCTCCCACCTTCATGTGGTTTGAAGACTAACATAGATGGAAACCAAATTTTTATATTAAGAAAGGCCTCTCCTTTTTCCTTAAATATACTTTCACTTGGAAATTTTGGAGCTGTTTGCTTCCCCTTCAGATGACAAAAATAAAATAGTGTTTATTTGTAAATCTGAGGCATGGTAAACAAGCAAGTGACAATGGAGAGGTAGCTGTCGAGCTTATGATCTTCACATGGTTTCCTGCCCCCATGGGACACTTTCCCAGCCACACAGGCCTCCTTGCTGGTCCTCAAAACTGCTGGTTTCTAAGAATCTTTGCAGTTTTGCCTTAAACATTCTTACCTCTGTATCTTCATGAAGATCACCCCCCCACACACACCACTTACCACTCAAATGCTATTAATTCAGAAGGTTCTTTGTTGGCCACATACTGAAAGAAGTGTCTCATCTCCCACTTGCCATCCCCTTGTACTGCTTTTCTTCTTCAAGGTACCTAATCAGCGCTTTAAGTTTTATTGGATTTATTACTGAATGAATGAGGGAGTCCTGAAAATTCGGTCAGGGATAAAAAGCCTTGGAGCAGAGGCAGCCTCATTCATTAGGCTGTGAGGGGGTAACGATGCTCTATTTTCAGCTTTAACACGACTTTGCAGAATTTGGCTGGCCAACACAGAGCTATTGTTGGCTTTGATTTGGTGTCTTTAAGAAAGAGTGATATTGCTTTTCATCTTTGTCATGGCTCCCTGCTTTTGGCATCGAGCTGTTTAGTTATTCTTTAGTGATTCTACCAGGAGTGCATTAGAAATAGCAAGGAGAGAAATCAAAAGGGCCCATGTAGCTACTCTGGGAGGAAAAATTGAGACAAAAAATTGGCAAAACTTAGGTTATGAATCATACAACACGGAAATGGACTATTTCTCAAGGTATTCCTATTTACCCTTGTAGATGAGTAATTGTGAATTGACCACATACGGCTCACATATAAACATATTATATTTCAAAGCAAATTTTTTTTAAGAGAAGTATGAGTTACTTTGTTTTATCTAAGAGTAGATAATAGAATTTATATATAAAGAAAAGTGTAGTTAATTCTCTTTAGGAAAATACTTGTTTTCTAAACGCCAGATCAATAATAACATGATTCAGGATCTATTTAAAAAATAACTACTACATGTGAATTGTAACATTAAATAGTTATTTTTTCTCTCTCCATGATTCATTAGAATAATATATGTTCACATGAACAAGCTCTATGGTAAATGTTCATTTCCTAGAAATCTAGTGAAGTGTACCTGATAAATTCATCTTTTACCACAGAGCCAGAATGAAAAGTAAAATGAATTATAACAGCTTCCCTATATCACTGCAAGTTCAACCTATTGTGTTTTAAAGTCCAGCAGCGAACAGGATGACAAAACAGGAATCAGTCCATTTGGTGGCTTTCTCTACAGAAATAATTTGGTATATTTCAGTTTGACTAAGATAGTCAGGAATGAACAATTCCATTTAAAAGAAAAAAAACCTAAGGAAAAGCAAATATTTTCCAGTAAAATAAGTTACGAGATTAAAGTATCAGAATGCTTATTAAGTGACACATAAGCACATTCAAAACAGAAATACGGGTACGATGATCCCACCTGAGAACTGAGAACACTCGGGCCATTTTGCCTATTGCTCGGATCTTGTTCCTTATCACCTCCTTCCGGGCTGCAGCTGTTGCGCCTATATTTTAAAACAGAATTAAGTAGTCAGTGACCTTTTATCTAACTGTAATTATCTTACAAATTTAAAGCTACAACCGACTATATAGTAAGCCAAGCCATCTCTGCATACCGCGCCCCCCCCCAAAAAAACCACATGGATTTATCTGTGAATTAATTTTATTTTACTTTATTCAAGTTTATTTATTTACTTTTGAGAGAGAGAGAGAGAGAGAGAGAGAGAGAGAGAGACAGGCAGAGACAGGGAGAGAGAGACAGAATCCCAAGCAAACTCCACACTGCCAGCACAGAGACTAATGCGGGGCTCGAACTCACAGATGGTGAGATCATGACCTGAGCCGAAATTAAAAGTCAGACACTTAATCAACTGAGCCACCCAGGTGCCCCCTGCGAACTGATTTTAAAAACCTATGCATGTGGCCATTAATACTTGGATGTGGCTCTTGAGAGGTCCCCAAAATGCCAAGAGCAACTTTTGAGATTTCCAAGGGGGCGGGGGTGGGTAAAGAGCTGAAAAATCATGGTGCTGACAGGGTAGGTTCCTACCCTCCTCTTCTAATGGAATTCCCTTCTCTTCTGTTTATACAGAGACCGTGTGTATTGGCAGGAAGAATCAAGTGAGTCACCAGGATTTTCTACTCATTTCCGGACCTCTCCATGCTAGGAAGACTACTTTAGGAAACTGTCCTTTGGAAAGTTCTCTCTTGAAGTGACTAGGGAGTGTCAACTCCCTAAGTTCCCTGAAGCATCATGTTTGTTATTTAACCACCATAAAACATTTGTTTACGCATTTGATACTTTTTCATCTTCTGTTGGTTCCCAAATTCTAGAGGGAAAAATGGAAAACTGCCAATTTGGATTTAGTGAGAGATGGTGGCACATGGCTTGTATTTTAATACTTATGTAAAAAAGTTACACATAGGTTTGTCTGAGTAACTTTTACCACTTACTCCATTTTCCAAATGAAAAAAAAAATCAATCTACGTAGGTTATTATTACTACAAACATTATTATTATGTTTTGAAAATAAGCCTGTATGGGTTTAGTGAATCCATTTTTTTTTTTTTTTTATTAAATTCCACAAGCATGTTTGGAGAAGTGTAAATCACAGGAAAACATCTCGCTTAAGATTTTTATAATCCAAAGTAAAGGGGCTGAGATACCATTTTGTCCATTATATGGGTCTTCGTAGAAAATGTTAACACAAGAAGATTGTTCCTCTAGTTCTACTACCATGAACAGAAATACAACAAAATATTCTTCTCAGATAATATTGGAAAGGTTCCTAATCCAAATGAACAGTTTAACTTGCTTAGAGACTGCAGTCCATGGGTGATCATTGGTGTAAGTTTTCATCTTTTAATCTGAGATACGGACAAGCTTTCTGACCTTTCTGGAAGGAGAGATTTCTGCTTTTTCTCTTAGAGGGTTTTTAAGAATGTGATCTGGAATCTTTTGCATAGTTTGATCAGAGTCAAACAATTAATCACCACCCTAATATTTCTATACGAAAGAAAACTCACATCAAAACTCATACCATGTTGAACTGCCTGGGGGAAAAACCTCTGCTTTTCTTTCCCCCCAAGGAAAATGAACACATAACGGGCCACTGTCTTCTCCTGAGTAAGAGAAGAAGTGATATTAACGCACACCCATCTCACTACCCATGGGTGTTCCCCACAAGGTATGTACCCAGAGAGCTGGTTTCTTCACTTTGTCTTCCTGACCTGAAAGCCTTCAAATAGCCCATATATCAGGCCAATTCTTTCTCTCTTGTGGCAATCACATCATGGTAGGTATCTCCCAACATACTGATTGGCAGAACTTACTATAGCCAGTGATTCTGCCTGTAGATGAATAGAGAAAACCATTCTCCAATCCAGTCTTTCCAATGATGAAGTGAAACCATGGATTCTCATTCACTAAGTTCCTTGAATTATACTCTGTTTTCCAGAACATTTGAGGAGAAGATAGGACATGCATGGGATCTCTGCCTCAAACTTTATCCTGGGTTTCTAACAATTTTTATTACTTATGATTTGTAATTAAGATTCTTTATACAACAAATCCTGTTCTGGAGACCATCTAAAAGTCTAGGTTTTTGTGCCTGCATTGTAGGTAATTTATGCTCAAGAGGCTACTAAAGAACATGTGTTAGGAAAAAAAGTAGGATGGCAATTAGTCTCCTTAAGGCTTTTTTCTTATATGTATTTTTTTCAGTTACATTCTGCTCAGAGTCTAACACTGCTGTTCCTACTCCATATTGACTATTTCCAGTCTGTTTGACCCAATGCTCTCAGAGGTCATGATGAGCTAAGTGAGGGAAAAGATTCTGACCCTCTCCAACACACAGTATGGCCAGATCACAAAATCCATCAAACAGACACAAAGAATGTAAAACGTGGGTGAGCTCCAAAAATGGCAACTATATTTAGAAGCACAGTAAGAAAAGAAGCAAGAAGGACTGGTTAGAAATAAAATTGTACATATTTAAGAGAAATGAGAAAGGAAAAACATAAAATAAAACAAGTGAAAACTATAGAAGAAGGATAATTTCCCAGAAAATTTTCAATAAAGGGCTTGCAAAAACCATAAGCAGGGCCCTAAGTTGGAAAGGGAGGGAAATAAATTATATAGAGCTATCCTCTTCAGCTCAGTGTTAGTGGATTCTCAGAAAAATGCTCAAATAAATTCTGAATTTTAAATGTAAAATGAGCATTCTGATAGAGCCATTTTATCATTCCTTATTTTTTTCAGATCCAATGATTTACTGAAGAGCATGTAACCAGTATTCTACTTTGTGCAATCACAGTCGTGCTCCTAATAAATGGTGATGCACAGCGCATTACGGCAGTTTTCTTTTCCTTTTATTTATATTCAAGTTACTTAACATACAGTGCAGTCTTGGCTTCAGGAGTAGAACCCCACGATTCATCTGTTACATATGACAGCCAGTGCTCATCCCGAAAAGTGCCCTCCTTAATGCCTATCACCCATTTAATCCATCCCCCCAACCCAACCACTTTTCTTAATGAAGAAATGCTATCTTTTTAAAATTTCTCAATAACACAGATAAGTAAAAAGCTTTACTACTCCTTTTATAAAATTGGAACATACTTACTCAAAAAATCAAAATTAGCCTAATCATAAACAGCATAAAGAGACATACGAAATGAATATGTCTTGAAGTTTTATCCTGGGGATTGTTTTCAATATTTTCCAAATATTGAGAATCAAAATTAAACTAATGCCAAACTTTGGTAACCTCAAAAAATGTAAAATACTCAAATAGGGACACTTGGGTGGCTCAGTTGGTTGAGCATCCACCTCTTGATTTTGGCTCAGGTCATGATCTCACAGTGGTGAGCCTTCTTGGGATTTTCTCTTCCCCTTTTGCTCTCTGCCCCTCCCCCTGCTTGTGTGTGCACTCTCTAAATAAATAAATAAATAAATAAATAAATAAATAAATATTAAAAAAAGTAAAAAATAAAATACTCAAATAAAATAGCTGAGTTAATACGTAATTGAACTTAAAGGGACTGAAAAATAGTGGGGTAGATTTAAGTTCAGATACAAAGATCCTTGTATACTTAGCATTATTCCTGATTTCTGGCATTTTCCAAATGCAGAGCCCCAAATTGGGCTCTGTGCTGATAGCATGGAGCCTGCTTGGGATTCTCTCTGCCCTTCCCTCCTACCTGCTAACACACTCTCTGTCAAAATAAATAAATAAATAAATAAAAAAGAATTAAAAAAAAGAATATAACATTTTAACTTGAAAGTCTAAAACTGCAAGGAACATTTCATATGTTTTTAAAAAATTAGTCATTTTAAGTAAAATTACATTTTGCGTTTCCATTCTAGTAATTCCCACTTCTTTTTTGAGCACTTCTCTCTCTACAACTTTTAACTTCTAATCTTTCATGCCTGGGGTGTTATGCTACTCTATCCAGAACCTAGGCAATCATGCATACTCAATTTTCCTCAAAGTGGAAGAGGCTAATGTATAGACCAAGGGAATCTTTAAAGACTCGCTTTCAACACGTGTCTTTTCTGACCTTAACTTGGCACCTGGACGACTTCTCATGAAGTTTTAAAGGCGTCCAAGCCAAGCCAAGCGGCTTGCTGAGTAGGTGCTGTATCCCCACAAGGCGGATTTCAGCTTCTAAGGGGACTGGGAAACTGCAGCAGCATTGTTGCAACGAGGGGCCGGGTGCTAGGGTGAAGAGAGATTCTTACCACATGGGACACCCGCCACACGTCACAGATGCTCCGCATCTGGCCCACAGCTCCCACCCATTGAGCTACTACGGCAAGTTCCTCAGTGTTCACTGAATTAGAGAACGTGGGAAGTGCTGGATAGAATGCAGTTTATTACCAAAAGCATGTATTTACTAGGTGTTCTGGTGAGTCTCTCCCATATAACCTTCTATGCGCCAACCACCAGCAACAGAAATACGGATTAAGCATGATCTCTGCTTTAGGAAATCGCGTGAACAATGACAACAGAGTGTGACAAATAGTGTGCGCGTAGCAGTGGTGTGCCCGAGCTGGCTTGTGTCCACTAGTGAGAGTAGATGGAGGGCATCTCCTCTTAACTCCACGTTGGTAGCCTGAATCAGCGGCAGGGAAGAGGTTTTATACCATGGAAAGCTACAAAAGCCACAAACTAGGGCCATTTCTCCCCTGCAGGAAGGGTAGTCAAACATGTACCAGCACGTCACTGAAAGTAGGTGTTCATTGCCTGGAGGCACGAGAAAAAAGGTCACTGAAATCATGACAGTTGAAGGATCTTGAGGGATAAGTAAAAGTGAGAGAACAAGGAGAACTGGGTCTTCTCCATAGAAGGAAGACAATTCTTAAACTTTTGGAGGCCGCAACAAGCCATGTTGTGTTGAGTGGTGGTGAGAGGTCTGGTGTGAATGGAGCCGGGCATGCTGGGGTGAGGCAAGGTGAGAGGAGAAACAGGGGCTCCCCGGACCAACCTGTTAAGGCGAGCACATACTAGCACCCTTGCAGTAGTGATTAACAGAACTTACTTTGTCACTTTCACTTATCTACCAAAAAAAAAGAAAGAAAGAGATGAACTGATGGAGAGGTAGATAGATATGTGACAAGGCAAATACTAGTAAAACCTTGGTTTGTGAGCATAATTCACTTCAGAAACATGCTTGTAATCCAAAGCACTGGTATGTCAAAGCAAATTGCAAGAACCATTGGCTGAGTTGTGATCATGTGATGTTCGGCGTTATGTACTGCTCGTTTGGCAAAACACTGCTTGTTTATCAAGTTAAAATTTGTTAGAAATGTTTGCTCATCTTGTGGAACACTCGCAGAACAAGTTACTTGCAATCCAAGGTTTTACTGTATAATCAAATGTTAATTGTGGAAAGTCATGAGTACGTGGATATTGACCATACAATTGTTTCAACATTCTTGTATGTTTAAAACATTTCATAATAAAATGTCAAAAAAAATAATATTTGGAAGAAGCTTGGTTTAGAGAGAAAAGGGAGCAGCTTCGAGAAGCAGATGTCTCCATCCTGCCCTTTGTGTTACATGGGGAATGGGTGAACTTGCCAAAGGAAGCAATAAAGAAAAGTTCTCAATGCAGCTACATGCAACCCATCCCTTCTCCAAACCGCTCTAGGAGAAAATTGGCCTGGTAGGTTTTGTTTTATATGCCCATCCAACAGAATCTAATTGCTTTCAATATCTTTTTGTAATTGTAAGAAATGAAGATGATGAGCGACATAAAATTTTATACTCAAATGTCTCATAAAATAGGAATATTTTCATATTATTAGAATGTGAAAAAGTTACTTTTCATAAAAAGCAGAAAAAAGTGAGGTATTCACTCTTTAATGTAAACAGTAACAGAAATTCTCCACTTCATTATTAAATGGGCCTCAGTTTTTATTATTTAGGTTTCTTTCTTTAAAGGCCTTTTAACTAATATAAATATATTCCTAGCATATATTTTTAAATAAAATATGTTATATACGAAAGTGCACATATATACTAACATTTTGCACTTTTTCAAAGGAAAGATATTTTAAGAACTACATATTACTAGTAGGCTTTAAATCTGTAACTTTTAAATTTAGATTCTAACAAACTAATAGAGGTTTGAAACACCACCTTTCCAAATTTGTTAAAAACTAACAAAGTTTATCTATTTAGGAAGTTTATTCTATTTGAAAGTAAAATTTTTATCATGTTTCATTATTATTAAGCAGAGTTTCGATGTACCCTCCAGATACTATTTTTCATCAAGTAGAGCAATTATTGAATCTGAAAAAAGGCTATTGATGGAATGAAGCATGAGATGTTGAGATTAAAAAAAAAAGTATCTTGTGTTACATTAAAAACAAAAACTAGTTAGGTTTTCATCCAAAATCAGCACCTTTGAAGTACAAGATATAAAACAAATAAGAGTCGTCAGATGCCTCTAAATACCTTGCATAACTGTTTTGTTTTGTTTTGTTTTGTTCTTTTTACAGATGAAGATGAAACCATAAGTATACAGACTATCTTATTTAGGAGAATACATGTCCCAAATTGGCCCCTATAAAGCTAGGAAGGCAAACCATATGACATAATCCCTAAACCTTATTCTTTCTTGTCTTTTCTTTCCCTGACCTAGTTTAGCAATAACAAATCTTGAGCTTCTATTTGCCAACAAAGTGATGCTATCTAAAAGTTATTTAGACATCCACCTGCTTTGCCCTTGGCCATGAGTGTGACAAAGGGCTTTACTACATTTTCCTACACTATGCCAGGCATTTCAGTCCTTGGATTTAGGAACAGCACCATAAGCACTGAGTAACTTAACTTTTACATTTTTTTACTCTTGCATGTACAAAAGAGTATCCTCCAAAGTATACTATTCCTGCCTCCAAACTTAAATAGTTGTAAAGAATATAATATCATCGACACTGCCATTTTCAAGTGAAATGACTACATTACATTTCTTTTTACTGATGGCCTATAAATATCACAGCAATTTCATCCCACCACCATCCATTTAAAGAAAAAATTCCATGAACAAGATACTCACTGATATTTAGAAATCTTACATGTGTCCTTTTTTCCTTTGAAATTGTATTTCCACTTCCCTGATTTTACTCTAGTGAATTGTATATCGATACTTTATAATATTTTTATAACTGCATGGTACTTTGTCAAAAACATGTTTCCAAGTCTAAATTAAACGTATTTTTTGGACATTTCCTGACACATTGCCTTAACTGTTCACAAATTCCTTTGTAATCAATATCACAACTATTAGTAGTGCATAATTGAGCTAGATAGCACAAATCTATGATAAATATTTAAAAAGCATAGAAATATAATTTTATTGGATTGCATCCCTTAATGACAAGGATAGGAGGGGGTTACACTGCTTTGATTAAGGATACTTCCTAGATGCTGAGTTTTTCCAGCATCTGTTGGTACACCAGTACTAAACATCTCAAGGGGAGGTTCACAATGATTGTGGCTTGGGAGACCTATGCTTTGCTATTAAATTGGGAGAAGGGCAATTGAGAAAGAAGAGGTGGAAAAGAAGAAGCTGCAATGAGGCCTGCAGCCTCCAGCTCAGGTGAGTTTTAGGAAAGAGGACATTTGGAAGCCGAGGAATCGAAAATGGATTCCCTTACAACTCCTCTTGCAACATCCTTGGGTAACACCAGTAGTACAAATATTCTAGCATGAAGACTGAGATAACTCAGTTTCTAGAGTTGATAGTTGCTGGAAGATCTCCTGGACTAGCCATAACTTGAAAATCTGCATTGCTCGACCACTCTTTGGACTAGTCCAAAGAGATTGTTAGGTGTTGGCCCTTACAAATGGCTGTACATGTGCTTATGGAGGTTATCCCATTAGGCAGGAAAACACATTCAGGATCCCAAATTTTAAAAATTCCTATAAAACTTCATTTTTTTGAAGGTTATAACCTAAAATGTTTGGAACGCCTTTTTAACTTTGATTTTAATTCTACCATATTATATACCCAGAGGTGGTAAAATTGGGATAAAATGGCTACCCACTGCAAGTCACTCCAAACCACATATTCTGAATTTTCCCCCTATATTTTTTAGTTCAATGAAAATCTCAGCATATTATAGAACCTGCAATCGTGTCATATTTGGCATAAGACTATTCTGTCTTGGATCCCATTTTGAAAGCAACAGATGATCCTTTAAATGATATTTTTTTAAAATAAAAAGTCTCTCCTGTGTAATGGATTTTAAGAAAGGCCAGTACAGCCTAGACTGTTTTTTTTCCCCCACTTCTTTTGTCATAAAACATAAACGAACTATTTGGGTAGGAAATCTTAAAAATATACAGACTACTCCCAAATGTCAAATAACTGTCATTATTTGGTTATCCTACATAATTAAAAGTTACTTCTGTTTACAAGCTTTAATTTGATTCTGTGGACTTTTGTTCTCTGAGACATTGTGTTCCATCTGTTCAGTGATTCCTCAGTAGAGCCACAGAAATTGGCTATCAGGCATAATTCTAACTTGGGTAAAAATTAAAGACCTTAAAATAGACCAGAGAACTTCCGTTGATTTTTTAAGAAATTATCACATATTCAAACTATGCCTGACAAAGAACATTTGAGTTTGTTTATATTTACCAAAGTAGAACCTAAAAAGATGTGGAATCCTATTTGGATTGGCCTCTCATCATGACAGAAACACATCAATTTTGTAAACTGACAAGTGAAAATAAAAGCCAAATGGGGGCACGGAGGTGCCTCAGTCGGTTGAGCATCTAACTCTTGATTTTGGCTCAGGTCATGGTCTCACCATCATGAGATCAAGCCCCTTGTTGGGCTCTGCACTGGGTGGGGAGTCTGCTTAAGATTCTCTCTCTTTCTGCCCCCCCCCCCACTTGAATAATCTTTCTCAGTCTCAAAATAAAAAATAAAAATAAAGAATTTAAAAAAGAAAAATAAAAGCAAAATGAAATAAGATAACAAATGTGAAGTTAATAATTCAGACCTACTGTCTTCAGGAGAAACAATCATAATGTCTGGGTGTTTAATCTATCAAGGATTATTCTGGGTAGATGAGGGCAGAACAGTTCAAAAAGGTATCTATTAAGGACCTAATTATGCATATATGCCAAATGCTGAAAGAATGCATTCAGAACAGAACTTAATTCTGGACTCTTATGCATTTATAAATTTATCAAATGCTAGGACTGTATTTAAATGTTATCTCTGAAATTTATCAAATGCTAGGACTATATTTAAAGGGGGGAAATGGACAGAGTAAAGTATTATGTTTCATTGTCCCATGTGTCAAACACTAGCTAGAAAGGTAACTGGGCACCATCTTATAGCACAATGAAAAAGCACACTGAGATACATAAAGCAACTCCTTGGTCTGACAGTGGAGGACCCTGAGGCATAAGCATGTATTGAGCTTATCTAAAACAAAGCCACTCAAAAGTCTTCTGATGCTATTCAAGATCTAGGTGGGTGTTGTGTCAGTACGTGGAGGGTGTGGTGAGGTTTTGCCCAAGAAGAAGAAATAAAGAAAGGAGCATTAGGTTCTGGCCAGTGATCAGTGCACAGGCTTGCAAAGATAACTTAAACGTTTAAGACTTTAACATCACTTAAAGATATTATTCTCTTATCAGAGGAAGGGGATATGCCAATCAAAAAGGTACCAATGGGCCACAGAGGCAGAGTAAGGAAGAGAATCTGAGGCAGACATCTGAAATGTCTAGGGAAGTAGTGTCCAGGGAGCAAAAGACCTTCCAGTGTTCTGGCCCTAGTGAGGGCTTCAGATCATAAAATAGCTGGCTCATTCACTTCCCTTAGGACCTGAAGAAATTGACATGTGGGAGGTAGAATAGAACAGTGGTGAGGAACCTCTACTCTGGAGTAAAAGACCTGGGGTTTCAGCTTCTCCATTCACTAGCTGTGCTGTCCTAGACAGATGACTAGGTTTTGTCATGTCCATGTTCCTCATCTATAAAGTGAGGAATGTTCAAAGTGCTTTATTTGCATTATTTCACATAATCCTAGCAACAATCACATGAGGAAGTATTATTGGTTTCCATTGTCCTCAGGATGATTCTAAGGAACAGAAATGGTTGGCCTAAGGTCAACCACTGAGAGTGCTGACCCAGAGCCAAAATTCATTACCGTAGCGGGTTGTTTGATCCACTTCATAGGAGGGTGGAAGAATTAAATAAGTAATGGGTTCACTCGCTCTTAACATTCAACAAACACACATGCCACATACTGTGCTACCTACTAAAGCACTTAGCACAGATCTTTGGTACATGAGAGGTACTCAAAAATGTTTGCTATAATTATTAAGAAGAAAGAAATGCTTGTGCAGACATGGATATTCCAGTTCTTCTAAAACTCACACTTCTCTCTGTAAATTAAAATAATGATTGTGTGATATTCCTTAATATCAAGCTCCCTAAGTTGGGGCCATGGTTGTGTTTTGTGCCAACCAGGCTAAAGGCTGTGTCCCTAGTGGCACATTCACTAGGGAAAATGGTGGCAGACAGCTGGCTTCATTTTTGGTAAAAAAAAAAAAAAGAAAAAGAAAAAAAAAGGAACATTTCAAAAAGTTGGGCTGACCAAATAGAATCAAGATTTCTATTTCTGTGGAGGGCTGAGAAAAAGTAGGAGAAAAGTTTTATGACTTCTCATAAGTGAAGAGTAAAGAGGAAGGAATAACAGCTTTTTAGAAGGGCAAAAACAAACAACGCTCCGAGAAAAATATTTTTAAAATCTAGATTTTCTGAACACTTATTTAAGTCTTTCATCGAGCCCTTAAACTCGCCATCAGAGATCAAACAATTACCATCAAGGGAATGCCTGAAAAACATTGGCCTCCCAACAACTCTGTCTTCAGTGGTTCCATCAACTAATAATTATTCTCACATAAGTATAATCTTCAGGCTGACAACTTGGACCTATAAAATGCCTTAGTACAAAGAGAAACATGAAAGCTCTGGCAAAAACGGAAGAAGAACTATCTTATTTTCTCCCAGTATCAATTTTCAGCAAGCTTACATTACCACTATAGTCCCCTCTGTGAAGAATACCCCTTTCACATACCAATTACTTGAACCTTGTTTGTGAGAAGTGATGCTTTTCTAAAATATAGACATATGTATACACAAAATCTTTGCCTTCATTGAGGAGAAAGAGCTGTCTACTTCGATGCTTTTCAAGTAAAGAATATATTAAGCTTTATAGAGCACACACTTATTTCCCTTCTTATGATGCAACATGGATTTCTTTCTCAAATACATTCATTTGAAGTGTATGCTTAGATATACAATAGCTAATGTTTAGTATAAGTTGACCATGTCACCAGTGGCTTAAGAAAGTCTCAAATACTACAAAAATTAATGATTTTTAAACCTATGCAAAAATACTGTAGATGAGTAACATACATGTGTCTATGGAAATACAGCATAAAATTCCAGAGCATTATTTTACTGTGAGCATAATATTCTAGCCAATGGTGGACATTATCCAACCAATTAGTTATAACAAGGATATGGCTGTTTTTTCAATTTACTTTGTTCTGCAAAGTCTGTGCTTCCACGTAATGTGAAAATCTTGCTAGGTAAAAAAGAAACACATTGTGCAAAATGATGGTAGTACAATGGGAAAATAAAGCAGTACTTTCAGTGTCCGTGTTACTGTATCATTTTAATTAGTAACTTAAAGGATTTTAATTATTGCAATCAAATATGATAAGCTAGACTTGGTGATACTGATTATATGATGGCTAACCAGGCACCTTGTATGACAGTCAAGGCCCTAAAACATCAATAGCCATAAATATGATGGGACTTTCTATCCTACTATCTACTAAATCCCTGTGTATTTTTTAGGCATGTTTCAATTTAAATGATATACTGGTTATAACTATTTGTTTCCTTTTTATGGCATAACTATGATTTAAAAAAAGCAGTTACCTGTACTATAAATGGAACAGAGTACAAAGTATACATTTACAGTGACAAAGATGATTTATCTTCTAAATTACACACCAAAATATTACATAATTGAAAAAAAAGACAACACTAAACTGGAAGGTAATTAACAAAAGGCTGAGAAAAAATGATAAATCCTTTTACAAAATATTGAATAATTTTTGTTTATATATATCTTCCTTTCACTTTCTTCAATTACATCATTCAAACTCAGATATTATAAAAAGATAAGATTGCTTAACACTGGTAAAATAATACCCATTTCTGTATATAATTTGCTGATAAACTTGGGTAGATTTCTCACATGGCCATACTTCCTAAAGCTGTAAAATACATGAAGAGTTTTTCTTATCCTTGTCAGAAGCAGAAGACAAGAAAGATGTCCTCTATAGTTCTTTCTTTAGTTGTCAAATATTTTGTCCCTAGTCATGCTCCCTCCCTCAACCCTTTTTTTTTTTACATGTTTATTTATACTTGACAGAGAGAGAGAGAGAGAGTGAGTGCATGAGCGGTAGAGGGACAGAGAGAGGGAGACACAGATTCCAAAGCAGGCCCCAGGCCTGAGCTGTCAGAACAGAGCCTGACGTGGGGCCAGGACCCACAAACCATGAGATCATGACCTGAGCTGAAGTTGGACATTTAACCAACTGAGCCACCCAGGTGCTCCAACCCTTTCAATTCTCTGTAAGACAACATATTTTAAGTTGGTTTCTTGCTGAACAAGACTCTCAGCTCAATGAAGGCAGAAACCATGTGTTTGCCTGCCATTGAATACACAGAAAAAGATATCCTGCGAAGAAATATGTTTACAGAGAAATAAAAATATATAAAATAAAATGAAAATATAACACGATATGAAAATTGAGGTCCTCTGGATTTTATTTTTTGGCCTTTTGCCAATGATTTCTATTTTCTTTTTTAGCTATTATAAATACCATGGCTAACATAAACACCTCTTTTCAATAATCTGATATCTGACAACCAAAGTTATGTCCTAATATTTCATTTTTTGGCCAGACACATCACACAGTAATTTTTCTGCATTTGGTGCAAATACTTTTTACAGCTGTTGCCTGAACTGTTACACAATCCTGGCTCTTTCTACTTAATCATTCTTTCTTTCTCCTTAGCTCATTTGTCTTTTTTCTCTAGCTTCATCAAGAAGGGTTAATTTAAGGGGCTCCTGAGTGGCTCAGTCAGTTAAGCGTCTGACTCTTGATTTCAGCACAAGTCGTGATCTTACGGTTTGTGGGATCAAGCCCCGCATTGGGCTCCGTGCTGACCGCACAGAGCCTGCTTGGGATTCTCTCTCTCTCTCTCTCTCTCTCTCTCTCTCTCTCTCTCCTCTCTGCCCCTCCCCCGCTTGTGCTCCCACACACGCTCTCTCTGTCTCTTTCTCAAAATAAATAAACATTTAAAAAAAGAAGGGTTAATTTTAAGAATTAGTCTTCAATTTTCTTATATTTATTTCCTTTCACATCAGCCACTTTGGAGACCTATTTCACTTTTAATAGATTCTATTAGGACTTTTAATTCCAAGCCTCTGTCACCAGCTCAGAATTTGTTCCCAATTTGCAGGGCTTCACTTCCAAATTCTGCTTGGACCTTTCCAGAGTTACGTGTGTCACTTTTACTCAAACTCATCTTCTCCCGAAATTGGTGAGTTTTTCCATAAATATTCTCATCCTCCTAGACACCTAGGCTTGAAACCACCCAAATCAACTTTTCTTTCCTTTGCCCCACTGATTCTATAGCTGTAAGTCCCCGGGATAGCTCTTTGGAATAGCTCCCTGTAGATCTTATTCTTAACAGTATCTTTGTTTGGTCACCTCAACTTCCAGATACATTATGAAGTTCCTGCATTGTATTCCTACTCAGCCTTTGTTTCGTTTGTAAGCATTTTTCCAAGCTCATCAACTTCAGGTGATGTGTCAATGCTGACGGTACAAGAATCCTATCACTACTGTGTTCCTTGGGAGCTATTTATTTATTTAGTATACAGAAATGTTTCCATTTTATATTAAAATGGAATCCCCCTCCCAAAACACTGTCATTATTATAGGACATAAAACTTTTTTTTTTTTTTTTTTTTTTCAAATTGGGAACCTGAAATACAGGATGCTACAATGAAGTGCACAGAAATAACAATAATTGCAGCCACAAGAAAAGTTCTAAGTTAATGATTCTTAGTGTGTGTGCTGCTACCAGATGCACAAAGAAAAGGGGAGTTTTTACAATGAAATTCATCTCAAATGTGCATCGTGGCAATTAAATACAGTTTTGAATGAAAATAATACAATCAAACCTTTATAGAGGTATTCCTCAGGGACCAATAAAATGCCATGTTAGTCCCACAAATTCCCAACTTTACATTTTCACAGCTAGGGATGGCTTTTTATTTTTATTATTATTATTTTTTTTAATGTTTATTTATTTTTGAGAGAGAGTGTGAGTGGGGGAGGAGCAGAGAGAGAGGGAGACACAAAATCCGAAGCAGGCTCCCGGCTCTAAGCTGTCAGCACAGAGCCTGACACGGGGCTCGAACTCACGAACTGCGAGGTCGTAACCTGAGCTGAAGTCGGACGGATGCCTACTGACTGAGCCACCCAGGTGCCCCTAGGGATGGCTTTTTAAAGCTAGACAGAAAGAAGTGGGAAGACACCCTGGAACCCACGATATTAGACATCAAGAATTATCTAATAATTCAAAGCAGATGATGGGAGATAATTTTGTTGTATACAATTTAGATAGTTTCGTAGAGGCATGCAAAAAAACTTCTCTGATCCCATATTCAGTGACTGGCCTGTGGTTAACATTAGGATAAGGCAAAACTGTGGATAAAGGATAAGAGTTCCACCATGTGGTTTGCTCTCTAGATGAAAGCAGAGACATAAATTCTAATTTAATATCAAGTCTTTCCAGTGCAGCCTGAAACTATATTTGGCTCGAAATGTCTTAGTTTTATTATTTTTTTTTCTTTCCTTTCTTATTCTACAGGATTTCAGTTTCACTTTCATGATTTTTCCTTGTTAACCAGACATGTCACAGTTTCAAACATATTTTGTGTCTATGTGTGTGCATACGTATATACACATGCACACATATACATGTGTGATCTCAGAGTCTAAGATTTTAGGACCTAAAAGAAAGCTGCAAATAAATAAATATTTTTAACTCATGAAACTGTCATTAGGTTTTTAATGCTTATCGCTATTCCAGATGTCCTTGTTGTTACAATGAACAATAAATAAACCTCTGAAATGATGCAGATTGCTTGATTTCTGCCAGTCTTTCCCCCCATTTTGGGATCACCAACTAATCCTTGGGCTGAAGAGAGTTTTCTTCATTAATGAGAATTAACTACCAGATAACATACATCTACTTGGATTTCTTTCTTCTGTAAAATGTTCTGGGGAATCACAACCCTAAACTGAAACCAGCCTGTAATTTTATCATCCCAAATCAGAAGTGGAAACAAGAAACAAAGACCCCAATACATATAAATTAGATCTTCCAAAGACATTCATTGGTATTCAACTGTTTCCAAACTTTACAAGATAATAGAAATTTTGTATTTTATTTTCAACATAAAAGAGCCACAGACCAATTTAAACTAACAACTTTGTTCTGGATAGGGTATCAAATTCTTTTATTTGTAAGGCAGAAGCTAAGGAGGAGAGATTCAGGACATGATTTCTACTCAGAAAAAACTAGAACCAGAGGACTTACTGTCTGCTCAGATACACCAACATGTTTAACGTGATGAAACACATAACTTCTTGGAGTCAACTCAGATTAAAGGAATAGAATGAAACTGTTTTATGTGCAGTTTATTTGACTTTCATGGCCAAATAGTGCAAAAAAAAAAAATCTCCTTCTTTATTTTGCAGTATATTTAAACAGAACAAACTATATTCTATTTAAGTGCTGTTGTGTTAACAACAACAACAACAACAACAACAAAAGGCATCATGCTGTTTCAAAAAAAAAAAAAAAGATTTCATACGTTGTAGCAACTGGTTGTAGAAAGTTCAAAAGGGTGAGGACAAGGCACATGTTAGTTTGAATCCAGACTTCATTACTTCACTAGCTGTGTGACCCTCAGCTTTAACCTCCCCTCATCCAGTGGCGAAAGTTTCATATGTAAGATAAGAATCATCCTAGCACCTATATCAATAGGCTGTTCTGAAGTGGAGATAATATTAATCACCTAGTAAACATACATATGATAATGAAGAATTGAATGACAGTTAATAATTACAATTTTTTGCTGGTCAAAAGGGTAAACATTAGTGAAGAGTTAATACATGTAAAGGACTTGGAATAATGCCTGAGACATAAATGCTAAAGAGGAGCTGAAAGAACCTGAAGGAAAAACAAATTAATCCCATAGCTTACATTCCTCTAGGAAATGAGAAGAATCCCTATCTGCTATAGACTTTATAGACACTAAAAGGTCAACCCGAGAAGGTAAAAAGATAGTCATGGGTTGTAGAGATATCATTACTACCTGTGACTTTTCAGGTGACATTGGATATGGAGCAAAATACTGAGAAGAACTAGATAAATCTCTCAGGGAGATATTCCACATCCTTTCACCCCCTGCCCTTAGAATAAAGCAGCCATTTTAAGGAAGAGGTTCAGTTAAGTTCTTTGATGGCTTCTGATTCTTGCTTTCATCTCTGTAGCCATCAAGCTCGGGAGCCTGGTAGGTAGAGCAGAAGGCCAGGCCCCAGAGAGAGACAGACTGCAAACCTCATGCAGGAGGGACTGGGAAGAATTAGAAACTTTATTCTGAGGTTGAAAATAATAGTGCACCCCTCACTCCAAAAGAAGAAACTTCAATATACTTTCTCAATAAACTGTAGTCTCAGAGAGTCAAAGAATTCTGGAAAGTTTTACAAGTTCTTCTCTGAGCACCTCTGAAGAAATTCATAGCTTTTGCATCATGTTCTAATAAGCAGTAAAGAACATTTCTTATTGTTTACTTCAAAATGTATGATGTCCTAAGTTAAACATACTTTTTACAAAAATATTTATTTATTTATTTTGGGGGGGGCAGAGAGAGAGGGAGACAGAGAATGCCAAGCAGGCTCTGTGCTGTCAGCTCAGAGCCTGACATGGAGCTCGATCCGATGAACCATGAGATCATGACCTGAGCCAGAAACCAAGAGGTGGATGCTTAACCAACTGAGCCACCCCAGTGCCCCAAACATACTTTTAATTAATATTTTTATTTCTTTAGATTTAAGCATGGTAGAGTCAGCTTTCAGTGGTCTGCTTAGAAACAAACAAAAGTTTCTAAGTGCCTTGAAAAAAACATGCACTCTTATAATTGGAATTAACACGATTAAAAACAAATTCTGATGAGTGACTGACGATTGGAAGAAATTATTTTAAAAGCAGAGTAAGCCACAAAATATATCCTTTCATATGTAAGAGACTGAGAGGGTGGATAAAGAGAACTCCCCATTAGTGAAGTAAACACTGAGTTAGTCTTGGTAATAGTTAACTGTGCAGGAAACACCCGTACTGTTGAAATGTACAGGCATTTTGGCTATGGCACATAGTAGGTGCTCAATATATATTTGATGAGTATATGCATTAATATCTATTATAAACTTACCTATTCTGTATAACATATTACACTTTTATTATATCGTCTATGTTATAATTATTGGCCAATGAACTTGACCACAATAGAGATTTGTTAACAAAGGCCTATCACCTTATTAACGCTAATTAATCTTTCTCTTGAGGAATAAAAGGAACATAGAGAAAGACATCTATTGTAAAATGTTTGTTGACTTTTAAGATACCACCAGAGAGGTATTCTTCCTTTAGAAAAAAAGACTCCATCATGATGAAAATATTATCTCTTAAATGATATCACTAAGCCTGGAAGAGTTAATAGTAGCAAACTGTGGCTATAACATAGGAAACACCTAGAATCTGGAAGAAGCAGAAAATATCCATTGAATTCTAGATATTTCAAAATATATCAATATATTTACTGAAGTAAGTTCTTACAACTATTCTTTAGCTAATTCTAACATATTAAAAGTTTAGGCATATATTATATATTTAAAAAAATTTTAACGTTTATTTACTTTTGAGGCAGAGAGAGACAGAGCATAAGCAAGAGACGGTCAGAGAGAGAGGGAGACACAGAATCCAAAGCAGGCTCCAGGCTCTGAGCTGTCAGCACAGAGCCCAACACGGGGCTCGAACTCACAGACCGCGAGATCATGACCTGAGCCGAAGTCGGATGCTTAACTGACTGAGCCACCCAGGCGCCTCTATATATTTTATATTCTATTATATATAGAATTCTCTCTCCTTCCTTACATTATACATGCCCTTGAAATGTGACATATGACTGAAGAATAGTCTATGGAGACAAACAGGCAATGATGATAGAAGTTACAGAGAGGAGTAAAACTATGAGATCATAGGAATAATTGTACACTTCACATTTATGTAAGTATATAGACTCTATTCATATGAGTGTATGAATCCTTTTATTTCATTTCTGCCTACAACATTAGGTAGTTTGCATTCGTAGATGTGACCTGCGCTAATCCAAGTAAACATCAAATCATGCTGTTTAGATGCTAACTTCCAGAAGGGGCCACATTCACCTTTCATTTGACTTAAATGCAGTTTTTAAAGGTAAACATGCTATCAGTTTAAACTTCCACAAGATCTAGTTTCTGCTGCCACCTTCACTCTTCATTTTATAATCTGTCTCATTCTATTGATTGAGCATCAGCCTCTCTATCAGACTGGAACTTCATCAAGCCACAGGTCTGTCTTGCATCTTGGAATCCTGAGTTCCCTACACAGACTAGGTTTTTATCCCATGTTTATAGAAGTGGTTTGCTCTCGAACTTTCCCCTCCAACTACATTTTTGTTAGTTTCCATTCATTTTGGGGTACTTCTGTAAGATCTACAGTGATTTTTTTCTCTCCATCTTTTTTTCACCTGATGGATCTTTCTTTCTTTCTTTTTTTTTTTTTAATGTTTATTTATTTCTGAGAGACAGAGAAAGAGAGAGAGAGAGAGAGAGCGCAAGTGGGACAGGGGCAGAAAGAGAGGGAGACACAGAACCTGAAACAGGCCCCAAGCCCCGAGCTGTCAGCACAGAGCCTGATGTGGGGCTCGAACCCACAAACTGAGAGATCATGACCTGAGCCAAAGTCGGACACTCAACCAACTGAACGAACCACCCAGGTGCCCCAGATCTTTGTTTCTTATAGAGGAAGTGTACTCTTCAGGGGTAACCGAATACCAAACAGTATCTTAAACAATAATACAAAAGGTGCATATAGCTTATTCATTACTTATTATTATAGATATGAAAAATTATTGGTATTGACATGAATACCAACATATTAATGTGTAAATATATATTTTTTGTCATAAACATCAAAATTTGAATAACTGACAGGAACAACTTCACTAAAGGCACTTTTAGAAGTTACTCAGTAAATAGTAATATCTGCTAAAGGATTACTTTTTAAAAATTTGTTATTAAGGAGTGAAAAAAGTCACTTAGCAATGTGAGCTACTGAAAGACGGTCATTAAAATAGCTCACTATTCAACAGTGTTTTCAGAATCATGGGAAAATTCTCTCATGATTGTGTGTGTGTGTGTGTGTGTGTGTGTGTGTGTGTGTGTGTTTGGTGTGTGGTTTTTTGTGTATTTCTTCAAAACAAATAGAAAATATAATATCTTCCATTCTCGATTGTATGTTATAATTTAACATAATCCAAATCTTAGAAACATATTCCTTGGGTTACCTATGAGACACCAAGTAATCACCTGGCAAATAGCATTAGCACAAAGGCTCAAGCCTCTTACCATCAAATCCATCTTCTTCTGACCCTAGTTCATCATCTGAGCAGATGTTGAGGACATTTACCAGCATTTCAGTCACTAAAAAGGAAAAGAATAAAAATTAAAAAGTCCAGATTTTCAGTTATAGCCTTAATTATTACTCTGGCATTATTAATGAGCAAGCTTAGCATTTCTTACCTATATTGTATATAGAATCTCCTGCAAAGCACTTTCTATAAAATCCTGATCATAAAACATAACCGGCTTGGTGATTCTACACAGACTATATGTTTATAAAAGTATTAGCTCATGCCTATGAAATGGTATGGTAACATTTAACTAGCTATGTCAACAGACAATGGACAAATCAGATATGTGGCTGTGAATATACTATCGATCTATGAAGGAGGAAGTGATTCCTTTTGAATTTTTATTTGTTTGTATGATGATGCTATTACATCTAGACCACATTGCAACCATCTGTTTTGCAGGGACTAAGTGAATGCTAGATCTCTCTCTCTCTCTCTCTCTCTCTCTCTCTCTCTTTTTTTTTTTTAATTCTTTTAATCCCCCCAGAGAACCCAGCACAGTGATGGGCATGGGTTTTGTTTGAGACGAATTGCCGACTGACAAACTAATATTCGAAGTAGTTTTGAGGGTACTAACTTTAAATTTTATTTTCAAAACTTTATGAATAAAGCTTTAGTAAGTTTAAGAAGACACTTAATTGAGTAAACTTATTACAACCAGATTGTATTAAAGCGTTGTCACAGAAATTAGTACATGTTACTTTTACACTAAGGTGCACGCTATTTACATTTAACAACTTCTGAAATTAGGTTGGATTCTGTCATGAAGGTGAAAAGAAAGTGGCCTACTATTTCTTCAAGAGCTCCTTTTAAAAATCAGTGTGATTCTAGAGTGGAAAATCTATGATAAAGAGTAAATATCAATGTAGCCAATGTTATTCCACAGCTTCCATTTAACTATCAAAAGTGAATTATGTATACAAATATACTAATAGGTTCTTTTGTAATAGATGTTCAAAATCTGAACATTTCCTGGAAACAACCCAAGTGAAGGGTGTTCAAAGGGTTCTCAGTAGTTGTCAGGATTCACACTGCTTCTGCTTCCAGAGAAGCCAACAGAGGACAGTAACACATGGTGTGTTCTGATCAGTGTAGGGAGGTGGTGACATGGCGTAGTGCTGGGAACATTTATCAGACTATTAAAATTTACTTTTGACTTATTTTGGTATCCGAAAGAAAGACTTCTTCACTGACAAATCATAACTTCACGATTTAATCATTTTAAGGAATTTAAGGGAAAAAACCTTCCATACATATTATAGGAAAATAAATACTACATTCATATATCATACACATTTATTAATACAAATAAATACATATTTCAGAAAAAATGTATAGCTTTTCTCTAAAACCCCTATAAGGGTTCTGAAACATGTGCAAACTCTTACCTTTATGCTGATGCCTATTTACCTTCTCTGGTGATGTGTCATATCATGCCTGAGTTATGACCCGGTTTGCCCCTGTTAGCCCTCCTGAACTAAATGCTTAAGCCCAGTGAGTGCAGGACTTTCCTTGAAATTTTTGATGAGGTTTAGGTCAAAATATAAAACAAAACAAAGAGGGAAGGAAGGAAGGAAGGAAGGAAGGAAGGAAGGAAGGAAGGATGGATAGGAAAGGAAGGCAAACCAATTCTTTTGGAAAACTGGACAAGTTAATAGTCAATAACTATGTAAATGTAAATCTGTCTCATCTTGTAACACATTAATGGTCGCCAATTTGTAAAGAAGTATTTTTGTTGTTGTCGTATATATTGTCTTTTAAATTATTATGGCCATTAATCACTGTCACACAGTGATTATTATCAACATCAGAAATGTGAGAAAAGCATGGCTATCTTAACCTTTTAATTTGACAGGTAGTTTATAAAATAAAATAGTGCCTGAATTAAGATAGGAGGATAAGGGGGAAAAGTAGCCACGATAGCTTGAAGCAAGTTAAAACTACATATCTGCTATTTTTCAAAGAGTTGTAGTATTCCAATGAGATCACATAAATTCTAATGTTTCTCATTGCTCTTGTTTCCCCTTATTTCACTCATAATATTTTGTTAGCAGGATACACAGTGACACACTTTCAAATCTTTTCCCTCATGTTGCCACTTGTGACTTTCATTGGTCAGGCCAAAGTGTTTCTCTGTTTTATGGTAAAACAGTCCACATCCCCTCCCCTTCCTTCCCATATCATTGCAGGATTCCACAACACACCTTTTTCCCCAACAAAGGGCAGGGACCAAGTGAAAACATCCATGAAATTTGGAAGCCAGTATGGGTGAGGAGAACAGTTGAATTGCCTGATGTTCATGACATTGTTCTCATACTTCAATACTGCAGCTGAAAACAACAAGAACAAAGACATTAGGTTTACGTGTAATATTTCTGCTTCTCCACATGGCCTCAGCTGATCAAGAAAATTAAACTGTGTGACTTTAGGTCCAAAATATCAACGCCAGTAGCTTAATCAGTCATGAATGTATACACGACTCGGGAATTAAACTATACTCAATGTAATATGAAACTGCACAATATATGAATGCTAAATATGAAATGGCATTACAGTTTGGCAAATATTTATATAAAACAGTTAATCAAATGTCTATCAGGAATTGGTCAAGCTCCTCTTACAGCCAAGAATATTCTAGTCTTATTTAACAGTTGATGACCCTAATAAAAGTGGTATAGCTAAATCATTTTCACAATTTAATAATCTCCTCAAATATTTTAACAGAATTTACTTCTATGTTTTCAAAGAAAGCATGCATTTTCCATTAGAACTCACAATGGTTGTACACAGTAGTTGAAATTAGACTGCATTCTTGACTTAATAAAATAAAATGTTTGGATTGGATCTTACATAAAATAATATACTGGTATCTGACTTCACTCATGACTTCTGGAAAGGAATCACCATCCATGACTTAGGAAATGAATCTACCCTTTTCACTCTGCTTTGTATAGTGTCTGTAGGTTAGATACACAGTCACAGAGAAAGCTATGGTTGCAGAGATCTTAAGATCATTGCTGGTCTCACTTCTAACCAGACTCAGAAATTCAAATTCATTCCAAAGCAATCCCAATACAAGGTTAACAGGTCTCTGTGAGTCCCTTCCTTCCTTTCTTTCTTCCTTCCTTCCTTCCTTCCCTCTTTCTTTCTTTCTTTCTTTCTTATTTCAATTTTGGGGCTTCTGGGTGGTTCAGTTGGTTAAGCATCTGACTCTTGATTTCAGCTCAGGTCATGATCTCACAGTTCATGGAATTGTGAATTCTGCATTGGGCTCTGCACTGACAGCACAAACCCGGCTTGGGATTCTCTCTCCCTCTCTCTCTGGCCCTCCCCAACTCATGCTCTTTCTCTCAAAATACATAAATAAACTTAAAAAAGAAGATTTCGTTTTGAAGTAATCTCTACACCCAACATGGGGCTCGAAATTATAACCCCATGATCAGGAGTTGCATGCTCTACCAACTAAGCCAGCCAAGCACCCCTCTGTGAGTACTTTCAATTTAGGAAGAGCTACTTGTTTTAACAGCATCATCTATTCTATGGATAGACAAACAATTTTAAGTTGTGGGAAATTCTCAAGTTGAGTTTAAAACTTCTTTACCACTCAGTGATCCTAATACTGCCTTCTGGATAGATACAGAACAAGTATACTTCTGATTCTAAATGACAATCTTTTAAATACGAATCACAATACTCTTGCATCATACCTTCTTAAACTTTGGTAAGATTTTGCTTTTATTATCGTCTCATGGCATAATTAGCATCACATTAGTGAAAATTATTGAACAGATCCTAGATGATGTCAAATGGGTTTTTTCTTGTTTTGTTTAGGCTTTTAAAACATAGAGAAAGCAATCATTTCAATACTTTATGTTGTAGCCTGTGATTACAGGTGAGAGATCAAAGATAGCTCTTTGAAATCTAGTTTTTGAAAAGCTACCAAACGTTTACTGCTTTTGAGCCTTAATGTCTGCATTAATATCTTAACTTCTTACTTACCAATATCTTTAACATAGCATTGCTTTCCTAACCGTGTTTGCTCTTCCACCGGGAATATTTTCTTAGAAACCTCTAAATACCCCAGGTTTTCTATCCTATGGTGTCGAACCCAGACTGTATCCCTTCAGTGAAATCTTTTCTGATTTCTTCTAGCGGATCTAATCTCAACCTTCCTCTGCATTCCAAAAGCTCTTGACTTAAACATCTATACTGCATTTATTATTTGATATTGACCATAGCCATTGTGTGTATGTATATATATATATATATATATATATATATATATATATGTGCATGCCAAACTTCTATATCTTTAGGGACAAGTATCATACAACGGGCTTTATATTTCTTTGTGCTTCACATACTACCTTCTCAGTATAAATGCTCAGAAGCTAAGGATTCATCTTTCTATTTCTCTTACAATTTTTTTTTTTAAGAAAATTCTTCCTAATCCCTTTGGCTCTTCTTCATATGAGAGGGCTTTTCGTCCCTTTCCTTCTTCCTGCTCATCTTTATTCTGGATGCATGCCACATTGGCAATGTCCCTGTAAAAGTGTGGCCCAGAATGAAGATAAGTTTTTTGGTGGGTTTAACCAACACAGAATATGAGGAGGATATATAGTTTTTTGTAATGTGGATACTATATATATCATATTGCAGCCTAATAATATGTTGGTGTTGTCAGCAGCTTGCAGTTAACTAAAATCATACTTGAGAACAGTATGGTCTTTGCTTCAAAACATATTTGTGGCTCACCAGCACAGTTCCAGGGAACAGAATCACTACACTTTGGGGACAAGAAATGCAGATAGTGCAGTCACTGACATGGAAGGAATTAATATCTTCTTCCCACAGACTGCTGAATCCTTCATATATACCTGTAACCCCATTCTTCTTTAAATTATCCTATCATTTATGCCATAAGACACTTGACCTAAGGATACATTCATATAGTATTAAAGCCATGCAAAATGAAAAAAAAAATCATGGCAAATTACCATACAAATATCTCTGATCTGCCAGATGGAAAAGGTGAAGTATTTCCCACCTTTGCCAAGTACTACCTGAATACTGGCTCCATTTAAAAGGTCTTTACTATTTTTGGATACAGCATATTCATAGCAGGAGTATGTTCTCATGTCTTCAAAAGATCTTTAAGGTTCTAATCTTTTTGAAGAGCAATGTCTCCTGTGAGCTTCCCCCGCTTTTTATCTGGCATTAGATTGGTGCAGCAGGAGGAAGGAAAATAGATGTGAAAACTAGCCTTGGGCAAATAACCTCTCCAAATGCCCTGGCAGAAAGGGAGAGATTCTATAGAATATGTCATTTAGTCCTTACTACAAATCTGAGAGGCAGGTGTGACTGCCGTTACGTTATAATCCAAGGAACGGAAGTTGAGAAATGAAATGGCCTGCTCAACATCATTCAATGAGCAACTGAAAGATAGGACTCATATTTAAACTCAGGTTTTACTGACATCAAACCCATCCCCTCTCCACCAGTCCCTCTGTCTCTTATAAATTATAAATGGATGAATTCTAGTCTTAGCTGTTATACTAACTTAACCTTGAATATAGTATTCATAATTAAAGATGTTTTAGCTTTTGCCAAAATCATATTTGAGAAAAATGAAATACGATGAAAATTTACAAGTGAGGGTATGGCTTGCTCAATAGATAACACAGAGGTTCTGTTTTGGAGCTGGTGAGATAAAGCATTTCTTCATTTGACGCTGACTCAATATAATTTATCTGAGTGCCTACTGATAAAGCAGGAATTTTTCCAGATTTTATTTTTGTTTATTGACAGCAGAAATAATAAATTGTCACAGTAGCTACATTTACTAAGCATCTGCTATATATCAGGCATTATATTTGGTCTTTTACAAAACGTAATCACAAATCTTCACAATAGCCTTCAAAACTAGTTCTTATTTGCATTTCAAAAATAAGCAAACAGAGAGGTTATTTGCCCAAGGTCACACTTAAGAAGCAGTTAAATTCAGTTCTGGTCTGAGTCTAAATTCCCCGATCTTTCTAGTATTCCATGATATTCTCACCCCAACTGCATAAACTGTTCATTGCCTGCCAAGTTTTAAATACAGATTCTCCTTCCACATTTATTCTTTGTAAAAAAGAGCACTAGACTGGAAGGCCAGGAGCCCAGACTGCTAGATGGGTTCTGTCATTAAGTACTCACAAGACCCGAGGTCACTTAAAGTGTTTAGATTTCAATTACCTCACCTAACTTCATGGATTTATCTAGATAATTTATATGACCACTTCCAGATCTGAATGATAACAAACTTCTGGAACAAAGACCTCATCATTAATGCAATGAATAATATTCTCAGTAATTCTAGAGACTATTTATAGAACGTTTTTCTACTTCTCTATAGGTTAGAGAAAAGAATAACTTAAAAATACAAATACACCAATATATATATTCTTTTTTCTTCAGCAGCATAAGGTATTCACTCAAAGATACTTCCTGAATAACCTTACATTAATAAGTTACTCATAAATTTTTATGTTTTTTGTATAATACATATATGTGTATATATGTGTGTGTGTGTGTGTATATATATATATATATATATATATATATATATATATCATAAAAGTACATGAAAAAAACCCTTAATCTAAAACAGTCCCAAATATCTACAGTCACGAAATTCACAGTTAACATTTCATCTTCCACCTCCCACATCCACCCCTGCCACCTGCCTCTAACTGTCACTGGGATTACAAAACTCAACTAGAACCCTAACAGTGTGCTGTTCTCTGAAGTACTTGAAAGACATTTATCTCCAGTGCAATATAAATAATACAAGTGGTTGTGCTTCAAGAATCACTCGAGACCAACTCCTGAGACCTTGTCTGAGAAATAGAGAAAGAACAAAGCCTACTATCAAGAAATCTCGCCATTATACTGGCAATTATACATGACCTCCTGTCATTTAACAATTGCATCAGAGGCCTACAGAGAGATTATGACATATATACAAGGCCATGTTATTAACCAAATTCAGAGCTGACCAGACAGTCTAGAAACAAGTGCTCTTCTTTTGCACATGTGCTTGTGAAAAATAGCCAGAAAAAAAATTGATATAATGGAAAGAATACTAATTTCCATAAACCTGGAGGCCTGACTGCCTATTCTTTCTCTGATGTCAAAGTTATGGCCTTAAAGTTATGCAATTACTTGGTCTAATCATTTTTACTGCACCTGTAGAACCCTATACAAACAAACATGTAAGCCATGCTGTGTATGAGATATAAAATCCATAATCAAGGGACAGCTCCTACCTGAAAATAGGGAAGGGCCACTTGAACTCTTTTATTTCTTTTTTTTTTTTAAATTTTTTTTCAACGTTTTTTATTTATTTTTGGGACAGAGAGAGACAGAGCATGAACGGGGGAGGGGCAGAGAGAGAGAGAGACACAGAATCGGAAACAGGCTCCAGGCTCCGAGCCATCAGCCCAGAGCCTGACGCGGGGCTCGAACTCACGGACCGCGAGATCGTGACCTGGCTGAAGTCGGACGCTTAACCGACTGCGCCACCCAGGCGCCCCTGAACTCTTTTATTTCTAATGACACAATTAGGTACAGCAAATAGACTGAAACTCAAGGAATAGAATCCATTCCTCTGTCTACCATATGATGCAATAAAATGCTAGGCCATATCCAAATCTGTAAATTAAAGGGCTCTCCCCTACATTAAAATTTGAGATTTTGATGAGACACAAAAACCTGTATTTCATAAAAACTTGGTAATATTGCTCAACACCTTCTTTACAACTGCCATTACCAGGGAGGAGGAGGATAGGACAATGAGTAAGATATATAGATAGAGATAGAGATAGAGATAGAGATAGAGATAGAGATAGAGATAGATATAAATATCCAAAGAGAGCTTCTAACTTAAAAGAAGTTATCAAAATATTGCTAGCAAGGGGCATTAAAACCATAGGCTCAACACATTTCAAGTGGATTTCAAGAAGAACACAAAGTTCCTTTCTGAAAGTCTTTAGATTAGAATGTAACACTCCCAACATACCTCACTCAGGCTTTCTCAACATTACCAGGGCTGTTTTCAATAGAGGGGAGAGAGGTCAAAAGAATGGAAATAATGAATTCTAATAACATTTTTCATCTCCTTAGCTCTAATTGGCCATGCACTCCCATCTTCAAAAGATGGGGCAGAGGGATAGAAAAGAAAGGTGAAAAGGAAGCAAATGGCAGCATTCCAGAATCATAATCCGTCCGGAAATAGAAAAAAGAAAGGAAGAAAGAAAGAAAGAAAGAGAGAAAGAAAGAAAGAAAGAAAGAAAGAAAGAAAGAAAGAAAGAAGAAAAAGTGTAATAGACTCAGGATTTTTTTTCCCTTTCAGTTCTGTCACTTGTAGACAATAGATACCCCAGCAGGAAAACCATCATCATGTTCTTTTGGCAAAGTCCTACCATCACAGAAGGAGACATGATGGCTTGATGGATAAAATTCTTGAAATTGGACCTATACACTCATAATATCCTTTACCAATATTTTAAGATTATGCCATATACTGCATGAAAGGATTTATTTGATTCTGGGAGAGATGCTGTACATTTTCTAAAACTGTATTTTCCAATAAAGATTACCGTTTTAATGTATAATCTTCTTTGAAGATTTTGTGAAGATATATATCTATAATATATCTACATATATACACAGTTTTTGTAGTTCAAATTATAGCATCTATAAGCACAATCTTGGTGATTTCTTCCATTTTGAAACCTCATTTCTAACTCCTGTGTCTTTTTTATCTTTCCCTGAATGTCCTGTACTTGCCCAGTGTATTCTGTTTTTAAAAGATTCTTTTTATTATTACTAGTGACTTAGTTTAAGGGAAATTTATTAACTCATGAGGATTACTGTATTTGGTGAGCAAGGACTACACTTATAACTCACTTTTACTCTATAACTCATAAGATTGAGCACAAAGTAAGTGTTTAAGTCTTTTATAAAGACAGATTTCAAGTTTTCTTTTAAGCTGCCTGATTCAGTACTTCACATAGGGTCTTTCACAGGCAAATTCTCAATAACTTCCGTGTAATGACTGAATTTAATCACCTGAAATATTTTATCATTAATAACTACAAACAGTAGGTATATATAATTTCCCTGAAGCTGTGAGCTAAGGATTTTGTGTTTATCAAGATACACACATGTGTGTTACTATATATAATCCTCTTATCCACACATCTAGTCCCTGCCTGCTTCTCCTTCCTTGTACATGTATCCTTCATGGCACCTTGTTAACTTTGCTACAAGTGCCCTACATACAATTTGGATGATAGTATCTTCCTTACATGGAGGAAAGAGACGGTACCAGGTATATCTATGAAATAATATGAGCCAATTTTATAATTATATGTGCATGTGTGTGCTACATATTTCCTTTTTGATATTGCATTAGTAAATTTTGAACCAGCTCATTATTTAAATATAGAATTTTGGGTAAAGTCAATAAAAGGAAGATGATGGAAGGGATGAAGAAGGCAAAGATCTCTCTTTTTCTTTTAGTGCTTTGTACCATACCTGGCACATGGCTGATGTTTAATAATGTTGGTTGAAGAAAGGATCTAAGGAAAGGAAATAGAGAAAGGAAGGACAAGATGGAGAAAGACAGGAAGGACAAAAGGAAGGCAAGCAGGCAAAGAAAAAGTAAAAACAAAAACAAAAACAATTTCAAAAACATAAAACATATAACTTCCCAGGACACTAAAAGTGTAACTAACAACACATGAACAGTCTGAAGGGTACATGTTGGAATTTAGGAGAAAGACAAAAATGTCACTTCAGATGCTAACTCCATTTTAAAATTGTAAAAGAGTCTCTAAAATAGACAAGAATGGAAAAAACATTGGCCCTGCCACATTATAACTGTGTAAACTTACGCAAGTATTACTCCTTGTGTGAGCTTTACCTCCAAAACTTGCAAAATAGGAATAATTATTATTATTTTGAAAGTATGGTGTTCAAATACAATAATACATGGGATTAATATCCATGATAATATGTAATCACAAAAACTACTTGGCAACTGAAAAACAGAAGTATCAAGATGCAGTTTCAAGTTCTTCAAGGAGGGGATAGCTATCCATTTTTGACACTTTTCCATTTTATAATTCCCACCTAAAGTGTCATATCCAAATACTAACACCCAGAGAGTCTGGGCCAGAAACTGATCCTTGGAAGTAGCTCAAGTCCAGTGAAACACAGAATTGTTTCTAACATTACAATTTCACACGGAGAATTTGAATTTCGATTCAGTATTTTTTGCTAAGTCAATAAGAAAGAACTAGTTATGAGTTTTAGCTTTAAGTTCTAATCTGTGTTATTATAATGCTAACATAAGATTTATGCCACCTTAGTAAATGAGAGAGAGAAAGAGGTTTAGCTGAAGCTTTGAACTGCTGGAGAAGATGGCATGGACATAGGAAACACTGTACCCATGCTTGGCTTCCATTCAATGAAGTCAATACATCCCAGCTCCAAGTGCATAACACAGGTACCCTGGTGGGAAGTACCTTGAAAACTGGTGGTATCTGCATGCAGTCACAAAACACCTTTTTCACCTTCAAGGTTGTACTTGATATCAAGCCCTGAGCTATAACTTGCAAAGTTCTAGGTTGTTCCTTGGCACTGAGTTAATATTAAACCCACACACTTGATATTTTCTGTGGAAAGTAATATCACGCAGACTTTTTGACATTGTCAGGGTAAAGTCTCTTGTAGATCTAGAATTTCTAGATATTGAATAGCAAGGGATGAGCCATTCATTGGTGTCTTCAACATTATCTAGATTGTCCCTGTCTTTCCTCCTATGAAATGCTTTACAAAGAATTCGATTTCTACAGAACCTTCTAACCGTCTGTCAGAAAATGGAATACAACACCTCAGGATGCATCCCCCAGCTGGTCTTGTTCAAGGGGCAGTAGTAGAGTACTGCCGATAAAGCGGTGTGAAGGATTTAGCCTTGTTCCAGATCCTGTCTTCATCCCCATTTAAGGGCTTATAGAACTTGGAGAGCCAAATCCTTCAATTCTATGGGCAGCCCTTTGTAAAAAGCAAGGATTATCTCATTCATGGAGTTATTACTTAGGGAAGTTCCACAATTACTTAACTGCCAAACTTTATAATTATGCAGCAGCGACAGTTACAACATCAAGAAGTTCACTTGTTATAGCAAAGATACAGAGTGTGCATTCAATTAAAATATATACTCAGGGTAATTCTTAGATATTAAATCTTGATAGATTTTCCATTTTGCCCTCTGTCCCATTAATTAAACGTTGAAATGTAAGCAAGTTGATGACTGGACTAAAACTAATCTCTTTAGAAAGTGGCCTCCAGCAATGACAGTTTGACAGTGGAGCTGAATGTACAAAAAGCAAAAGTCTAAGCGCCTAAGGGACACTTTTTAAAGAGAGAGATTAATTATTTAGTTTAGAATAACATAAAAGATGCCCTGCTCTTTTAATAACGTATATATTTGAATGTATAACATTCACGTAATATTAAAGGGATAATAAATGACTCTTCACTCCCAAAGCTCTTTTTTTTTTTTTTTCTTATTGAAGAACAGTTAGTCATCTACATAATGGAGCCATGAGTTGAATAGGGATTCGGTGGAAACATCACCCCGAATGCCTCAGATAACAAAGCTGACCTAGAAGACAGAGGTTAACTTGCAAGCACTGAAACTCAGTCAGCTGAGTTTCAATCTCAGTGCTATTCCCTGATAAGATTGTGTGAACCATGGGGAAAGCAGGCATCCCCTCTGTGCCCCAGGTTTTCATCAATAAATCAAGATTAGAATGTAATGCACAAAGTATTGAAAGATTACATGCATTGACACATGGAAACTGAGAGCAGGTTCTAGAACAAGATAAATGTTCCATTATTATTATTATTATTATTAATCATTTGCTACTTGCATGAATAAAGAAAATAACATTTGTATGCATGCTATCCCAACTGCCCAACTGAAAGGAAATATTTACATTTACTAAACATACTATTACCAACCTAAGACTTTAAAGAAAACATATCAAAGTTGTAGCAGTCAAGGTGACAATGATAATGATAATGGTAGAAGAAATTATCATAGTTAGATTAATTCCATATATTAAAGAGTCCTTTATATAAAAGGCAGAGAAAAGGGATATTCCACTAAAACCTCTCTGCAGTTAATCTTATCCATTCATCTCAGAGAGATGTGAACTAATCAAAAATTCCTACCCAAAAGTCCTCCTCAGCCTAAATGTCTACATAAATTTATTTTCTACTACTTCATACTGATAATACAAAAAGTTAATGCTAAGAGTTTTCTTCATGTTTTCTGCTTTGATCCTTTGTAGTCTGTAGATTCCATATCATTTTTTGGGAGACTGTCCTTGGTTTAATGGTCACTATAAAGAAATTATCTTCCCATTGTGTGTAATTCAATATTCATTGGGGTAAAAAATAAAAATGTGTATTAAATAAATGGAGAAATTACTATTTTTCATAGGAGTTATTTTACTTATTGTTTTCCTTTAGTAACAACAAGAAAAACACGTAGCCTACAATTTTTTTGGAAATATCAAATAACAAAATGCTACCGTGAATGTGCATTTACGTTTCCTATATGAAAAAAGTGATCTGAGCAAACAGTTGCTCAAGACCAATTAAGAGGATCTTTAGAATTGATATGATGGCAGGAAAAAAGTACGAGCTAGGAAAACTCTTGCCGTTGAACAAAAGCTCTGGATTAATTTTATCTAACTTATAAAGCACTAGTGATCATATTTATGCCTGTGGTTATAAAGACCCAAAATATGTTTTAAAAATGTTTATGTCAATGCTAAAGATTATTCCCATGGTTAAGATCAGCTTCAAACTCTACAGAAATGGCTTCTTGCTTATAAAATGTAAGCAATTTTGTAGGGAAGTAATCTTTTTGGCATGCTGTGAAGAAACAAGCTAAGATGCTAACTTAGGGTTACCTGGGCATGAATTCTACTCCGTTCCAGAGACTGCCCCCCCCTCCCCCTATTTCCTTTTCCCACCCAGGATAAGGATCTGAACTAGTTGATTCTGCACTTGGCTCCTGACTCAGGCAGGGACCACCTATCACTAGGTTTGCACACATGATTCTGGAATACTGAAACAAGGTCCTGACATGACAGAACTGTGCTGCAGTACAGGAATGAGGTTCTCAGGCCTGGCAGCCTATGGTGCTGATGGTGTCACTGAAGGCTGCGTGCTCCAGCTAGACATCAGGGGACTAGGACAAGCTGGCCTCAGAGAGGTTGCATTTGCTCCTGCGTGTCCACATCATGACTGCCAATAAGATTCTTACCTCGTTTTTTTTTTTTTTTTATTGGCAATTAAATCCTCTCTTTACAATGGTATGCCAAGCTGTAAAGTATCTTTTTATTTATAAATGGTATCCTTCTGAAGTCCCTGACTACATTTTGAAGGAAAATATTTGAGGATGTTGACTCCGCCAAGTTTTGGTGGGGCTAAAATGCTTTTTAAAAGCAATTCTATCAATTTGTCTCATTTAAAAGTCCAAACCATCATAATACATTTCTTTTCCCAGCCAAAAAGGGTAGACTTTAGCATTTTAGCAAACGATGCTCTTGTCGTCTTATCCTTGAAACCCAATTTTGTACCTCTCTCTTCCTTAACCGACTTTAACACTGAATTGATTTTTTTCCTTGTGGTCATTTTTAATCTTTGGTCTTAATTGGTAAATTAGTTTGGTTGCCATTTAGGCTTTTCTTCTCAAATCCAAAATACAGTTCATTTGATAAGTTTTATTTGATTACTTAATTTTACTGTGAGTAGCTTTTCCTGGAACTGAGTTATATAGCCCTGAATGTATATTTGCATTTCTCGATATCCGAATCACATATCCATCCACCCATCCACTCCTGCACCCATATGACAACTCATCTGGACCACAGAGAACAGGCGCCACATGGTAACTTTGTGTAATTTACTTTAGATTTTTCTGAAGCACAGGTGTACCACTATAGAGATAAAGGATTTAACTGTTTACATCAACGCTTAAAACACATTATTCCAGAGGTTCGTTATATTTTTGGCCAAACTGAGTTGTTTAAAGCAGAGTTCACATCTACCACTGTATTTCTTGATATTGACATATTTTACTAAGATTGCTTAAATGTCACTTTTGTCAGTTAAGCTTATTATTATTATTTGGTCTCCATGGACTAATTTCCACTTTCACTCAATACCATTCTTTTCTTTGGAGTATTTTCCAAGTATATCTGAATAATTTTTGATGGAATTCTTTATTTAATGTCTATCCCACTACCAAATTATAAACCCCACTAGAGTGAAGACAATTTCCATCTTCTTTATTTTATACTCCCGGCACCTGGCATGGTGCTTGGTATACAGTAAGTTCTCAGTAAAGATTTGTTGCATTGTTGAGTGGGTGAGATTGAAGTCATTTTTATAGGTGGCATATTATTATTTTTAGTTTGTTTTAATTAATTTATTTATTTTGAGAGAGAGAGAATGAGAGTGGGGCAAGGGCAGACAGGAAGAAAGAGAGAGAGAAGCCCAAGCAGGCTCCACACAGTCAAAGCGGGGCCTGATACGGGGCTCAAACTCGTGAACTGTGAGATCATAACCCGAGCCGTAATCAAGAGTCGTACATGTAACCAACTGAGCCCAGGTGGCATATCATTTTATGAAGAAGGAATTGGGGGAGGAGGAGTTAGAAGCGGGAGGGGGAGGAGAGGGAGAAGGAGCACAGCAGCAGATATGTGCATGTGTCATTTCTACAGTTTTCTTCTGTTTGGTGTGTTTGGGTAATTATGAAATTGCTTTACCCTTAGGGCTACAGATTGAGAAAATTCAGATGTGCAAAGTGCTCTGCAAATGTTTCACTCCAATTTGGAAAGGGTATCAGAACTGGTTGCAGCAGTAATTTAAAATGAGACTGAGTTCTGTGGGTCAATACTGGTAGGGTAACTTTTGAGCACTGTCTTGCTATTTGACTGAAGAAAGAAAAATGCATCATTCAACACAGGTGTTGAAGGCCTACCATGCATAATGCAGGCTACTGGGCTTTACAATGTATATCAACAAGCCCCTGCTTCAAACTGATTATAATCTGATTGAGAAGTTATAGGAATGCTAACTGTAGGAAAAGCTAACTAGAAAAGAAAAATAATCGATGAGTACAAGGGCAAATGATTGCTATTTCAGGCATTCAGAGAAGGACTACCAAAAGAAGTCTGCATAGAAACAGCCTGGTGGGTCTAGGCCATTTAGATGAGCAGAAAAAGGGAGACAAGTAATCTAAATGAAAAAAAAAAAAAAGTTATGTGGGCAAAGACACAATGGAAGGGACAGCCAAATGGAAGGGATAGTTACTGCGTTCAGGACGAGTAGAACAATTTGGCTCAAGTAAAGCGTTCACCCAAAGAGAAGCAGAGAGATGGGTATTAAGGTAGATCGAGCCATAAAGTGAAACTATAAGTAAGAGGCTGAGGAGGACTGTATCATCTGTCAGTTTCCCTGAAGCCACTGACAGGTGGCATAATGATAGCAACATAAAATATTCAATGATGATAATATCTTAATACCTCATAGCATTTTGTTTCAGAGTAATTTCATCTATTATTCACAAAAGAATTTTTTTTCTCGTTTTGCAGAGATGTCACTGCATATCAATAAATGTAAATGAGCTAGCTGTTTAATAGCAGAGCTATGATTCAAATCTACATCTTCTGCCCTGGCATGTTACAAATGTAAGCAGGAGTTGTCAGAGTGAGGAAAGAGAGGCCAGGGGAGTTGTTCCCTGTGTTATGCAGACCGGAAAGGATAAGAACTGCATGAATTCGTGTGGGTTACCCCAACGGATGGATGGGCCATTTACGGTCCTCATCACTTGCGGAAAGCTGCTTTTCTTGTAGGCAAGTACGAACTTCTAATCGGAGCTAACAGACATTTAAACATGAAGCTGATCGTGCATCTATTACAGGTGTTAAGATGGCAGAGTGAAAACTCTTTTCCCCATCACTTCATTTTGCCAAGGAACATTCCTGCTGCCTTTAATCTGTAGGCGCTTAAAAATCAAATCATACTGTAACTATTGGGTTATAACCCCAGAACATTTTCTGGTCATCTGGTTTTTCTTTTTTCTTTTTTCAATTTTTGTTTTTTTAATCTTTATTTATTTTTGAGAGAGAGACAGAGCGCAAGTGGGGGAGGAACACACAGAGAGGGAGACACGGAATCTGAAGCAGGCTCCAGGCTCTGAGCTGTCAGCACAGAGTCGGACCAGACGCGGGGCTGGAACCCACAAGCCGCAAGATAATCACCTGAGCTGAAGTCAGGCTTAACCCACTTCACCACCCAGGCATCCCCCCCCACCCCCACATCTGTTTCTAAGAATCAAATGATTAATTTAGGGATTCGTCACTCTCTGTCCATTGATTATGTTTTTGAAGGTGCTTTCAACCCAGTTTTCTTGCACCTCCTTATAAAATTCTCATTACCATTTATTTTATTCAAATCCAGTAATCCTTACTTCAGCTGTGAATAACTGACTCCTACTCCACATACTGTACACAGTGTTAGCATAATAGCTTTAAAGTGCTTCAGAGATTTTACACAAAAGTCTTTTGAAATCATGCTCAAACTGAAGAATGTATCTTTTTTCTTCCTATCAGTTTATCTTTTTCTCTCAGAAGAATTTTTTATGAAAAGGTTCCCAAAATGAAATGCTTCTCTCCCCTTCCTAAGAGAATGTGATCTACCCTAAACACAAGAAAACAGTGAAAGCAATACAAAATCTCAAAGATAGCAACTCACTGATGTCTATTTTTTTTTTTTTTAATATTTATTTTTGAGAGAGGGAGAGTGTGAGCAGGGGAGCCGCAGAGAGAGAGGGAGACTCAGAATCTGAAGCAGGCTCCAGGCTCTGAGCTGTCAGCACAGAGCCTGACTCCGGGCTTGAACCCAGTAGTGGTGAGATTGTGACCTGAGCTGAAGTCGGAAGCTAAACCGACTGAGCCATCCAGCCACCCCATTAAGTTCTACTTGTTAAATCAAAACACTTGACAAAGAAGCAATGTATACCCTGTGGGAGAAATTGCCATTGGTCTCAAGCAAAACTGATACCCAACATTTTGATGAGTAGAAAAAGTCTAAGTCAGTTTTATATGGAGCGAAATCCCAGTCTTCTTCCTTTTTTTTTTTTTTTTTTTTTTACTGTTTTAACTCTTTGTCAATTCTTAAAAAAAAACTTGTAAGTATCATCTGTGCTATTTAGTAATTGGTCTCTGTCAAGAAAATTGCTTGTTTGGGTGCTCCTTTCACCAGGTGAAATAGAAAAAAAAAATTGTTTTAATGCCATAAAAAAAAAACAAAACACCTAAGTGTTCATATTGTGTATACTTTTAGGAATTAATAGGATTGAGGCGCCTGGGTGGCTCAGTCGGTTGTGCGTCCGACTTTGGCTCAGGTCATGATCTCGCAGTCCGTGAGTTCCAGCCCCACTTTGGGCTCTGTGCTGACAGCTCAGAGCCTGAAGCCTGCTTCGGATTCTGTGTCTTCCTCTCTCTGACCCTCCCCTGTTCATGCTCTCTATCTCTGTCTCAAAAATAAATAAACATTAAAACATTTTTAAAAGAAGGAATTAACAGGATCATGGTGGGACGTGCAACATGACCTACAGAGGTCTTGCATTCCTTGCAGGTACCACAGGGAAATTATCTGGTATGAGAACCCACATCCAATCCAAGGGAATGAATTCTTACTGGTCTTATACAGAAGATTTTAAGATTAAGATTTTGTCTGGCAAAAAAAAAAAAAAAAAAAAAAAAGTGCTGCTTAAAAATAAAAGTTTCAAAAACACTGGTCTTGACTTTATTATTATTTTTTTCCTTTTTCCAATCAAATGTGAGCCATTCTTTAATGCCCAGGTCACATTTTGCCTTAAACAAGTCCTTCTCTGACCATTCGAGAAAATCATTCTTGTCGAATGTACTTAGTGTTCAATTCTCTTAGTTTTACTCAATGACACCATGTCTTGTATTTTTATTCAGTCACCCACATGCCTTACTTTGTCAACTGGCTTATAAGCACTTGGCACATCAAGAGCATATTTTGTTTTACTTTGTACATTTCTTGCCACAGAGTACTAAGGACAGCTCCTCTTTTCTAGAAATTAGGCAACTAGGAAAGAGGGGGCAACTCTCTCTTGCCCCCTGCCATCCATGGTTGTGACAGAAACTTCACTGTGCCTTCTGATAACTTCTCTCTGTGGCCACAGAGGAGGGCCCACCACAGTTAAAAATGGCAGTGTAAGAGACTGTGGTGTGGCCATCCCACCCAGAAGGCATGCCTCTCTGGGCTATTAGGGTGGAGGCAGGGGTTGGAGAGTCATGTGCTCCATCTATAGGACAGCACAGATGTGTGTGTATGTGGGGAGAGGCAAGGATCTCAGAAAGCCACACTCAGATATGCTGCATAAATATTATGTAGACCAATGCCAACTATAGTTAATGCCTCTTTCATATGCTATCACCCATTCTGTCACACCTATACCACTTCCTGTCATTTCTGAATCAAGAAATTACCTGGATAAAAAAAGATAATGTGTCCCTTGCTCCTCCTCTCTTTCCTATAGTCAGTAAATAATACCCTCTTGTTTCCTGGTCTCTTTTAGGCACACAGGTATGGAGTTTCACAAAGCAAGTACAGGATGCTAAACCAGAAGATACAGGTTTGACTCCAGTTCATCACTACCTAATTGAGTGACCTGGGGCAAGGTAATTTAGCAACAGATACTCTTCATATTAAAAGGGGGTGGGGCTAATGATATTTACTTTTAAGTTTCATTCATTTTTTTTTAATTTTTTTTAACGTTTATTTATTTTTGAGACAGAGAGAGACAGAGCATGAACGGGGGAGGGTCAGAGAGAGAGGGAGACACAGAATCTGAAACAGGCTCCAGGCTCTGAGCAGTCAGCACAGAGCCCGACGCGGGGCTCGAACTCACAGACCGTGAGATCATGACCTGAGCTGAAGTTGGACGCTCAACCGACTGAGCCACCCAGGCGCCCCAAGTTTCATTCATTTTTTTAAAAAAAATAAATGAATATGCACTTGCCTAGCACAGTATCTGACTTGTGGTAGGTATTCAATAAATGCAATTTGAGTTTGAATTTCAAACTATACATTCTTCCACTTATTGTTCTTGATCCCTTACATGCACAATCACACTATTCTCATTTAAATCTACATCCTTTTTAAGAAGCATGATTTTGGATTGCTTTCAGTTATTTCTTTTAAAACCCAAATCTACTAGACCAGTTTACTATAGACCCTGCTATACATTAGAATCTCCTGGAGAATAGTTAAAAACTAACACTGCCTGGGCTCCACATCCAGATCAACTGAATCTGTAACTCTGAAGATAATCACAAGATTTGCATCCAACAATAAATGAAAAAGCAAGGGGAAAAAGAATGGCTAACATTCTTAAAACCAAACATTCATTAAAACCAAACCCAAATAAAACACCTTATGAATTATTGCACATAGTATGTAAGAGCGCAAGAGGGCTCTAAAACCACTTACCTTTGTTATTGTACACATCTAAGTAATTTGGTGCTGAAAAAATTGTAATTAGAGAAGGGAAGCCTGTCGTTTGGCTTTTCCTGTACATGCGATACCTAAAAACAACAAATATGATTTAAAACAAGGCTATTATGAAAAAAATGATATCAAATTATAGCCTTAGAAAAAGAAAACTAAAATTAGGTTTTATCACTCCAAGAGAACTCAATTACATAACATTAAACAAAATTTTCTCTCTAAAGTCTGTTTTACGCAGACATTCATTCATCTCAAGGTTGACAATGAAACATGTACAGTTTCTGAGTAGGCCTTTCCTGAGTTTAACGGACTTAGGGGAAGAGTGGAATTCAATGAAAAATCATAATTCATTTCCATGTGTTCAACAGAGATGACAAAGGTTACCTTTTACATGAAGATATCCTGCACCTACCGTGTTTTTCAGAAGTTTGCCTATATTTTTGACATAAGACTAAATAAGCAGAGCAATATATAAATCTTTACCACTAAAAACCAGGCTGATTATTCTAGTTATCCATACAATATTCTGTGCAATACCTATGCAATATTCTGTTATGGTCTTGACTAAGTGATTTGCTTTTCAAAGAATGGTTAAATCTATGGGTTTTACATATTGAAAATTGTTTCTATTTTAGAACTCTCTTTATTACCAATCTCTTCTGAGATCTGCAGGTCAAAGATTATTGTCTCAGCAGGGTAATATTTAATCAATCAGTAATGAAACAGAACATCTGCAAGATCTTTGGAAATAAACCAACAATCCAGTTACTTTTCTTCTACTTAGACAAAAATAGGATTTTAGTCCTCAAATAATCAAAAAAAATTACAGGAAATTCTGGCTCTTTTCCATTGAGGTGAAAGCACATGTCACGACTTCTACGTAACAGATTTTAGTAATATCAGTTTAGAAAGATTCTTATAAAGCGCGAAACAAAATGTTATCACTCCTTGGGTATTCTGAGCCAGTTATTTATGGCAGAATAACCATGCCTACTCTAATTGGGTTCTAAAGGTGCCTCAAATAGTACCTTTAGACAGATAAATAACCACCTTAAAAATTATAATTTTAAAAATGTTTTGATAAACTTTTCCTAGAAGAAAATATCTTCTTAAAAGTCTTCTGAAATGTTCTAGAAGTATTTATTCTGCATATCCAACTGAACTTTGCTGGAGGAAAAAAAAGTCAGAATGTGAAAGGTAATAACACCCTCAATCTTAGGACCTTGACGTTATAAATCATGACTGGCTAGGCCTACTTGATAACAAATAAAAACAAAGAAACTAAATGACATAATCGCAATTTACCCCCAATAAATCAATCAAGTGCCCATTCTGAACAAATATACTAATTGATTTTAACTGATGCATTATTTTAAAATATTTTCAAATAAGCAGATGATTTCCGGTCTGTAGTGGGATTAATATAAAGCTGCCTAAAATGCTCAGTTCGGATAGTCAGCCAAAAGAGCATGGTGACACCACCGCCTTGAAAAGTTAAAAAAAAAAAAAAAAAAACTTATTTGAGGACCCCATTGGTTAGGCATATCATTAGGTTATGTCGAAGGTCACCTATGACATGATAGTACTGGATCCAATACTAAGCTGTTGGGTCAGTTCATACCTGTTGATTATTGCTTGAAAAAAAGCTAACTTTGAAAGGAGCCTGGGATCTGCCTTGATGTGGGATCATCGGACATGGGCTTACTTCAGGATGTGGGCATCTCTACTCCTGATTTCGGCACACAGATTATAATACTAAGTGGTCCTCTCTTCCAAAGAATTCAGAATATGAAGGAATGAGTTTAAGCATTTGAAGGCAAACAACACTTTTCAGTGGAACCTACTGAGAAGGGTACTGGACATCAAATGCTTTTCATTATGCCTTTTGCTCCTGAGTGCAGATTCAATGCACTATCAAACTGAGTATCTGATGTTTCTTACTTTTCTAAGCCCTTATCATTGGGCTACCAATTATACTAATAATTATATGAAACCTGGACCCTAAATTTTAAAATTCATTATTATAAAATCATGTTATACATTTATTAGTTAGAATATAGGACTTTCTCCCTCATTTAAATGCCTCTGCTTTTGTCCTTTAAAACTTCACAAGGGTCAGGAATGATATTCTTTAAACAAGAGTACACTGTGCAATATCTGTTAAATATTTACGTGTAATTCTCATTCACACTGCCAACCAAGACTGAAAAGTTGCCGGTAATTTACTCACTGACTGGACTGTGGGAAGAGCAGGAATGGAAGGAAATCAGAGGGACCCTTACAAGGGCTTAAGAAAGCTGCTGAAAATTTTACCTGTTCAGGCTAAAAACGGAGGCGTTTTAAAGAAGACCTTACAACACATTTACAACTCATTCCCCAGGATCCTGCCCTATCTCTGTCATCAGAAGACAATGTTAAGATCGAAGTGCTTTAGGGAGAGAGCCTACCAAAAGGGACCCTCCAAACCTGAACAAAGTGAGGAAGCTGGGACCCAGGAACAACACATAGTTTCCGTAAACCCACAAAACTGCTCACCCTGCATCTTGGGCTTCATGGGCTCGGAGTATAGACAACAGGTTATTGTGCTGTAAGAATTCACATACAGCCGGGTAGCTGCCAGAGACAAAAAGAAAAGAGAAAGAAGCATCTGTTATGAAATCATCAAGTGTAGCACATGTATCTGTAACATCCCGATCTATGTGATTTGATCAAGCGTAATCAGACATACATCATTCATGAAACAAGCCTCTTGGCTCTCAGGACAGGTCCCCTCCCCACCCCTGCCCTGTGTCAGAAAAACACCTGCAGCTGTACTTTTTTACATAATCAGAAAGGACTGGAGATGTGTGAACAGGACAAAGAATGCAGGCCATTATATAACAACACTAGAAAAATGTCCACTCATAGAGAAAAACAGTATCAAGTCTACGTTTAAACACAGGTGAACAGGAGCATCAAGATAACATGAGAATAGAATTTAAAACATAAACCTCCATGTTCTCAAATACAGCACCATTTGTATTTGGATGCACGTGCGTGCCTGAGTACTCTACAGTGAGACGGAGTGAGGGAGTAGGAGAGACTAAGTCTTCTGGAAACCGAGCTATCAACTTACTTATGAGTACATTAATTGATATATCCTTCAAAATCTAAACACGATTAAGGAATTCACAGGTTTTAAACTGTGTACTTTAAATACGATCAACAGAACCATATCTTAAGGCTTATTCTTTATATTGACTTAATAAAAGCATTAAATATATAATCAAGATGATTTTGTCTGTTAAGGAAGTCTCTAAACCAAAGATGAGAACATTATTAAAAATGAAATTCAAATTACAAACTAAACCCGTAAAACTCTTTGCAATCACTTTGTCTCTAAGAATTTTTAATGAGATAAATGAATGTCATAAAAGTAAATAAATTTTAGAAATTGCAAATAAAGAGACAGCAAACCAATGCTCATTTTAATATAAACAAACTGTGGATGCCCACTAGAACTTAAACTACACGTACTGTAAGAAACAATTCAGCAATTATAAAGGTAGCACTTTGAAGAGATACTAAATAGTACATGTCACTCAAATAATTTACTATAAAGAGAAGATGCAAATAGTTTCTGTATTAAAGATTTTGTAAGAATTCCCTGCTCAAAAAGAAAAGAAATACCGTTAATCTGGCATACCACTGAAGAGATGCTGATTATTAAAAGGATTCAGTTCTTTGCAAAACTGGGATCTGAAATCAAAAATAGTCATGAGGCGCCTGGGTGGCTTCGTCAGTTAAGTGTCCGACATCGGCTTAGGTCATGATCTCTTGGTCCGTGAGTTTGAGCCCTGCGTTGGGCTCTGTGCTGAAAGCTCAGAGCCTGGAGCTGCTTCAGATTCTGTGTCTCCCTCCCTCTCTGCCCCTCCCCTGTTCGTGCTCTGTGTCTCTTTCTCTCAAAAATAAAAAAAATAATAATAAACAAAACATTAAAAAAATAAAAAAAATAGTCTGTGCATGTGCACACATTCATGTGCATTTGTGAGCATATGTATGTGTGTTCTAGAATATTTTAGCAATTTGCTAAGGAGAGAAAAAGACAACTTCCTAGTTGTCCCAGGTCAGCTCAGTAAATGGATGTAAATGTAGCCATGGGTTACATGGTAACCTACAAACTGGAGAAGATGGCCCAGAGTGTCCACAGGGAAATGTGTCTGTATCGTATCTAGGTCGAGTTGACCAACATGTGTCTCCAAAGACTTTTGTTCTATCTTAGGAGAAGGTAAGTATACGACCTTTCCAGATCAGTGTGTGTCAACAAAAGAAACCCTAACTGCTGAGACATTGCTGGGTCTTTAAAGAATAGCACATATGTTTGTACATATTTAGCCATAAAGTGCCCAGCCAAAGGAAGACAGAATAGGGTGGCACTCAATAAATGTTCCTTCCCTATCTCTTTCAGCCGTTTTTTTTTTTCTTGTGCCCTTGAAATATTTCTTTAGAAATATAGTTTATTGCCTTGTTGTACCACTGTAAGACAGAGAGTGTTTGTCTAGTTCTGTCATGTTTTGTCCTTGGACAAATGGCTTGGCAGCACTTTTTAAATTTATTTTTTCCTTTTGTTAGAACCCACACTAGTCCTATGAAAGCATTATTTTAATATATTTTCTTCATGCTAAGTTTTATACGCTTATGTGTTTAAGTTTTCCCCCATGGAAATAGATATCTGATTTTTAACGGTAATCTGAAGAAAACAAAATTAACCTTGCAGCAATCTGCTAGGTTAATAGCATTAACTGAGGAACACTTGTATTATTACTTGGAAGGAACTCATTTTGAAGAAAACCTCTGGAAGTTTAAAGGCATACATAATCAAATATTCAAACTCTCGAAGAATTACAAACATTTTTCTAAATAAACTTAGAAAATATTTGGCTATCGAGATTCCCATTATTGGTCAACTGTCTGGGATACATTAAAGTCTTCAGTGATATTAGGTGGGGAGAAAAACACAAAACTTCACAATATTTTTGTGCTTTTTAATGAAAAGGATGATAAAAAAAAAAGCATTCCAGCTAAAAAGAACTAAAGAGGATATATGTTAAGAATGGTAATGTCAAAGATTCACTGGTGACGTGTTCCATTTGTTAGATGCAACAATCCCTAATCCCTGTGTTAGGCACCAGGAGACGTGCTACGGTAAGTGTAAGGTGTGGTTTCTGTCTTGAGGGTATTTATTATCTAGGCAGGAAAGTAAAGCATGCATTGATAGTATGAAACAAGAAAGCAAGCACAGGGTGCTGGGGAGATTTTTTTTCAAAAATATCTATCTCATGTTAGATCTTTTGGGGTTTTGTTTGCATTAATGAGGTGATGCTTCTGTGTTTTGTGCCCAACAAGAAGAGCCCCTTCTGCCCCAGGCTGGTCAGCCCAAGCAAGGGCCCATGCCTCGTTTTTAGCAGGGGGCCGGCTGCATCTCAGTCCCACTCACAGCCCTCCAGGGGGCACCCTTGTCAGGCAACGCTTGTATGGTTTCATCAAACCCAGTGTCCTGGACATGCCTTGAAATAAGACTTAATGCAACGATCTGGGAAGGGTAGTGATTCTTTCAGCTTTGTGATATCCATTTACCGGCATGCACTGCTGTGTTTGGGGAAGAAGCTGCACTCTCTGAAAATGCTTTTTTTTTTTTTTTTTTTTTTCCCCACTTGGAACATGATTATTCCTTAAGCACTAGAGAATACATTTCTCTGAGTAGAAAAGGAGGTGGAAATTTCCATGGAATAGTGGGAATCCTTAGGTCTGGGTTTTTATTCCAATTTCTTGTGTAGACTCTGGAAAATTGCTGACCCTCTTTGAGCCTGAATTACCTCATTTGTAAAAATGCAGACGGTAGCATTTATACCACAAACTTAAGATAAAGACTAAATGAGTTAGCAATATATGTAAATTCCCTAGTCCAGGGCCTGGACTGATAGGGGTAGACACGTAACAACTCTTAATTTTCTCTCCACCACCATGGTGTGGAAGACAGAATGCAGCATGGAATGGTGAGTCAGCAACCCTCGATTCTAATGGTAGCTGTTGTGAAAAAGCAAGCTACAGGCCTAAAATGGCATTGCTTAGGCCAAGTCACCAAATTGGGGCTTAATATCTAACCTAAGGGAAGTTTCAACCTCCCCCAAAAGTGTAAATCTTAACTGGTCAGTCAGGAATTTTCTGAGGGGCACCAGTGAGGTAATCTGTCGCATGGGCCCTCTGCCTCCACCAAAAGACGATGAGGTAATGGTCATAACATCCCCTGCCCCTCCCGTAAGGGAAAGTGACTGGCCTGAAACAAGACTTTCTTTTCTTTTGCTAATAACTCCTTGCCCCGCCCTCCTTCCTATAAAAACCTTCCATTTTTTGTACAGCCCCTCAGAACCCCTCTACCTGCTAGGAGGGGTGCTGCCTGGTTCATGAATCGTTTCAGAAAGCCAATTAGATCTTGAAATTTAATCCATTGAATTTTTTCTTTTACAGTGTTAAATTTATTAGTTGTGACTTGTGTCAATTCTTAAAAGCAATGACGTCTGGGGAATACTGGATAGGAAAGGGGTTAGAAAGGGAGAGGGGCAGACACAGAGCAGGAGCAAAGGTAAAGAAGGTAGAAAAGACAAACATGTGAGAAATGGTAGAAAAGCTGTTTTGGCATTAGAGAGAATAGCCATTATTAGACTTAGTCTGTTTATTCTCTTATTTTTGTTCCTTCCTATATTAAGCTATATTTTAGATCTTGAGTTAAACCTTCTGCATTTACCTCTTTAAGATATAGACAGAGGACATTATTTATTAAATATTTATTTATTTTGAGAAAGAGAGTGAGAACACGAGTGGGGGAGGTGCAGAGAGAGAGAGAATCCCAAGCAGGCTCTGCACTCTCTGCAGAGCCCGATGCGGGGCTCGAACCCATGAACCCGTGAGATCATCACCTGAGCCCAAATCAAAAGTCGACACTTAATCAACTGAGCCACCCAGGCGCCCCTACCAGCGGACATTATCAAAAGGCTTTTTTATGCTTTTATGTCTTCATTTATACTTTCCTTAAGTATTTTTAACTTCTGGAAAAGCCCAGTCTTCTGCCAAGCCCTCACTGAATTATCATGGGTGAACCGTCCCCTCAAACCCAGCTCATCCTGAGGTGTGCACAGAACTGCTGCATCTCCCATGGTCCCGGAGTGTATTTGTTTAAGACAGCATTCGTCATGTTGTGGTGTCAATTACGTTTAACTCAGTAATAGTAAACGCCTTAAGAGACAGATATTATTTTTAAATTTGTCTTTATATCCTAAATTTAAGCAGCAACCTGTCAGCTTCTTGGAGCTCACGTTCACTTGCAGGTGAGAGAGGTAAAGGGTGTCTTTCCCTCGTCAGGTTCAGCAAAGCAGAGGCACTCAGCCTGCAACCCTTTGCTAAGGGATTGGGAGAAAGCTTCTCCCTGCCTCCTTGGCATCCTTCCCCTCTCTCAGGCCAGTAGTAAGGGAGAACTCTGCCCAACCGCCAAGTTCCTCCTCTGCTTCTGGGGGGCCTTAGCCCCGGGGTGTCCTGCTGTCCGCATCAGCCGGGATGCTGTCAGGCTTATCTTTCCCCAGGACTTGCCACGTCGTTGTTTTGTTTTGTTTCTTTTCCCCCAGGGTTCTTCAAGTCATCTCATTTACCCACTAGGTATCAAGTCTGGAAGGGCTCCGATCTCCCCGACACAGTTTCCCCAGAGCCTGAGTCCTCACTTGCGCCTGGCTGTGGGCGGCCTCGGGAGCAGTGAGAAGTTTTTATTCAAGGCAAACATTTTATCGAAGCTTAACAGTTATACAGAACACTGCCCAAATCAGAAGATTACAAACTGATGATCTTCCCATCGTAACTAGCACTCGGGCCGAGGCACAGAACATTACCTGGAACCCAGCCACTCTTCGTATCTCCTTCGAATCACTATTATCTCCTCACCAAGGGTGATTGCCACCCCGGCTTTGAACCTTATAGATTAGCTTTCGGTAATGTTCACCTCTTACTTCAATGTTGTCATTAGGATGCACTCTAGTATGTGGCTTCTTCTGCTGGCATCCTTGTGGCACTCACCCCGTCATTATGGGCAGCTTTGGTTAACTCATTCTCATTTGCTGTCTTAGGTGTGGAGATACACTACAATTTATTATTCATTCTATTAAATAGACATTTGGGTGGCTTCCATTTCTTGGCGATTATGAATACTGCTGCTGTGAACAATCTTTGGGGTGCACATGTGTAAACATTTCCAGTGGATATATAAACAAAAGTAGAATAGTTGAGTTATATGAATATTCAGCTTTAGCGTATCCTGAAGCAGCTAACTGTGATTTGGGATGAGCAGTAAAATGGGACCATTCAGATGGTCATCTTTCTAGATGCGTTCTATTTCATCGTATTTTCTTTTCTTCTTTTTAAGCTTATTTATTTTGAGAGAGAAAGAGAGAAAGCGGGGAGGGGCAGAGGGAGAGAGAGAGAATCCCAAGCAGGCTCCACACTGACAGCACAGAGCCCGATTTGGGGCTTGAACTCACAAACCATGAGATCATGACCTGAGCTGAAACCAAGAGTCAGAGGCTTAACACACTGAGCCATCCTGGCACCCCCATCATATTTTCATAAACACCACTTTCCCTGCATGCAGAAAGCTTCCCCAAATGACTGGTTGGATATACCCTATTTATCCTTTAAAACTCAGGTCTTGTAAAACCTTCATGATGCATTGTCCCTTAAACTCCAATCCACCTCTCTTTGGGCTAGGCCCCCTAACTGTGTGTATGTGTATGTTGGGGGGGGGGTGGTGAGAGAGAGACAGAAAGAGAGAGAGAGAATTTCCACATTCTTCACAGCACTACTCACCTTGTATTTTATTTGTCATAGTTTATAGGTCTCTGACACTCAAAGGCACAGTCCCACAAAGGCAGGTACTCTATCTATAGAACCTCACAGAAAGTATATATAATAGGTACTCAACTAATGTTTGTTAAATAATTGAATGATCAAATGAATTCTCAAAAGAACGCCCATTAAGTGAACTGTATGATTTGGGGAGGGAGTGGGAAGGATGTTGTGAAATTTAGGTGTGATTTCAACAAACTAAAAATGAAAGTCTTGAACTCAGTGTGAGAAGAAGGGATGACAGGGTGATCTACAGCTGGTGAAATTTTTTTTAATTTATTTTTTTTAATGTTTGTTTATTTTTGAGAGAGAGAGAAGGGCACAGAGTATGAGTGGGGGAGGGTCAGAGAGAGAGGGAGACACAGAATCCGAAGCAGGCTCCAGGCTCTGAGCTGTCAGCACAGAGGCTGACGCAGGGCTTGAACTCACAAACTGTGAGATCATGACCTGAGCCAAAGTTGGCAGCTTAACCGACTGAGCCACCCAGGCGCCCCATGCTGGTGATATTTTTAAGAAAGGGTCAATAAGATGTGATGACTGATTGGTGGTGATTTCAATGCAGAAAGAAAAAGCAGGGATCTTTGTTAGTCTGCATGGCTGTTAATAGAACTGTTAATAGAAACAGCGAAACCAGGAGGAATCTCCCGCGGGGAAGTAAATAATAATACTTTTCAGGCAAGGTGAGTTAAGGTGAGGATGAGACATCTAAGATAAAAATTTCCAGCAGCCACCTAGAAATAGAGAGGTCCAGCTCAGGAAGATAAACAGATGAAGGGGCTAGATCTGGTAATCAAACCACAGAGTTTACAGTTTACGGTGAAGGTAAGAGAACATGTGAGCTTCTGGGGGGGGTGGGGAGGGGAAGAATGAAGAAAAAAATGTGGGAATCAGGAGGAAGACCCAAGATGGGCAGCACAAGAGGCAGGGTGCTGCTGGATCAGTTGGAGGAGAATCGGGACATGTGAGAAGGAGGAACCGGACGACTTTCAGGTGGAAGGGGCTGGCAAATGTCAACAGCAAGAAGAGAAGGTGGGCTGTGTGAGGGGAGAAGACAGGCTGCTGATCTGTGATTAAGAGCCCAGCAGTGATTTGAGTGTGCCGCAATTTGCAGCTTCAAAAACACTTTTAAAATGACTGTCAAGATGTTCTTTAAGTTTCAGAGTTTAGAGGAACTTCAGAACGTCTGACCGAACTCACTCCTTTCGAAGCAAGCCAGACCTAGAACACAAAGCTTACATGATTCATCCGAGGCAGGCGTGCACACTGCCAACCTGAGCACCAAATCTGGCTGACAGCTTTGGTCTACATGAAAATGCAATTTTTACCTCCAACTTGTCAGGATCCTCACGGATTTGTACGGTGTAAATCTTGGTCTGTTAAGGATCACAGGTACCTGCCTAGACATTACAGGCATTTGAGTTCGCAAACTCCACTCTAAGGTTCCAAACATAATGGTAGCACCTGGGCAAAAGCAGAGGATTCCTCCCCCTCTGTCCCACCGTCTCTCTTCTCTAACTCATGGTGGCATGAATGCATTCTTACTGATGCATTTTTCTGTAGAACTTCATTTCATTTAAATCATGGCCCAGACAGTATGTTAGATGAGGGACAGGGTGGCAGGGCAGATTCCACATAAACATGTAAAATAAAACTGGGAGTTGTCCATCAAAATGACTGCCAATAACTCAAGCGAAATTGTCACCAATTTCTCTACCAATTTGATCACTCCCTTGTGCCCCTCTAGCTCGGCTTTATAAACCACGGCCACAGAAGATGCCTTGCCGCCTCCAAGGGAACTGAAAACAAAAGCATCAAAAAGCTCTAGGAGAAGGAAAGAGTCATTTTTCTCTTCCGTGGATGAAACAGAATCCAGATTGCTTTGCCATTCGCCAGAGTCGATAGGCTGTGGGTTTATATTCAGCATTTGTCATGGCTACAGATATTACAGAACTCTCTAATGAGAGGACTTAAACAATCATTTTGTTGAGAACAAAAGTGTGAAAACATGCATAATCCTCTAATTATCTAGTTTGATGGACTTTATCTCTGATGTAAACACATCTGTTTCTATACTGACAAAACAAAAATACCGTAACTTTATGTAAGTCCAGCACAGAACTTTACCTAAAATATGATTTATTTGAACAGCTGACTCAGAAAACCAATGGAAGGATGTTACACTGTGAATGAAAGAAAGATTAATGCAATGCGCCTCGAAATCAAAATCAAGAGGTTGGGATTTTACTTGCTACTGGATTATTGAAGCACAGATCAGGGGTATAAGGTAAATCAGTTAAATTCTCACAGTGTAATTAGGGATTTGACACCAGATTTTAAAAACTGAAAAATTGGCGTTGATATATTTCAACAATATTTATCTTTTTCACTAAAACTTTTATCATATTTAAGAAAAGATCACTTCCAAATTAACTAATTCCTAAAAAGGAACTTTAGGCCTTGCAGAAATATTTACCACCCTTCTTCATGTCACCCCAAAATAGACTCCTTGGACATGGTGCCCAAATTTCCAAATCATAGAAATGAATTGTAATCTTTCTTATCAATAAGCTTGGAACAAACCTCTTTCTTCATATGTATAACAAAAAAGTATTCTGTGAAGGCTGTTTTACAGTGCGCAAGACCTTCTGTTCACAAACTCACTTCTCAATCACTTCAACAGAGGAGTAAAAGGAAGCTTTCCCCACCCCCCCCCACCCCCCCCCACCCCCCCCACCCCCACCCCCCCCCACCCCCCCCCCCGGTAAGGAAAACTTAAGGCGTGAAGCAAAATGCTCTACCGCTGAACAAACTCTGATCGATGTTATGTGGAAGGATGCTGTCTGCTTAGTTTCCAGACAGAAGACATGTTTCAGTTCTTTCTCACAAGCCTTCTCATCTGCTTAACTTCCAGGGCTGGAATTGAGCATAAACTTCAGTGCACATCACGTTTGGTCTGTAAGTTTTGTTTTGGTTAAAGACTGTGTATTATAGAATTTAACATTCTCGGTTTCTCCGTAACCTCCTTCTCCTGTCTCTCTGGCTCCTGTCACATAAACTGTATATCGGATGCTAAGAGAACCCAGTGAAGCTGAGGGGAGTCAAATGCAGAGGCCACAACTGAGGTGAAATGTCAGGAAAATCGCAAGGACCCAAAAACCCGGCTGTGTTGCCGATTTCTCTCTGAAGTGCTCTGAAATGTTAGGAAATGGGCAAATCCCCCTACGCTGGCAAATATAAAAATTATTGTAACAATCTTTCAAAGTGGCTTGTGAAAGTGCTAAAAATAAATTTACTATGGTACCTATATACTGAGCTGCTAATTTTAATTTATCCAGGAAGTGTAATAAACTTAAGAAAATGTAAGAATAACGTCAATATAATTTAATTAACAGATTTAAAAGTTGTTTCCCTGATTTAAGTTATGAAAAGTGGTAAAAAATGTTTGAAGTGACTATATTGTTGAGAGGAAGATGAAGGCTGGCATTGGAATTTTTTCTACACTCTTTGAAACAGAACAAATTTTCTACCAAATGGTACTACCTCGCCACCCGGATATCACATGCTTATGCTTCTTCTTCTTTTTTTTTTTTTAAAGAATGCACGAGACACCCAGAGCCAGGAGAAGACAGAGAGAGAGGAGAGAGAATCTTAAGCAGGCTTCACGCTCAGTGCTGAGTCTGACATGGGGCACAATCCTATGACCCTGAGATCATGACCTGAACCGAAATCAAGAGTCGAATGCTCAACCAACTGAGCCATTCAAGCACCCCTCCCCACCACATGCTTCTTTTACGGCTTTTCTATTCTTCACAGGTATTATATCAGTGTATTCACAGAAATGTTTTATTTATTTGTTTTTTTTATTATTTATTTATCTATCTTTTTTACAAGTGCTAAGAATCCACTTGAACCAAGCTTGCAAAGTGATGCTTTCATTTATCCTCGTTTCCTAGAGAAGTGATATAAACATCATAAACACATCAGACTGATAAATGAGAACGAACTGATAAATGAGAACATTTATGAACCAGATGTGCTCCAGAAAGCGAACCGTCCATCCTCACCTGTAGAAGTACGAACACCCCCTGACTGTGTTGTGAGTGAAATGTTCCTGAGTCTTCTCATTTCCAAAATCCTCCAGGGGGTCTGACCACAGGATATCACACATAGGTCCGTAAGCAGGTGGTTCTTTGAATCGGTCTAACTAAGAAAAATAGAAGACAGAGAGCAAAATACTAATCTTTGGACGCTTGGAATCCAGAAAATACAAGTGTTTTTGTGGTCCCTGACTTCCTCCCCAGCACAGTGCTTGGTGAACTGCCCGCTCCCTCTCTTCCTGTTGGCTTTCCTGCCTTCCTTCCTCCCCCTCTGTCCACACTTCATCTCTCTCCAGTTTGCCCTCTTTCCTTCTGAGGAGTCTATCTGTTGTCTGCCTTAATCTCTTCATCTCCCTCTTGTCTCCTCCTTAGTTCCTACTCTTTGATCCTTTTTTCCTGTCTCCTGGTTTACTTTGTATTTTTTCTTTCCCTCTTCCTTACTTATTTGATCTATCTCAGTATTTCAGTCACTACCAGTTGATGTGACTCCGTGTTTCATTTCTTGAGGAGGAGCTTTTATTTTGTTTTACCTTTGGGCAAATCTCTATTACTGCCTCCACTAAACAGTGATTTAGAAAGCTGGATGGAGAACAACTTACGGTTTTTATATCTCACAATATGACTTTGAGAACAAACGGCTTTCATTTTAAGAGCAGCCACTTGTTATATGACATTCTGGACAGTCACTATTAGGGGCTATCTACGTTTCGAATTAAAGTACAAGCCAGCTGTAGTTTATCTTAGTAGGTACAAACCAAGAGGAATGATAAGCAGTAAAATAAACCCAAATTTAGCTGGTCGTTCTTCAGCTCACAGTTCCAAGCTTTATAGTTTCACCAAAACCCTCATATGAAATCCATTTTCCAGCTATAAATGTTCAGCAAGGTCATATTTCAGTTTAAAAAGGTGTATTTAGAAAGTAAGAGCAATATAATAACTGGAAATGACACCTCACCAACAATTTTAGAACACTGTCACTTTCCTGTAGTTTATTCTGATTTAACTGCAATTAGAGAATCTTTGGTGAGGTTAGCAGATATTATACAGTCTCTTGAAAAAAAAAAGCATAAAACAGCTATGAAAACCTATTAAAAACTGATATTCTTCATATTCAATACTTTAATATTTTTTCAAAAACCCACAGGGAAAGGGGGATATATAAGCTTGGCAGCCGATCACATTCTTTTTCCTGAGACATAAAAGGTGATGTAAATAATGGTTTTGCTACACACCATTTTTTACTAATACCTAAAAAGAATGAAGCAATATCTCAAAATTTCAACACTCAATGAAAAACTTCAATAAGCCAAGACCCACCATATTTCAACCATTATGTTATCCATAAAATATTCATTGCAAATTTAGACTTGTTTAAGAGACTTAAATAATTTATGCTTTTGGAACAATTCATCCAAGAAAAATAACGCTTGTGAAAATACAGAATTTCTTTCTAAGAAAAAAGAACTTATTACAGGCGTAGAACAGCAAAGAAGGGGAGTCTTTCTGATTACTATGAATTCCCAGCTGAAGTTTTGATAAGGCAACCAGAATACAGAAATTATTCTGGAAAAGTTACGGAGTGCATTCTAAAACCCTAAGAATAAATAATTATAAAATTAATTAAGTAAAGTTAAGTGTGGTGGAAACTGTAACTGACATAGGGCAAAAGGAAAACCTAAGAATCTTTTTATGGCTAATGTTAGAACTTAATGATGTATATGAAAATTGAACAGAATATCTGAAATATGGCAGAAAGTAAGTTTTGGGGATAGTGGGCGATAGCTTTAAATTTTACTTAATTTATGATAAGAAGTTTAGTTAATATTGCACACGTCTACCAGATTAAAGAACCCATGCAGAAAGTGAACCACTCTCTCCTTGAATTTCATGACTACGATTCAGTGTCACGTCTTTATCATACTTTAAACAGAGCGCAAATACCAATGCTCCATGTTGATTAAAAGATTGTCTCTTCCACTACATAAAAGGATCTCATATTATCTCATATTACTACATATTCTCAAGACAAAGATACTTTCATATTCAATCTAACTAATCTTTTCGCTGGCTAAAACAACATTAATAGCCAATTTCAACTAAAAAATACCTCAAAAAATCAACTTTCACCTCATTACTCAATACAACCAATGGAATATCATCATCACCTTTGTTAGACTGTTATTTTAAAGTTTGAAGTTGTGAAAAGAGTAGATTTTCAAAAAAAAAATGATGATATAGACACATTTTTAAAGGTCAAGTTGTGATTTTTCCCAAGAGCAAAGGAACATTTTCTAGCTATAATATACTATGAATATATAATGGGTTGCTTGAAACGAGCCAAAGGGAAATGAAAAGGCATATATATTTTTGGCAATCAAATATTATACATTTCAATGACACATCACATGGTAAAATGAACCCTGAGGTTTTTGAGATAAAAACTCTTCCAAGTATAAATATATTTCCCTTTCTAAATAAAAGTGAGTACAAAGAAGAGATTCATGGTCACTTTAAATCACTTGAATTTGAAAGGATAAAGTTAGTGAAAACGACAGGGAAATTCAGGTCTTCTATTTCTTAATGAAGCATGCAGAATGATGAGTCTTGGAAATAACAGAACTTACTTTTCTGATATCATCTAAAGTGTTAATCTCTGGAGACAAACCGCCGTGTACACACAGGAACTGTTGGTTCATCAGGGCAGCCAGGGGCAGGCAGTCAAAGGCATCCATACAGGCATCATATACGCGTTCTGAATACTTTATTTTACCTTTTAAGACATGATTTAAAAACAAATACTTGACTCTCAGGATTTCATAGCTAGGATCATTTCACTGAAATCGTTTTTTAATGCTTCCTTCCTAGAATCATACTATGAGCATATAACTACACACAGCAAAGTTCCAAAATGTGATTAAACAAGACGTCGTGAAGACATGTTATCGCAGGTTTTACCCACTATGGGAAAGTGTAATGTTACTACGAAACCTTGTGTAAGCTGAAATGGAGTAAAGCAAAGAAGCAATTATCATTAATTCACATAGAAGCATTTTTGAGCATTCCCAGGTCCAAAAAAATAACCTCTTAGGCTTTTCTGATATGTTCAGACACTACTTGTAACGGATGCACAAAATAAATGGAGATAAAGTACAGAGGCTCACAGACACAGTTCAAAGCTATGGCGGCGTGAAGGTGTGGGGCTGAGTGTAGTTCCCAGGGAAGGGGCTTGGCGGGACCACTCATTGCTCAGGGTGAGCACTGCCTCTGTTAACTGCTTGCTGCAAATTTAACATTGAACCCTATTTTTGTTTTTCACCTTTCCTCCTAAAAGCAAAAATTCTCCTTGGGTTTCTTTTGGTTAGCAATAGCAAGTACTATTGTACGTCTTTCATGAAAGCAAAGTGACATAAGACACCCTTTGGAAAGGCAGAGAATAGCTGTGTTAATCTTTATATCTACTGTTGTAAATTTTTGTCGTTCATCCACATTTTAAGTTTGTAGTAACTTTTTATACAGCAGAGGAGAGAACTTTTGTATACATCCTCACTGTTCATCTGCAGATGTAGCTCAAAATTACATATACAAAAACTAGGAGACCAACAGAAACGTGGCCAGAAAGCTGGTTAAGTTTTCTGAGTGATCTTAGAGAAAAGGAGATGGCAAGAAATCTCCTAAAGTTGTTTATGTGTCACTGCACGCTGCTTTTCCCTTGTTGACTTATGTCTAATGTTTTGAAAGAAGTCTCTGTACTCCATTGAAAATGAGCCTAAATGACAGAGAGAAATTTGTTTCACTAGACAATAGGGAAAATTAAAGACAGGAGGAAAATAAAATTTATGCAAAGTAGTCCTCACTCCTAGTATTTATGTCTAAAGGAAGACGTCATCTTTAATTTGGTCAAATCCACTAGAGGCTAGTAAATTTATTGAGTCCAAAAAGAAGCTCAGTTGAATTTTCCTCCATCTGTTTTTCTTGAGTGATTTGAGATGAAAGGGTAAAATTCTTTCCCCGAATTGTAGTATTCTGGCTTTTTAAAAAAAACTAAGTTAATGATTGTTTCTTAGGACAAGTCACATCAAATAGTAACTCAAAATTTTAGGTCACTTTATAGAAAATTTATAATATAAAAATAAATTCTGAGTTCTCTTCATGATCCATGCTTAGAAAGAGATACAGAATAACATCAAATAAAATAGTGTCATTTTTTAAGTTTCTGGCTTTTAAGCAATGGATCATATTATCATGTGCTCCCAGTGTGGGTTAAAATGACGATTTAGCACAAATGGTGTTAATGGAAGAAGCTTGAAGTATACTTACATTCTTGTTTAAATGTGAAATACTCTGTTAGATGTCTACATTCATGATTTCCACGAAGTAAAAACAGTGTTTTGGGGTAAAGAATTTTCAAGGCCCACAAATACAGCACACACTGAAAAAATAAGAATAACATAAAAATAAATATTTCCCTGTTACACTTAAGCACCCCATTGCTCACATAGCACGAAGACATGAACTGATGTGCTACTGTGACTGGAAGACCCCACAAGGCTAGGCCTTATTAAGGAGGATATTAAAAATCAAATAGAAAACATCACTTTAGTACAAAGCCAAGGCTCGTCTATAACTAAAATACATACATGCACTGGGAATCTATGTACCACAAGAAAACAATGGACTTTACAGGGTCTATTGGAAGAAGCCTGAATGAAGATATCCTAAAAATGTACCAGTGTAAAAGTATGAGAAGAAACATAATTAGCAATCAATAAATAAAGACACCTCTCTTTATAAAAAAAAAAAAATTAAATCAGGTAACAGAAATGGAAGAATTGGGAAGGAAAGGCAGGACAAAATTTAGTACTAAACAATATCAGGTTCAGGTTGATTGGGATTGGGTCTCCACTTTCAATTATGTTCTCTTCTTCACTAGCCTTCTTCTCCCTTATCACCTTGTCTTTTATTTCAGTGCCTTTGGTATACAAAGCCTTAAGTTTTTGGTTTGTTTGTTTGTTTGTTTTGTATGTAAATATAATTAAACTGAAGGCCAGGGAATCTCACTACACATGCTGCTAATAACTAAGGGAAACATTTCATATATCTTACAACTTTCAAATTAGTTACTTGGGTATTGCAGTTTATGTAAAAATAAAGGTCTACTTTGAATTCACCAGGTTTGGAATAAACCAACATTGACATAGTCATCCTGAAATGTGCATTAAGATAATTGAGATACTCAAGTACTAACATCAATTTCATTATCCTCCACTGGCATTCATCAAGAACCCATAGGGAAGAGAAAACCACTCTTCAAAAACAAGTATGCTTTTTTATCCTCATTAAGTTTATGTTCTAAAAGTGAGTCAAAAAGATACAAAACCACAAAAATATGGAGGCAAGTCTGAGTCTGATTAGTTAAGTCTGAAACCAAAAAACATACAGTATTTTCCTTTTTATAAAGAACTTTCCAACATATAGTAAATATGCCAGAGTATGTCCACTGGGAAAAGCTACTGGTGATTCATTTGTTGTGATACCTGTGAAGAACAATCACCTCTGTCAGCTTATATGATGATTTATTAAATGAATGGAAATAATTACGTTTGAATATACAGCCCAAGTCTTGGAGAAAATACTAATTATCAAAGCAAGTATGTATTACTGTGTTTTTCAAGATATTGTTTCCAACTGTGTAATTATGATTGAAGTAAACAAAAATAATGAGTTGACATCAAATTTTATGTATATGATACCTTAATTAATTTTCTAATTATCATTTTCTAATTATAGCTATTAGCTGAAGTTCACATGACAAATGATATTGCTATTTCTGAACAGCTGACCAGACGGTCTCTACAAGTGATCCTTAAGTCATGATGGTCTGTCGATGGTGCATATTCCCTGTTATCCTCAGTGAGCAGTATGGTGGTTCAAGGAGGCTCTGATCGCTGTGTATCTGGCTGTAGAGGTACACGTACATGCTTTTATAAAAGGAGTTTGTATTACTCGAACTTGTCTCACATTTCAGAGAAGATATTTATAAACCATTATTAATGTCAATGAGATAACTATTCCTAATTTAAACTTTATAAAGTTGAACCTTAATATTAAAGAAATACACACACACACACACACACACACACACACACACACTTTCATACTGGTTGTTAACTTTGGATTTCTAGTTTGGAATAGGATGGGAACGTAAAGTCTTTTGCAAATTATATTTACTTATTAAAATTGTTGTATCTAACGTATTATATTTATATACTGAGAAAAAGCATATGTTTTGGCCATACCACAGCCACTTTTAGAAAAGATTTTCTTGCTGTTATTGTTGTTTTTACTAAAGTATAACTTATACGCAGTGAAGTGCACATATTTTAAATATACCAGTCAATGGGTTTTTATATATGTAAACTCTTATGAAACTACTAACCAAATCCAGTTACATTTCAGCACACAGAAGGCTCCCTTGGGCCTCCTCCTAGTCAATATCCTTTTGGAAATGGAACCACAACAGTGAACTCTTCAGATTAGCTTTGCCTGTGAGAATCCTAAAGCAAAGCTATTATTTTCCCAACTAAAATCTAAAACACAATTTTCTAACCCCAGTCAAGTGCTAGAGGAATCACATTTGAGGACCCACGTTTTCTCCTCTGCCGACTGTTAAAAATCTCGTTCTGAAACTAGCGCACAGCTTTATCGACTCTAGTTTTAATTTCTGTAGCTTTTTCATAACTGAAACCTCAAAGAACCATACGGGAATATTTAATGATACATTTATCATACTTATTGACCTTTTCAGTGATTCAATCCACATTTAAAATGCCTTATTATTTAATGGATATAAAGTACTTAGTATACAGTAGGAGTTTAAGAAATACTAGTTCCTTTCCTATAAAAGAGAAGGAAGACAGGGACACAGAAGGGAGGGAAGGAGGGAAGAAAAGAAAGGAGAGGAAAAAAGAGAAAAGAAAGGGAGAAAGAAAAAGAAAGAAAGAAAACATAACTCAATTTCCAAATTCTTGGCTCAACATACCCTAACAATAAGAATCCTGTTTTCACATTTTATGTCCTTCTCCCCTGTGGCAAGAATAAAATATCTTCTCAAACGCTGAATAAAACCACAAATGCAGCCAATATGGAAGAAGTGGCATGGTAAATGAAAGGGCAAGAGTGGATTGGAGAGTGGAGCCCTGCCAGCCTTCGCCCTCAACATCTGGTGGGAGAGCACTGCCAAGCACAACACTGTCTTGCTGGCCACCATTCTACCATCTAAACGTTCTGGAAACCTGTCGATCTTCAGCAAAATCATAACCTGACATGATTTTTAAAAGGGAAAATCTCTTTAACAAAAAATGATCACAATCGGCGTGCCGGGGTGGATCAGTTGGTTAAGCCTCGGACTGTGGCTCAGGTCATGAGCTCATGGTCCATGGTATGAGCCCCTTGTCGGGCTCTGTGCTCTTACAGTGCAGAGCCTACTTGGGATTCTCTCTCTCTCTCTCTCTCTCTCTCTCTCTCTCTCCGCCTCTCCTAACTCCCACTTTCTCTCTTTCAAAATAAATACATAAACTTAAAAAAAAAATTATCACAATCAAAAAGCAAATGAAACGCAAATTCGTTAAATAATTGGTTATTTTCATATACGTGGTATGAGGTGGCAAATTTGAATAAGATTTTCGCTGAAGTAACCGGTTATGGTGGAAACAGAGATGCAAGTTTCACTGGCCTTTCCTCATTGTGACATGTAAATTCATTGCACTAATAACTCACAAGTGGACCTTCACCGTCTTTCCAGTGCTACCCTGAGCAATTAAACAAATATTTACAATTAGCTTGTAAATTTAGCTTTAAATACTTAAAACTTTAAAAACTTAAAATTAGCTTTTAAAAACGAAACACTGAGCCTCCTCTATATTTTTATTCATTTCCATCACAGACCTGGTTTTCACCTGTTTAACTTATCCATCTTTCCCAATGCACCAGCGCTAAGGATATCACTGTGCTAAGAATATCATTTTCTTCATTAGTTTCACTGGTTCACTGATAACAGCAGTGCAATGATTTAGTCTGTATTGTGTGCCTTTTTTTTTTAATGAGGAGTCTTCTTGAAAACTGGCACAGGGAAGTCGAGAAAGAGGGAAAAGAGGGAGGAAGCGAAAAAGAAAATCTATGGCTCCAGATCTCTATCAACCAGCCTTCGAAAAGAATTACCCAAGCTGGGATACGCACCAATCAGAAGGGATGTCTCTCAGTCACAGGACAATGAAGCGAAGGATGTATATTGGTTGGGAGAAGATCCAAACTCCCGGAATGTCAAACGCACCGCCTCTCAGGCATTCTTTGCCTCCTCTGACAAGCATGCAGAGAAGCAGCAGAGTAATAGCAATGCACTACAAAGGCCATCGTGGCAGGGAGACAGCAGACAATTCCTTCCTCGTGTCTGTGGCATCACTCTGTCACCTGACATCCCTTGCTGTCCCGTTCCCTTGTTAGTCTCAGGCAGAAGCGCAGAACATTGCCTGCCTTGCTGTGGTTCATTTAAGCCTGGGAGTTCATAGCGAATAAACACAACAGCTCTTCACGCTTACATGTGTTTGAGGCCCGGGCTGAGACCTGGATGTAAGTACAGCGGGAGGGGCTAGCCCACTACAGAGCCCACTGCCAGGCCGTGCAGTGCAGAATGGCGAGAGCAGGAACCTGAGGAAGCCACTAGAAGAAAACAGCTGTGTGTGCCTCCGTCTGCAGTTCTGAGTTTTTCTCTGCATTCTCAGACGCACGCACTCAGACGTGGACCTCCGTATGCACGTATGCCTGATCAGAGACGTGCGGGAGCATAATGCAATCACCACACAGAGGATGATGTTTGGTAGGGGACGAATTATTACCCCAAATAAAATGATCTCTTTCATCGCTCCTCAAAAACATGCTTGTTTTATTTGGGCTAACTTTGTGGGGAACGATTTCTAATCTTGGCAGAAAGAGAAGGTGGTGGGAAGGGATGGGGAGGGGTGCAGAAAATGAACTCCATGTACTGTCCACAGCTTATTATAACCTAGTACCTGAAAATACTACCCGGCAGAGACTGTATGAAATCCGAACCCCCTCTTCAAAGGTGATTTGGTAAGATTAAACATAAGTGGCTCCTCTTTGCCGGGAGGACAGTCAAAAAGAATACCTGCAGGGGAGTCCTGAATTATTGAGATGCATCAAGAACCTTTTGAAAGCTGTTAGGATAGTACGCGCTGGAAAACTGAGCTCTTGTTGTAGGAATTTTCTTAAACCAGCAGTGTCGTGCTCAAAGAGAGTATTTTATAATCAATGATGTAACCTTCAGATTTTAGACGTGGGGGAGAGGGCTGTGTGTTCACGCTTGTGCATGTATGAGCGAATAAGAAAGTCTGTATCAGTGTCTGCATTACTGTGGTTTGCTCAGCGGATATGGCCAAGGCATGGGGTGTAGTGGAAAGAGCACAAATTTCTTTTTTTTTTTTTTTAATGTTTATTTGTTTTTGAGAGAGACAGAGAGAGAGAGAGAAAGGGCATGAGGGAGGGAGGGGCAGAGCGAGAGAGGGAGACACAGAATTGGAAGTAGGCTCTAGGCTCTGAGCTGTCGGCACAGAGCCTGATGCGGGTATCGAACTCACAAGCTGGCCGAAGTCAGACGCCTAACCGATCGAGCCACCCAGATGCCCCGAAAGAGCACAGATTTCTAACCCCAGCACTGTCATTTACTGTGTGTGACTCTCTCTGAGCTTTGGTTTTCACATACACAAGAGGAACACATTTACATACTCCTTGCAGAGCAGTGAGGAATAAATGAGATCACGTATACGGGGTAAACAATAGCATTTCAGCATGCAAACAATGTCAGCTTCCTTAATCCACAGTTAAGAACCCCAAAGGGTTCTCAGTAAACACATTTTATAGAAATGTCTGTTCTATTTTAAATGTGGTGATATCACTGAGCCATCCCCCAAACCCCTCAAAGGTCACAGTCTAATAAAAATGGATCATTTTCATAGATGAGGCCTTCAGATTTTTGTTATTTCTGTATGCCTGTGGCAAGTCCCTGGAGCTGTACTCTAAGACACTTAGAGTTTAATTAAAGAGCTGTTTATGAAGACAGGAACTCTGGTATATGGATCTTAGAACTTTCAAATGACCTGATACTTACTTACATTTGCTATGCCACCAACATCTGGATTGATACTTTGATCCTTTGCTTGAATTTCAGAAGGTGCATATTATACAAAATATCACAACTTTCATAGTTCAAATATCTAGATTAACTGTAGACTAAAAAGAAATCTGATGAAGAGCAAGCTAGTGATTACTGCTTCTCAAGTTCTTTAATTTAAAGAAGCAGAGTTCTAAGTAGCTCTAATTAGGGAGAGTTTAGGAAATTTCAAGTAATTTGAGGCCAGAGATACCGAAGCCTGAACTCGTTGAGTAAAAATTCAAAGGTAAATACACACCAACAAGATTAAGAAATAATATTATCTGAAGACGGAGTTGGTGAGACAAAGAAGAAGCCCAAACACGTCAACTGTTACTTAAGCAACATACGCTGTAGCGCTTTATCTTTATTAGTAAGGGAACAGGAAACAGTATTAATTCTGTGATTAAATTTTAGAAGATGACAAATTAAGTCATTAAAAATCACAAATATTATGATATTAAAAAAATCTGTCCAACATAGCACTCCATCATTTGGCCAATAAAAATACCTCACTCCCAACAGGACGGACTTGAGCTTTCCCTAAGAAGATGAGCTTCAAGGAAGGTAGAACACCTATTCCATTCATCCTCAGAATCTTACATAGGAGCACTTTACATATTAAATGAGTAAGATGAATTTAAGAGTCACTCAAATAATTTTTTGAAGCCTCTAAAGGCTTTCACACAATCACAATTTAAGCGAAGTAGAAGAAACATGTTACCTCCCATTTCTGTTTTCTGCCTATCGCAGTTTTTCTCAAACTTAGCTCCATATTGAAATCACCTATGGCCATAGTAACAAATCTGGGCCCATGGGATGCAAGTCAAAGTAATTGTGCCACTTTTGGGAAACATCCTTAGATAAGAAGACATGCCCTTCTCTTTTCCTTTTCCTTCTGGCTGAATGTAACATGGCAGACGATGGTTGAAGCTGGTGTAGCTGTCTTGGGTGACAAGATAGTCTTTGGAATGAGCCCAGGCACCCTACACCCATCAGAGCAATGAGGCAGAAAGAACCTGGGCCCTGGCACCATGCTGGGTCACACCAGTTGGGTATTCCCATCTGTGGGCTTTTAATGGAGAGAGAAATAATCTTGTTCAAGCCACTGTTTTATAGGTTTGCTGTTGTTGTTTTCTCTTGGCAGATACCAGCCCTAATGTGATAGGAAAGTCTCACAAAATTTATATTCAATCACCATTCCCTAACAAGTTGGTCAAGTCAGCCCATGAATGAGACTTACGAAGTTGACTCATTTCTCCCCCTGGACTTTTCTTGCTTCAATTTCCTTCCTAGTTAATCTGACTTCTTTGATTCAGTCTTCCCCAGTCATGTCTACTTACAAAATTGTCCCACTTTTCTAAATTCCAATGACAATCATTTTCTGTACTTCTTTTATCACAAGATTTAAATAATCAATTCAAATAATGGAATCCTGGATAACTGCCTCTTCTAGGCTTCTGATGCTATGTAGCTTTTTATAGTTCTTTTTTCCTAATAGATTTAGGTTTCTAGAGAGCAAGGATATGCAGTTCTTTAAATTCTCCATAGTTCTGATTATAGTGCATAGACATTTTATGTTCAATAATACCATGCTTGTTTACCAAGTGGAAGAAATACCGAAAATTTACTTTCTCCTTTTGGATTTATATACCCAAACCATCCCTTCTTCCCTCATCATCATGAATAATTAAGAAATGTATGATCCTTAGATACAGAAAGGGTTAAATATTGGTGAAAAGATGATATATACTTTTATAATATATATAGACAATGACTATAGTTTCTCTCTCTGCATATATAGACTCAACAACTGAAGGTAAATCGAATAATCAAAACATAAAATTTGTATGACAGTCTTAAAAACAAAAGCTGTTTAAGAGTGATGTGTTCTTTGACATTAAATATTTCGATAGTAGGGGCACCTGGATGGCTAAGTCAGTTAAGCCTCTGACTTCAGCTCAGGTCCGTGAGTTCAAGCCCTGCGTCAGGCTCTGTGCTGACAGCTCAGAGTCTGGACCCTGCTTCAGATTCTGTGTCTCCCTCTCTTTGCCCTTCCTCTGCTCTCTGTCTGTCTCTCTCTCTCTCAAAAATAAATAACCATTAAAAAAAATTAAAATATATTCTTATAGTAAATACAGTATTATGAAGAAAATTTAAAAACCTAGAATGAATCTTCTTTTATATGATTATTATGAATACATGATGTTGATGTGAGACTTCTATAAAGTTGATTTCTCTCTGCATTAAGAATAATTGCTTTCCTTTTAAACATTGTTTCCTTATTTTTTTTTTCTGAGAGCACATATAATGTCAGGTACTACTATCTCATGAGCTCTGCTTCTTAACATTCATCCTTATTTCAAATCATTTATTGTAATGAATATTTGATGAACCCTTTCTGTGTTTGAGACACCATATTAAGCACCAAGAAAAACAAACAAGTGAATAAAGCCAGGCTGTTGCCTGTATTTGGAATGTAATTTCTACTTACCCGAAGCAGATGCAGGAGGGAGGCTGAGGAAGAACCTCTACTCAAAAGTTACCTGTTTTGTTCTAATTAATGAGTTTAATAAATTACCCTCGTTGGATGACAGATGCCAACAAAGACAAAATACAGGGCTGGGAGTGTATTCACGCCTACTCACATATAACAGACACAGAGACACATGCACCTGGCTATCAATTTACAAAGGTAAGCTACTGCCTCACAATTTATAAGGCATAACCAGGCAAACACATTCCTGCTTCTTTAATCAACTTTGATTAGTTCTGTCAACAGGAAATAGAATTATCTAATGTAAAATGTGATGTAATTGTTCCAAATATATAAAAGCATATATATAATAAAAGGTGTACACACACACACACACACACACACACACACACACACACACATAAAATATGTATCTCTATGCACTAAAAAGCATATGGGAATCAACAGAAAACAGAATATGTAAATATCCCAAGAATTGAGGGTATTAAAGTTCTATCATAGACCAATAATTTTCTTAAACAAATAACATTTACCACTTTTAGTTTGCTAAGATATTGTTGATCCATTTCTGAATAGCTACGAAGAAATGATATAGACTTACTTCGATACTGAAGTACCCTCTGTCAACATAGTCCCCTAAGAAGAGGTAGCGAGTGTTGGCAGGAGATCCCCCCACTTCAAAAAGCTTCATCAAATCAAAGAATTGTCCATGGATGTCCCCACAAACTGAAAGAAACAAAGAAAATTCATTTTATGGTCACATTATGATTCGGGATGAGATTTGAAAAATTACAAAATGTGACAGTCAGAAGGAAAATAGAGCTCATCTTTGCGGAAACCTTCTTTTGCAAAACAGGAAAGCGAGACACAGATTGCAAAGTTAATTAGTGGCAGACCCGGTTCCAGCATCCAGGTCTAGCAATTCACAGATTAACTGCCAAAATGAAGATAATAACAAAAGTGACAAGTAGGCTTGTGCACTCAAGAATGCTGCACCACACACTGTGCTAAAAGTTTATGCACATTTTCTAATTTAACACTAAGAATGTCATGGGGGAAGTTCTCCCTTTTGCAGATAAGAGACAAGGCACAGAGAGGTTTGGTATTATCTCTATAAAACTGAGGTCTGAATCGCTACATGTCATTACCTCCTGAAGAAAAAGAAAGTTGATATGTATCATAAAAACTGTATTTCACGGAATCTAAAATGGCATCAATTATAACCCCATTAATTTATGTACCACTACGAAAGAAAAAAAAACCCTCCCATTTAAATTTAAATTATAAAAGAACATTTTGTTTGTAAGATGTACTCTGATGTCAAATGTTAAAGTGAAAAAAATTGGAAAAAGGAAAAAACACTGTAAAATAGTACAAAAAACACTGGGAAATAATATTTAACTTTCTCACATTTTCCTTTAAACCAAATTTCTTGAAGGAGCTATGTAGTCTCTCGTTTTAAAAACTACTTACTTACTCATTACTCAGTATTTCACTTACTTCTTTCAAAGCCCTAAAAAGTAAATATTATCCCCATTATACAGATGAGGAAACAGTGTGGCTAAGAGAGGTTATGTGGTTAAGCAAGATCACTATTACATATGGATGATTCAGGGTTTAAAGTCTGGATCTGCCTAATTCAAAGCTTTTGCTGTCAATCATCATGTTATAATATCGTTGATATTTTATGTATTTATACATGTATATATTTAATTTTTTACAATTTTATGCTTAAATGATGAACATGATGTAGTTATTTCTCAAACACGAAGAAGTTCACAGAATGAATATATCAGCAAACAGGAAATCAGGAGCATGCTATCTTAACCCATTCTATGCTGCAATCAATTTAAGATAAAAACATTTTAGTCTATCACCATCCCACCCCCCCGCCTCTTGTTCACTAGATGTGGGTCTTCGCTATCTTGAATAGTCCAAGTTTCTTTCTTCCTTGGATTTCCACAGGCTGGCTCTTTTTCATCCACCAGTCATGGGTACAAGGGGGTCTTTCTTGAACTAAATGAGTTGCCTCTGTCCAAAATCATTCTTCACCCCATTAATTTGTTTGGCTTTCTTCACAATACTTCTCACTATCAGGAATTATCTAGTTATTAATTTGCCTGCTGTTTCTTCCCTTATCTTTCTCATTGGAATATAACCTCTGTAAGGTTGTATAACTTGCCAATCTTGGTCACTGTATCCGCAGTGCTGAGAACAGCACCTCCCACCTGGTAGGCACACAAGAAACACGTGCCACCTCACGATTCTTCCATTGGGCCTACTCTGTGCTAAATTTGGAAACCCATTAACTAAGAAGTCAGAGATACAAAAAAAAAATTTTTTTTAATATTTATTTATTTTTGAGAAAGAGAGAGAGAGACAGAGGGCAAGCAGGGGAGGGGCAGAGAGACAGGGAGACACAGAATCTGAAGCAGGCTCCAGGCCCTGAGATGTCTGCACAGAGCCCGATGCGGGGCTCAAACCCATGAACCGGGAGATCATGACCTGAGCTGAAGTTGGATGCTTAACCAACTGAGCCACCCAGGCGCCCCAAGGAGTCAGACATTTTGAGGTGCCCTTGGGATTGACAGGACTGAATGACAGGTTTGCAGAGTGAGCTCTGGTGCAAGCCAAAAGCTTCCAACTTGTCTGAGATGCTTGTTTTAAGCCTTTTAAGTCACAGCTTTCAAACCAGTGTGCAGCGAGACTGGAGTAGAATGTGGGACCTCCACGCATCCGATGGTGGTTTCCTTACCTGGTTCTACATCAGAAACACATGGGAGGTTTGGAAACTACAGATTCCTGGGCCATGAATAAAAATCTCCAGAGATGCATATTTAGAACCAGCTCTTAGATGAGTTTTATCTAGTCAGTAAGACTAAAGAGAGTTACACTTTTGAGCCTTTGTGGGCACACTCAGCCCTCATTCTGCATGTTTGTGTGGTTCCCCTCACAGCGATTATATGTAGGGGAGATACCTATTTGACAGGTAACTTCTTTCAATGCTCATTCCCTGTCGGTGTTAGAGTAGGATTTCCTATGACATGAAAGGATAGTATTGAAAGGAGTATTTGACCGAGTCTAGGAGAAAGAGATGAATCTGAGAAAAGTGATAACAAAGAGCAAAATTCCTTTGGGCTTCTGAATGTATCTATTCCTTGTACCTTGTGCATTTCAGTTTTAAGATAAAAGATTTATCCTGAAATCCTAATAGCTGGGAACATTCACTATTTTGATACCAAATTTCAGGATGAAACTGATGACCACATTTAGGTACCCAAGAGGATATCGGGTGGCGTCGCACAGAAGGGAAGGTTACCTCTACGTGATGGTAAGAGAAAGGTATAGCCAGGTAGTTTCCTCTATATGATGCTGTGGCCCCCACCTACCATCCTCTCGGTACCTGAGACACTGGTGTCCAGTATAAAAAATGCCAGCTAATGAGGCAAGCTGTCTTGTTTGCTCACATTGTCCAATTCTCCAGGTGGCTGGGCCCTTTCATCTCCACTCTCACTTGGTTTTAATAGTACTTCTAAAAAACAGCCAGGCTTTGACAAGTTCTGTTATACCTTCACGGCAAGCTTATTCTTCATCAACATAGCCCTATTTCCTGCAATCCCCTAGCTTCCCATTATTTTCTTGTCATTCCCGATGGAACACTGCTGGCAGACAGAGTACTCAACTAGGGGCCAGCACTGAAAGGCCTATCATACTGAAAAGGCTCCAAAAATATAGAAGCGCAATACAGGTAATAAAATTATTCCTACTTGGGGGCACCTGGAAGCTCAATTGGTTAAGCCTCTGACTCATGATTTCAGCCCAGCTCATCATCTCATGGTTCATGGGTTTGAGCCCCACACCTGGCTCTGTGCTGGCAGTGCAGAATCTGCTTGGGATTCTCTCTCTCTCTCTCTCTCTCTCTCTCCCCCCGCCCTTTATCCTCTCTTAAAATAAACTTAAAAAAATTAAAAATTTTCAAAGCATTCTATGTCCATGAAAACATCCATTCATCTGGCTAAACATTCCTCCAAAATATATATTATATCTTCAATAGATTATTCAGACAACTGCACATATTTCCATCAGCAATGCATAGAATTATGGAATTAATAAAATGAGCACATCAAAGATAATGAAATAAAACATAAAGTTTTTTTTTTTTTTAATTTCACTTGGATACCCTTATCCAAGAGTAACCTGATGTGCCACAACATGATGGCTGTTTTTTCCCTATAAGCTATAGGTCTACATTTGTTTTTATACTGGAGAGGTAAGAACTCTATTAGTTTATACAGCGCAGGTATACTAAGCAGTTAAAGCTATTTGGTGACCTTCTTGGTTCTTTTCCCTAAGCGGGGTTGACTACATGATTTTGCAAGTGGCTAGTCTAACATTCTCAGTACAACTAAATGGTGGAAGAGTGACCAACATCCTGTGATGCTTCCATATTTATTACTTTTTGCTCTTCTACTATCAGGAAACACATAAATTATGCCTAAATAACCAAGCACTAAGTAATACTTCAGCAAACAATTACTGTTAAGTAATTGCCTTTTACTGTTGCTTCCCTGCCCACGATAACTCTCAGCCCACTGAAAATAAAACTTTACTGGAAATGATTCTCACACCCGAGTGGTACCAACTTCTTATCTAAGTCTTCTGAAGGGGAGTACAGCATTTTGAAGTATAAAACAGAGAATAACAAACAGAGAGGATCTGTCTTTATCGCTTAAGGAAGGGAATAGCTTTTATTCTTAATATCATTTCTGGAGAGCTAGTTGTGAAGCTTTGAAATCAAAGGCTTGAAAGTTCAAGTATATATAAATATAAGTAAATATAAATATAAATATAAATATGTATGTGTAGATGCATGTGCATGTGCACACGTGTAAAACTACCCACCACAAAGGAGGAATTATTTGGAGATGAGTGGTCAGCGTAGCAGTTAAGGAGTCATTTAACAAGTTCAAGACCTTACTCACTGTATAGGACAGCAAAGTAGTGCTACAGAGAAAGTACAATAAACAACTGGGGCAGTGACAAGGACTCTTTGTAGTTAGCTGAGTAAATTCTTGTAATCTAAACGCTGGACAATGAATCAGTCACAGGGCAAGTCTAAGAGTCCCTAAAACCAGCACACTGGTAAGTAGAGAAGATAATGGCCAGCATATTAAGGACAAACAGGCTCTTGAGGAAATAATCTCAGGCAGAGGAGAGAGGGAGATCATCATGACCAGGGACTAAGGCCTTGCATTTCCTACCTAGAGATATGCTGGAAACAGTATTTAGAAAGGATAGATGTTCGGTACAAAAACCATGTGTCTATTTTATGTATAATTAGGTATGCATGTCATAATTAAATTAGCGAATCAGCAAATAAGTATGTCCATATTATAATTTAATTATTTTTTCAAAGAATTCCATAGTTTCTAAGTTCACATTGGCAATTAAATTACTACATTAAAAAATGTAAACAGTAGACAGTACTGAACACACCAGGATGAGGTCCCAGTATAATTGCTATACAACTGACAGTTTGAAAAGGACTCTGACAAAACTGTCATCCTGAGTAGGAGTCATATTGGCAAATATAATATAAAATATACACTTTCATGTAAAGCTACTTAAAATAGTTTTTTTAATTTTTTTTAAAAATTAATGTTTAGTTTTGAAATAGGGAGACAGAGAGAGAGTGTGTGTGAGCAGAGGAGGGGCAGAGAGAGAGGGAGACACAAAATCTGAAGCAGCTCCAGGCTCTGAGCTGTCAGCACAGAGCCAGATGCAGGGCTCGAACTCACAAACTGTGAGATCGTGACCTGAGAGGAAGTCAGACACTTAACTGACTGAGCCACTCAGGCGCCCTCAAAATAGTTTTGAATTAATGTTCACACTCACACATTTGGTCCTGTTTTCATGCCTATATATATATAAAAAAAAAAAAAATCCATCAAAGAACATCATTGGGTCAACTTCTTACTGACACTAAACAAAAATTTTATAATGTCATATAGCATTCCAAGTTAAAGAAAACTTACACAAATTAGAATGTTTGGGGACAGAGGAGTAAGTTGTTAAAAACAGACAAACAGCATTTCAAAATCGCATCAAAATCGTGATTTAGAAGTCAAGTGCTTTGAATTCTTGACTCCTTATTTTTCTTTAAGGACCATTTAGTTCCGTCAAAAGACTGTCTTTTATCATCTGGTAAGACCTGAATTAAGTAGAGTAACTTCTTATACAAGTTTTTCCAGTTCATACTAAACTAACGGTTTATAATGTTTCTTTTAGAAAAGACGTTACTGATTCGCACAGCAATTTTCACCATCAGAGTTCCACTGTACTTTCAGCTTCATTGACTTCAACCCAATATTTTTTTCCATAATAGCCACATTTTCCCAAGACAATAACATTTGTAATGTTAAGGAAGTAACATGTCTAATTCTCAGCATGAGGGGATTAATCTACTAAACTTACTGGTTTGATTTTTGAATCTTCTGTCAGCCTCAATTTATACTTTTCCACAATTTACAATTCTGCAGAGAAAGATGTTGCATTTGGAGGTTTGTTACAGGTTAAAGACCACAAGTACCACAAGGTACCCCAAGTACCTATCTGTTTCCCCCTGTTGATAATCCAGGCTCAGGCAACCTTTCATGAATGATAAATAAGTTCAAGTACAAACCAGCCAGCTTGAATTTGTGTCATTCATTAGCAGAGTGTGTAAACTTCTGAAATCAGGCAATTACGAACATAAAAGTGAGTTTTATTATGGCATTCACTTATTTCTAAAAACTTTCATCAACTGTAAAATAAAGAAAACAAGAAAAAACAAAGAGGTCTAATCCACTCCAGATGTATACTTCAAAATAATATTTTCTCCATAGTAAATATTATTTTTCAAATGTTGAACATGCATTAAGCACTTTATAAAACACAAAATATGAATTCTTAACCAGGGCACTCAGGGTTTGATAGTAGAAAACAAAAATGAAAAGTCTCTAAATTGAATACCAATTTTCCCAATACTGAAATTTCAATAATTTAAACAAAAAATAAAGCTATGAAATTAAATACAAAATAATAATGGCACCAGGCCAGATTAATAGCAATAACTACAAACACTTTCTTTCTATTTATGATGCTGTGTTATGAAGATAAATAAACTACCTATTTGCCAGAGATAATGAGAAATATAACCGGACAACTGAAAAGACATGACTGGAATATATTGTAGATCCTAATAGTAACAATCCAGTACTAACTCTTTCTTATCCCCTAAATCTCATTTTATAACTACAATCCAATGGAAAGAACTAGAATAGTCTATGTTTTTAAATGATGGCATAAAAGGACTAAACATATACAACACCATAGTATGTACACAGTATGTTCTAATCTATAGAAAAATAAATTATTGACATTTATGTTTTTGTCCTAAAAATAAGTGCTCTCTCCACTGAAATTATTGTTTGATATATATTTTTGTCCTTCCTGAGTTGAATGCTTTGTTAGATTTTGTTTACTTGAAGACTTCAATTATGAAACAAGAATGTATTTGTTTTAACTGTTACCACTATTTTTCCATTTCAGCATCAATCCACATTATAACAAGATGCATAATTATTAAAAATTCATGACAACGTTATGGAATTATATAAGTCATGGTCATGGCTGTGACACTAGTGACTAATAACAATAATAAGTATGTATAATATTTACAGGATTATTTAATTACATTTTGTCATCATTCTATTCATGTGTCCAAGTTTGGTCAGACCTGGAAACTATCAGTTATGTGACATGTGTATTTGTTTACATTATGTAGTTCACTATGCCTTTATTTTCATCACCAATCAAAAGTATTGGATGAACACCATGAATTGATACAACTTAAGCCACATATAAATAAATTTGATGACTCATGTACTTATTCTACATAAGCAGAATGATTAGTAAATGAATGACTGTTTTCTTTACTTTTTGAAATACTGATCCCAGGTTTTAAAACCCAATGCACTCCCTCCAGGACCCTGAAACATGAACTTTCATTACAGTAACCAGATGGGTGGGGGAGGGGTTGCAGATCTATGCCTTAGCGTTCCCATTTTGGGCTTTCCAATTGTATATTTCTGGAGTTTGTTTTTTGTTTTTTGTTTTTTTTTTTGTTTTTTTAACTATTTGATAGCTGTGGTCACAGTATTCTTTCAGTTCTGGCTTTTTGCTTTTTTCCTGGGTGTGTTATTTCATCCTTGAGAAGAGGCAGTAAAGTGTAATGAGTACACAGACTACAAAGTTAGATGTCTTGATTTCATAATCGTTCTTGTTGGTTTTTTGTTTTGTGTGTGTATTCCTCCTGATGGGCCTAAGTCAATGAACGATGGCTTCCTGGTTAATTATTATCTTATTCATTCTCCCTGAATCAGCTTTACTCTCTACTGAATGCATGAATTCTTCCAATTTGCTTTTCCCAATATGTATATCATATTCCCAAATATGTATACTTTATGTATACTTTACATATATATTCACACTTTATCCTTTTTTACTACATTTCCTTATGCTTTCACTGTCTTGCTGTGTAAACTGCCACTTGTGTTACCAGGACAAAGTATTTAATCTTTGTAGGAGGTCTCAGATGCCTCATCTACAGGGGACTTCACACTAGACCTTATTTTATATGCTTTGTTTAATTAAAGGAAGCACTATGAGGGAGAAAAAAAGCTTAGCAGGCCGTGGCCCATCTAGTGTACTAACACAATGCGAAATAGGCACGGCAGCTCTTCCAGAGGTTTTCCGCCTAAGAAATACCTTGAATGTTTTGCCAGATTTAGATAGATGATCTAAGGACCTGAACTCAACATAGCCATAAATAAAATATATGAAAAGTTGTTCTATTTTTTCCACTTTTTATCCAAATGTATGCTATCATATATTGAAAGCTCTTAAGGCTGAAATCAAATCGACTAGGTCTCATGCTCTACAATTTCCATTTTCTTAGAGTGGAAATAACTCCAAATGGCTTGAGTGATATTACCAATCTTTCAGCAAATAGCAGCACCATGGTCAGTTTCCAGTTAGTCTCATTTTCTTTTGTAGCAAAGCTCATTTACAAGACCACTCTGTTCCATGGCTGTGTAATGGCAGTAATGTTTTAAAAGCTGAAAGTGACATAGTAAATAGAAGAAATGTAAGGTATTTCGCCAAATGGATTAAAAAACAAAATAAAACAAAACAACTCTTCGTAGATTTCTGGAAAACTCAGTTAAGAAAAACCTTCTAAGTGGGGAATAAGTGAGTCATTTCTTCTTATTAGGATACTCCTCAAATTTGGGCAATTTGAAAGATTATTTTGCTTCTAATATTTTAAAAACTCAAGGAAAGCAAGCTTCTGATATTTAATTCTAAAGTCCACATATCCATCATTAATTTGGCAATTACAGGCAGTGGGGTTATCAGTAAAGGGCTTTTTACCTAGCACTGACTTTCAGGTAGGCAGTTCTATTTATGCCTACTATGAAGCGAACAAACCTAGCAAGTGCTATTCCTAAACGACAATACTTAAATTACTTAATAGAAATAAGGATTAAATTTCTTTGGTAAAAATATATAAGCTTACTTGTAACCAGTGGCATATTTGGAAATGGAATTTCTAATTCTTAACTGGCCAATTGTTAAAAATGTATGAGCAACCCAGACATGTTAGAACACATTCATTGAAAATTAGTTAAGAACACAATCTCTGGAAAATAATTCTGACAAAGGCAATAAGTCTATTTCTTAATTCTGCCTCGTTTTCCTTAATCTACCAATCCCTCATCTATCTTTCACTCAGATATTCTAGAATTATTAATTCAGTTAAACACCTGAAAAAAATAAACCACTAAAATGTGAAATATTTACTACACATACTATTTTAAAAGGATGAATAAATGTCACCAAAGACGGATGACTTCTTATTTGTGCTAGAGTATACTGGGACAATAAAGAAGCGAAAGGCATGAAATATGGTCTCCAGAACTTTAGATCATACTTGAGAAAATGTACACATACAAAATGGTATTGAAATGGCATCCAAGTATTTCCCTCTCCATTCTAAAACTTCTGAACATTCTCTAGTCAAGAAATACGGGCTTAAGAGTTAGTTCCCCCATAAACATTTATTTATCATTGCCTCTTTGCCATCTGTCAAACTTCTTAAGAGAAGCAGGAGTGTATATAGTTTTTTCTCTAAATAAGTGTCAAGATGAAAATACACATAGTTTTTTAACATTTTTATGTTGAGATTTAAAATTACATTAAGAAAGTATGAGATTGGTTTGTTTATCCAAAGGAGGTATCAATTTAAACATTATAAAACTTGTGCTAATTAATTTCAAGTTTCTATATCAGAACTAACATCCATTAAGTTGAAGATTCCTCTTATGGAGCTGATTATATTTCACCGTGATACAAATCATCAATTTTATTGATCTTTAGGAATACAAACTGGGGTCGCAGTCTTACATTGACTTAAATCACAGCATTCATAATATCTCTGTATATTTTTTATCTTTATATATGTTGTGCTTGTCACCAATGTGAGAATGAATCATGTCTTACATTTGTGCTTTCTTCACCATTTGACAAACATCTAATTAAATTATGCAAAACTCATGTTTGCTTAACATGTTGTATATGGCATATAAACTGAGGGGGTCCTGGCAAACCAATGCAGGCGTTTGGAAAACGTAAAACCACTGCTGTTAACTCGTCATAACTTGTGATTCATTAGTAATCATAATTTCAAATTTAGTCTTATTTTTATCGACTAAAAATGATGAATGTTTGTTATATATTTGAATTGCTAAAAAGATCAATCAAGATTATCAGTCAACTCTTTCTCTTTCCCTTGACAAAATAGAAAAAATTAAAAAGTGAAAAATTTTCATAATGTTTTGAGTTATTAAACTGACTTTTACTAGGGAAAAGTTTGTTTTATAAAATCACATAATTTTAAGTTATACTTCCTTATAAACCTACTTTACTAAATTTCCAGAACTGTTTCCATCATCTACATTCACTATTTAAGGTACTTTAAACAAAAATTTTAAGTGTTCTTAATACATATGGGGCTGTTTTTTTTTTTTTTTTTTTTAAACACTGTGTCTCTTTGTTGTTAGTCATGTCGCACACTGAACTGTTTTTCAAAAGAACACTTGACTTCTTCTGTGGTGTTTTGGTACTTTATAAGAGAGTTCACATGTCAGAGTGGACAAATGGTCTAAAATCCCAAATAATAGCTAACTACATAAACTAGGGTATTTTATTCAGTCTTAATTACCAGGTAGTTATGAAATACCTCCCACATGATAGATGTTACAGAGAATTAAAAAACAGTCGCTTTCAATAATGGGAAGACAAGTTTATAGACATATGAAATAATTCAAGAATAATATGTACTTTCATAGTAAAGGAATATAAATACAAGTAATTCCCTTAAGAAACATAGAGCTTCCTTGGGATGTAAGACAAACACAGATGAATAAGGACCAGGTAGGTCTTTCAACTGCTTAACTGCTACTGATCTGACCTGTCAGCAGTAAGAAAACACTGATCTGTGACCATGATCTTCACTCTGTGGCTTCTAGACTTGTGAAATGTAGATGGCTAAAACAGTTCCGGAGGGGCCCAGTCTAGAGGCTCCTTAACACTTCGAATGTCTCAGAACTAGAGACAGGATAAAATCAACTCTACTCTCTCTGACCTACAGATGTTACCTGGGAAGTAGTAAGACGCCAAACACATAAGGCATGCAATATGTGCTGGGGCCAGCATGGCAAGTACGGCTCTTTCCTTCTGTTTCATGAGTAAGTAATATTCCTCTCTGCACTGCTAAGTCATCCTGACCACTTTTGACCTTTCCCTTGCTAACAGTAAGAGCAAGCAAAGGCCATTGTGGCTGAGGTCACGCACTGGCTTCAAACGTGTTCTGCAGAGCTAAAAGGGTACATGAGGAGTGCTAAGGGTCATTATCACAATAAGAACAATAAGGCCTGCACTTAGCATTTTTCATACCTTGGACTTCGTTCCATGTAAGGTTTCTTTGTGTGGGGGGGTAGGTGTTGTGTTGGGGAGGCGGGTGGAGTGCTAGATTCTACTGCTTAAAATTTCTTTATAAATATTACTGATATAGACAGAAGTCTTACAGAAAATCAAAAATTTGGAAATGAAGTTTAGTTGACATTATCAAAGAAGACTTAACCAAAGGGAAGTGACTTGTAGTATTGATAAAAATTTGTAATGAATTAAGTAAGAATAAGAGGAAAGGATTTTTAGCTACGAAGATACAAATGAACCAGAGTAAGTGGACTGCAGAAAGAAAAATTGTATTGATCAGAGGGTATATGTGAAACAAAGGAGATAGATTAGATTAGAAAGGTGACAGTAGATAATGAAGGGCCTTGGATTCCAGTACGTGATTTTTTGTTTGTTTGTTTGTTTTTTCTTTCCAGCATGTGACGTTTTAAAGAAAAGGAGAACAATCCCATTAATTTAAGCAGATAAATCTGGAAACTCTAGGGAGGATGCAATGGTGTAGAAAAACTGAAAGCCGTGTTGTTTTCAATAAGAGTTTCACAGCAATAATTAAGTCACAAGACAATGAGGTCTGATATTACAATGGTGGCGGTGTGACAATATCAAAGAGGACAAATAGAATTTTTTATATTTCTATATGACCATTAAAAACCATATAATAAATGAAGTTATTCATGTATGCCCTGATTCAATAAATAATAAATGCCGAAAACATTCCTACAATATCTCGTTGTGTTAAACCCTAAGAATGTAAAAGAACTTAAACGTAACTAATGCTCTCATGAAGTAAGCATGTAATGAAGGACAATGAACTAAAGCAACAGTCCTAGAGCACAAGCTATAAAGGCAGAGATTTTTTCCTTCTTTGTTCACTGTGGTATCCCCAGTGCCTAGGATAGTGCCTGGCACTTAGGGAATCCTCAAAAAATATTCACTAAATGAATGAATGAATTAATGAACAAACAATGAAATGGGCATAGTAAACTTGGTGAAGTTTCCTGGAGGATGTGGTACTTAAGCTGAAATTGGAATAATTAAGAGGAGTTAGTTACAGAATGCTGGGGCACAGGGACAGGGACTATGGCTCACAGCAGAAGAAGAGCTCAGGACATATTTTAGGAAGTGAAAGCAGATCTATGGATTTGGACTCTAGGTAAGCCATGAAAAGAGATGAAGCTATCAAGATTACCACGGACCAGTGAACAAGGGTGTTTTCATCCAAGTTAGGAAGTTTGAACTTCATCCAAAGAGGAGCCATTAAAGGAATCTGGGCAGGAGAAAGATTGTATTTTACCTCTAGTAAAGTTACTCGACTTCTCTAAGCTCCAAATTCCTAACGTGTAAATAAGGACAGTAGCAGCTATCATACCCAGCAGTTGTGAAGATTAAATCTGATAATGTAATGACTGGAACAGGTTAGTAACTCAACATTAGGTAATTTCCTTATCTTTACAATACCAGAGCTCTCGTCAACTCCACTTATTGGACCTGCCCTCCCCTTAATAAGTGTTTTACAACAACATTTCAAAGTTAAAATATCACTGGCTTCAATCTCAATAAGGAGTTTTGTATATCTTACACTAATAATTTGCTTTCTTTCATTTAATGCTAGGTCAAGGGTAATACTCCCAATTTTACACCTATAGATGCAAAGTGCAAGCAAGGTGACATTGCTTTCTTATTCACCTCATTACACAACGTGACTGAATCAGAACAAAATAACTGAAGAATATTCACATTAGAAATTACACGTGAATAGATTATATAGAAATTACAATTTTTATGTTCAGTAGCACATTTTTATTACCACACTTTTAAATCCCATCATTTATAAAGTCCCTTAACTGATATTCATTGTTAAAGTAACTTAACATTTACAGGTTTCTGAATTATTAACTGATGCACACAATGCTTTCCACCATTTGTAAATATAATGTATTTAAAATGAAGCAAAGAGTTTTGAGTGTTTTAAAATACAGAGAATCAGAATTCATCAAAGCCTCCAAGATAACAATGAGGTGGAAATGCTTGTTTGCATACAGGTGAGAAAGTAGAAGATAAGGTAGAACCTTAAGCCACATGAAGGATCTCCTCCCAACACCTCTGAAAATCCTGTAATCCACAAATGTGATTAAGCATATTATTTCCCCCATGAAATGCAGTAAAGCGTGAGCACTGGTTTCCGGCACAAGTGGATCTGGGCTTATACAAAGCCTCCCTAACTCTCACTCTCTTATCAGCTGCTCTGCGAACTCGTTGGTCTTGTTTTCTCTACTGCAGTTAGACTTACTCCAAGCACCCTCCAAATCAGGTCCTGCCAGCATGCTGATTTAAGAGGTGGATTCACCAAGTCCAGCCAAACTTGAGCCATGGAATAACTGCCCCCTGAATTTCCCCTGCTCACTCAAGACTCAATCACTGTGTCCAGGGAACAGTTCACGCCTATTGGCCAGTCCTGAGTCATGTGCCCACCCCGACTTGCCATCGGGAGAAGGTGAAGTCTGTCATATAAAAGGAATGGGGAGGGGCGCCTGGGTGGCTCAGTCGGTTAAGCGTCCGACTTCAGCTCAGGTCAGGATCTCACGGTCCGTGAGCCCGCGTCAGGCTCTGGGCTGATGGCTCGGAGCCTGGAGCCTCTTTCGGATTCTGTGTCTCCCTCTCTCTCTGCCCTTCCCCCGTTCATGCTCTGTCTCTCTCTGTCTCAAAAATAAATAAACGTTAAAAATTTAAATAAATAAATAAATAAAATGAATGGGGATGATAAAAGTATTCTAGGAAAATTCAAAAAGGGATTTTGTCTTTCAAAAAAAAAAAGTTGAAATTCTTGTACTTCAGTTTACCTTAAAGATCATTTCAGTAGCCTTTACTAGTTTTAAGTCCTTATTTGAGCAATGTTGGCAAGACCTTAACAACTCACTGCAACAGTTTCAGTTTAATATTTACTTTATCTTGTATCTGCACAGGGTTTGTGATGAATTCATTTATATTACAGACCTAAATCCCTGAAGAAGATGATGTCCCACTAAGTTTATCTAAAGCCTTTCTTTCTCGTTATAGTCATTGCCCCATCACTTCTCACTGCCAATGGAATTGGCTATCTTTTTATGGACTTCTTTTTTTCACAGAAAAATATACACACATAGCACACACACACACACACACACACACACAGGTGAACATACATGCAGTATTTAAAAAAAAAGAAAAAAGCCAAAATGAAATTCAGACACAGAAGGATCTGCTAGCCCAGTGCACGAGCTAAATTAAACGTGTAATGAACCACTGTGAAAGGTCAAGGCTTAGAATGTAAAAAATTGTGGATGCCAAGACTCTACTCTTCTCCTACTGTATCCTGTGATGTCTAAAATATGGTGAAAACATTTTAAGTACCATGACTCATGTCTCTGAAGATGGCAGCAGTTTTCATACAAAGATCAAGTGTTGGAAAGGCATGGAAAACTGGAAACGAAGCAACTATATAAAAACCCACTTAGGGGATGATCTAATCTTCGTTGATTCCAATTCCTGTAAGGATTAGAAAATTCTACGTTAAGCACACTTTCCATATTTCTCTTTCCACAGTTGTCATTAATATGGTATTTACAAAAGACTTTTTGACTAAAACACAACAGAGATGAGTTTCTTAGTACTTCGGCCATATTGATTCTCACTTTCAGTCCAAATCTTCTATGTGGGAAATCAAGACTGGTTACTCTGGAAATATTGACGGTACAAACACGTGGATGAGCCTAATAAACCTCTATGTATGATGTACCTTTTATTTATAGTATCTTTAAACACTTTATAGATCTAACAAACTCCTACTTAGCCACCAGTACAGTTCTCAAGAGCAGACAATGTATAATATAGAGCAAGCTCTTAGTTGTGTTCCATTCAGAAAATAAAAACATTCTCTTCCCTAGGAGACTTCAAACACATCTTACATAAGCAAAATCCATCTATGTTGGAAATTGGCCATGCAATCAAAATCTACAATGCCTCTTCCACGAAGGCTGTTAAAGCTATACGAATACTTCAGGCTCGTCAAGACACTACTTACACCACGCTTGAGGAGAGGCACTTCCAAAAGTGAACAGGATCCTCAATACCAATTTGGGGTTGATATCTTAGTATATGTGCTGCCGAAGAGAGCACTGGGTTTATATCTTAGTAACTTGCTCAATATTGTAGGTCCTCTAGGATTTGGGTCTAGATTTGCCTCCCCGGGGACCTGAAATCTTGTTCTCCCTTATCGTAGCCCAGAGGCTCGGTTTGGGCTATATTACTTATTCACAGAAACCTCTAATGCCTATTCATTCATTAAACTTCATAATATCACCTGTTCTTAGATCTGTCCCAGGCCCCTAATGTTGAACTCTGCTTGCTTCTGGATACCTAGTTCCTCTGTTTTGAACTTCTCTGTTACCAGATATTATGAGTTGAATTGTGTCCCCCCAAAAGATAGATTGAAATATTAGCCCTTGGTACCTCTGAATGTAACTTTATTTGGAAATAGGATCTCTCTGCAGATGTAATCAGGTTAACATGAGATCATACTCCATTAGGGGGGGCCTAATCCTACACCAGTGTAACTGGTGTCCTTATACGAAGAGAAAAATTTAGACCCAGAGACACAGAGGCCATATAAAGACAGAGGCAGAGACTGGAGTCATGCTGCCACAAGCCAAGGAAGGCCTGGGGATACCGCAAGCTGGAAGAGGCGGGGAAAGATCTCCCCTAGAGGCTTCAGAACAAACAGGGACCTGCCAACATCCTGATTTCAGACTTCTAGCCTCCAGAACTATGAGACAATAAATTTCTGTTGTTTTAAGCAGCTCAGTTAGTGGAACTTTGTTATGGCAGCCCCAGGAAACTAATATTCTAGATTTATTGCTCAATTATTTGAGTTCTACTGACTGACACACACACACGCACGTGCCCATGCACATACATGACTGTTTTGAGTTATTATAATATGCCGAGCAGTGTCTCTAAGCATTTTAAAATACTTGTGTTCAATTAATCCTGAAGTAAACATAGGAGGTAGGTACTCTTGCACATCCTCATTTTCCAGATGGGGTCTTGAGGCAGCTTAAGCAAGTCACTCAAGCCGGTCAGTGGCAAAGTTGAAATTCAAACCCAGGCCGTCTCACTGTGGGGCCCATGCTACTCAGGACGCCTGTTCATGTCAGCCACCGCATCTCTGCCACGTGAACGGGCCTTCCTGCCACCATGACATGAGTCTTCATGGGGAACCATCCTCCACATGCACATGTCTGGGCTGCAACTGTTTCCGAATTGTCCTTCCCCAGTAAGAGTGAGGATATATGCCCCGAGACATGACATGAGAATCTTTCTCAACAAATCAAATGTGGGGAGCCGGGGTTCCTGATCATTACCTTGGAAAGTAATCCCAGAAGTTTCAGTTGACTGCAGATTCAACGTGTGCATGTCTGTGCTCAAACTCCTAATGCAGTGGCTCATTCTGAACTCCATATTTTTAATCACACAACGACAAAACACAGTGCCGGAAAGGAATACACTAAACATTATTTTGGACCTTGAAAACATGTTTTAGAAGAAACACAGGGGCTACTCGGTCCAGGAAAAAAAAAAAAAAAAAGGCAACATAATAACTGTTCTCAAGTATTTGAAAGGCTTTTACAGATGAAACATTAGGCTTGTTTTCTCTGCATTTTGGGAAGGTAGAATAAAGGCAAATGAGTGAAAGTTAAAAGGGAGCCTATTTGTCCATTAATAAAAAGAAAAAAGAATCATAGCTAACAAGAGAACAGGTCAGAATGGAAGGGCTAATACTGCAGTGTAATGAGCTCACCTACACAGGATATATTTACATCAGGTGTGAGGCGTCCCGTTGCTATTGTTATTCCTTCATATCCCGGTGTCCTCCCTTCATTTTCTTCTCTTTGATTAAGGATTCTCTTCACTCGGAGACACTTATTTTGGGTAAACAGCTTGAATCCTGCTTCAAATGGCAGCTACCACCAACCAGCTATTAATTTCCTAAGATACTGACTAGTCTCTTCAGGGTTCTCTCTATAAAACTGAAATAATAATATGTCACTTAACAGGACAGAGGATTAAAAGCATATTGAATTGTGGCTGTCATTACCATAGTCAATGGCCTTAAGCCGGTCACAAGCTACACTAATATTTGAAGTATTACTAAATTAAAAATAAGTAAATGAATATTACTAAATTAAACAATTAAATAATGAACTGTTTTCTTACCACTTACAAACTTTATACTTTGTAAGAGAAATTTTGAATAATATATTTCTACACCTTCCTCTCACTGAGCTCGACTCATTAGAATCCTTTCTCAAACCAGCACCATTGGTGGCTTTTCCACTAAATATCTCTACTTATGCTATCAAAAGTGTTCACGATGCGCTGTTTTTTATTTATTTTTATTTATTTATTTTTTAACGTTTATTTATTTTTGAGACAGAGAGAGACAGAGCATGAACGGGGGAGGGGCAGAGAGAGAGGGAGACACAGAATCTGAAGCAGGCTCCAGGCTCTGAGCCATCAGCCCAGAGCCCGACGCGGGGCTCGAACTCATGGACTGCGAGATCGTGACCTGAGCTGAAGTCGGACGCTTAACTGACTGAGCCACCCAGGCGCCCCACGATGCGCTGTTACTTAAAGGAATGTTCCAGTATTATAACCAGGATTTTGTTGCTGAACTTTCTTGTTGGCTGTATGATAGGCAGTCCTCTGCTTTTACGTCGGTAAGAAAATGTATTGGGCCTCATCAGCTTACCGAAATCTTAATTTCTCAGGTCCTGTAAAGCCCAAGGCTTTTGCTTAGTGTGAAAATAGGTAATTGCAGACAGTTGTCCAATAATGAATCTTTTCTTCTCTATATTAAATGTGTATGTACCTCGCTGCCATGTTTCTCTGCCTTTCTATACAATAACATTTAGTTTCAATGTCAAGTAATATTTTTGAAGACACTGTAAACAGCACTTAAACTTAACAATGCAGTTCTAGCAACGCGCATAACTCAGACAAGACAAGCAGCTGTACCTGAGCTAGTGCACGAGCAGACAATGACCCCTCTATCATGGCTGTTGTTTGACCAACAGTGAGTCTAAGACCCAGGCAAACGTCAGAGAGGTGGAAACATGAAAAGAGCCCATTTTAGAATTGGTGAAATAGGATGTTGCTTGATGATTATATTGTAGCTTTCCTCACATGTAAGAAAGTGTCTGTCTTAATAGGTGCCCCTGTGTTTAATTGAAAAAGGGGTTCTTTACTGGAATAAGTGTTGGCAGGCATATTATATTACAAAGGGGATTTTCCAGCATTGTCTAGAATAGAGGACTGCTAAATGACTTTTAGAACCTATGATTATTTCATCCCAAAGCAATTAAAAAGGCAAGATGGGGAAGGGACGGGTGATCTGAATGAAATCATGCCTTGAGATGCAACCGAAAGAACAAAGTAAAAATGAGGAATCACAAGGCTGGCCGTCGGCAGGTGCCCAGCTGGTGTGAGAAGGCACAGAAACATGTCTGTGCCATACCTCTCGGGTATGGCTTTGGGAGTCCTGTCATTTCCACAGCGCACTGTGGACCACCTCACTGTCACACTGCCTCCCCCACCCAACCAAACCAAAGGCGAGGGGCTTCTGAGCAAGGGAAGCTGAAGCCCTCTGGGAGAGCTGAGCCACCACCGTCCCCGGTTTAGGTACCTGCCTATGTGCTATTTCTTTTTTTTTTTCTTTTCCCTGTTGCTGATCTTATTCTTTTCGGAGGCTCATCACCCCACATTAGTTTTAATTAGTCGATGCAGCGCTACCTGCCCACCCCCCCCCCCCCACCTCTTCTTCTAATCTAAATGTGTCATGAGAACAAGAGCAATTTACTACTCTCCACGGGCTGAGAATAGGCATGTATAAATTTGGGAAGCTCATTATAACTCACAGCTGTCAGTCCTCAAAGAAAAAAAAAATACCTCCCACAAAACAAAACAAATAAAAAACTCAAACCAGCAAGGGCTCTGTCTTCCTCATTCTGTGTTACATAAAACACTTCATGAATAAATGAGCAATTGTACTTCCACTTCTGTGAAGCTGAGATCTTACTAATCTTAAAACGTTGCTTTTACCATGCCACTTCTCTGGGCAGAAATCATCGCTGGTTGCCTTTTGCCTAAAAAAAAAAAATCCCAACTTCCTATCATGACCCCCCCCCCCCCCCCCCCCCCCCCCCCGCATATCCTTTCCTCTCATGACAGTCTGGTTCCATCCCACCTCTCTGGCTTCATCTCCAGCCAATCCCTTTGAGAAGCATTTGGTGCGGTGGTTGGGTGTGTGGGCCCGGTGTTTATCTGACTTGATTCACATCTTGGCTTTACTGCCACTGATTGCATAATTTTTGCACAACTGACTGCACCTCAAGAAACTAAACAGGGAGAAGACATCTACTCATTGGCTTACTGAGTGACATCACCCAGTCGTCACACACACCATCTGACATATAGTTAGTGTATACAAATGTAGCCATTGCCATAACAAAAGCATTCCACTTTGCACTCTCACTTGTTAAAATCTTTTTCTGCCTGCTCTTTTTACTACTCATTCTATACTAGTAATAAATACATACATAACTTTTATGTATTTACATATAAGGTTACATATCCAACTTTATACAGAGTTATAAGGTTACCTATGCAAAAGGTTATATATATATATATATATATATATATATATATATATGTATATAAGGCTGCAAATGTAACCATACAGGTTAGTCATTTCATATTATAAATAATATGACATGAAAACTGAAATGAAGTGAAAGGATATGCATGATGTGAAATGATATGAATATCTGACATATGAAAAACACTTTTTAATGTTTATTTATTATGTTTGAGAGAGAGAGACAGAAAGAGAGAGAGAGAGAAAGAGCATGAGAAGGGAAGGGGCAGAGAGAGAAGCAGAATCCGAAGCAGGCTCCAGACTCTGAGCTGTCAGCACAGAGCCTGACACAGGGCTCAGACTCACCAACCATGAGATCATGACCTGAGACCAAGTCTGATGCCCCACCAACTCAGCCATCCAGGTGCCCCATGGAAAACATTTTTAAAGAAAGCTTTTCACAGTCTAAGTATTATGTGAAGGTGGAAAGTGAGTCTTTGATTTAGATGGTCTGTTAAAGGAGATTTAACTGGTTAGTGACAGGACTCCTAATTCCTAGTAAAGCAGTGTTCACACATCCCAAATCTGATTAAGCAATTAGAGGACAAAGACATCCTTTCTGTGTTCCCTACAGTATCCAATATCATGCCTTGTGTTTGCTCATTGTGGGAGCTCAGTAATATTTTGCTGAATCCCTACAAAGAATATGGCAAATGTGTAAACAGTGCTTTAGGTATAAACCAAGAAATAGTGAACTGAATCAAGTCCTGACATTTTTACACAGAAATGGAATAGATTCTTTACCCAAAGCAGAGTTTTGGTTTTTGGTTTGTTTTTGTCCTATAACTACTGAACAAATAAAAGGCTTTGAGAAACTTCATTCTGTTTTCTGCTGGTTTTGATTTGAAAATTTGTTTCAACAACTCCTACTACTGGTAAAGATAACTAATGTACATAGGAAAATACTATTAATTCTTTAAAGTATTTAAAATTTCGTTTTCTTGTATGGTATGTTTAAGCCTCCAAGCAGCATGACATTATTGTATAAGTCTAGGTTTTTGTCACAAATTATGTCTCTTGCATTACTTTTCCAATGGATTTTGCACAGTACTTTCACATTTTACTAACATAGTTTTTTTGACTAGAGGTAAATGGTTGGAGGAAGAATTCCCCATTGTAAGCTATTTATTTGCAGGGCAGTTTTTACAAAGTAACTGATCATTAGCCAAACCTCATTTTATAGCAGTTTGCTGAAGGAGATTACTTATAAAAATGTTCATTTGTCTTCAGCGAAATAGAACTCATGCTATATTTCTGTTTGCAACTTACTTTTCAAATTAACTTGGACTTCAGGGTTCGCCCATGCTGAGTTCCAGTGGCAGAGTTCAGCACTAATGACTTAATAATATTCTCATTTTGCAAAATATTACCCGTTTCAGACGTAGATCTCAGCAGACAAATGCATGCCCGTGCAGACGCCTGGTCACATTAATGACAGATGTGTGTTGGCAGACTGGAACAGCTCTCCTCAGAGGTACTTAGAACATGAACCATGCACTATTAGATACCGAGGATACTTCCCTTGTCCCTCTTCTTCCCCTTTTCAGTATAGTCTTCTCTGGATAAGATGCGTTAAGGATGAGATTACAAATAATGTGAAGAAAAAATATGCTATACCTTGTATTCTCATCTGGGAAGAAAAGAATTCAAGTTGCCATTTTCTTTAAAGTCACTTTCAGTAAAAGCCAAGTGAATCTGTGAGCAGCACACAAATACTGTATTATAGACACAGTGAAATGATGCCAACGTCATCACATAGATGCCCCGCAGTTTCTAAAGTATTCTAATTAAGCGTACGTAGCCCTGGAGTTAGGGGTCCGGTTATCTCTCTAAGCAGAAGCACACATTTCTTTACAACATATGATCAAATTTAATAGAAACAATATTACCTGTTTCTAGCATTCTATGCGTATGAAGTAAATAAAAGTGGGTAGATTTACAGAGCTGAGCTTAAGCTATCTGAGACATCATTCCCTAGGAGAACATTTTCATGAAATACTCAGCAATTTTGATTTGGTGCTCATGACCAGAAAAGAGGCTACGACATCATGGGGACAGAAATAATACAATCTCAAGATGTCATAACACCAATATTTCACTTCTCGGCTCAAAAACCCTGTGGCATGCTATTTGCATTGCATGAAAGCCAAGGCCCTAAAAGTTCTGGTCCCCCAGCTCCTTCTTTAACCTCGGCCTCCCCTTCTCCTGGGTACTTACTTGGTTTCAACTACACTGGCCTTTCTTTCCTAAGGACATCAGGCCAACCCGCTCCTCAGGGCCTTCACACTTGCTGTTCCTCTCCCTGGAGAATGTCTTAACACGTGCTCTTCCCTTCTCTCACTTCATTCAGCACCCAGTGACATGCCATCACCTCTGAAAGACCTTTCCTGATTCTCCATCTCACATGCCCTTCTGGACATGTTTCGTCCTTTCTCCTTCTTCAGGCTTTGTAGCACTTAATGGATTTTTTACTCCCAAGTATCAGTTTGTTTGTCTCCTCCACTAGAACAGAGACTTTGTTTTGCTAATTCCCATACCTCAACATATCGCTTAGTGACTAGCTCAGAACATTTATTGAATAAATGAATGAATGAATTTAGAGGATGATTGACACGTGGACTAAATATGCAGTGATCGCACTAAGCAGTAAATATAATTTTATAGATTTCACTGATTGGTGGCACAATGATACTTAACATTAACATGCCAGTGGAATTTAATATGAAATTGTTAAGTGTCAATCATTTTAGATCATTGGGGGTTCCCAAAGTAAACATAAAAACAAACAACCCCACCAAAACACAGAATTTATTGTAGTTGACTGTAAGTTATCTGGTCAAGTAAAGAAGGTACTCATCAAAAAAAAAAATATCAGCCTAGAAGAAAAATATACCTGAAATGAGAGGCTTCAACTACCTGAATAGCTTTGTAAGCATGGATTGGCCTAGAAACAAAGCATTAGAAAATACTAAATTTGACATGCTGTAAATTTCACCCCAGAGAGCTTGAGGAAAAAGTTATGGTAACCATTTTACTCTATACTGGATTTTGACATACAACGAGGAGTTGGTTAGTGAACTGGAAGTGACAGGAAAATAGTGATGTCATCTAAACACTCAAGAAGTAAGAAAGGAGAAAGCTAAGCATAGTCCAAACACACATGACAGACTTTCAGAATGGATAATGATAATGATAATGATACCTATCGCTCCCTGAGCATCCATTCTGAGGCTGGCCTTGCACAATCAGCCTACATTCATAACCTCCATTAACTTCAAGCCCCTTAGCCACTACCCACTCTACCTTTTAAAACCGAAGTTAACACCTTTAAGAAAAACTTTCAGGGGAGCCTGGGTGGCTCAGTCCGTTAAGCAACCGACTTCAGCTCAGGTCATGATCTCACAGTTCATGAGTTCAAGCCTCGCATCGGGCTCTGCGCTGACAGCTCAGAGCCTGGAGCCTGCTTCAGATTTTGTGTCTCCATCTTTCTGTGCCCCTCCCCCACTCATGCTCTGTCTCTCTCTCAAAAATAAATAAATATTTTTTAAAATTTAAAAAAAAAGAAAAACTTTCATAATACATTCAGGTAAGCAAATTTACGTTAGAAATAAACCTAGAAATCTGCCTACAAAATTCAATTTTCCACAGAAAGGCAGCTAGGGAGTACCTTGCTAATACTTAATGATCAGGGTGGCTACACTACACAGCTGGGGAGGTATGGCATCCCCTGGAGCTTGGCTGTGGGAGATGTCTTTGATAACGTGCCTTGGCCCCACTACTTGATCTAGTTATAATAGTTTACTTTGCCTCTGTTCCCTTCTCTTTCCCAGCCACCCCTTCTGGATGTTTCCATACCATCTCCTGCTTTCTTGGCCACCTTTTAAGTCTTCACTCTCAGAACAAGATTCAATTTCTACCTCACAAGTGAAGAGAGAAAGCCAGCAGGGAAACACATTCTCTGTTTTCTGACTCTTTCCTTCCTCACCCATACTGTTTGCTTTCCCTCTGGACTTAGGTCTTTCTTTCTACCTTAACCTAATTAGTCTCCCATGTTTCCATGCTTAATTTCTCAAGGATCAAGGTCCATCAATTATTTACTCTGTCTCTTTTATTTCTGACTTCTCTTTTTCCACTGGCTTCTTTTGCTCTCTATAGAAACTCTTGAGTCTCTTTGATGGTCAAAAGCTTTTCCTTGTCCCTATAATCCTCTCACCCTACTGTCGTACATTTTTCTCCTCAGTCGAGCTAACTGACTTAGTCTATGTGTTCCCTTCCTCCAGCCCTAATCCCTCTCAGTGTACTGTAACAGGAATGTCCTTGTCCCCAGCCACTCTATCCCATTTCTATGGACAGAGAGCACCAGTTATTTCCCAACTGTCAAACCCAACAGATTTTCTTTTCCTTCTCTCCTCAAATTCCAGTACTGGCATCTTTCTTGGCTTTTGCCTTAGTCTGTTCTGCCTGCTGTAACAGAACATTGAAGACTGGGTGACCTGCAAATAACACAGACTTAGTTTTCACAGTTCTGAAGGCTGGGAAATCGAAGATCAAGACACTTTGCAGATTCAAGTCACTAACAGATTTGGTGTCTGGTGAGGGTCCATATCCTGGCTCATCTGTTCCTCACATGGGAGAAGGGGCCAGAGTCTTCTGACATCTCTTTTATAAGGGCACTATTCCCACTCATGAGGGCCCCATCCTCACGACCTAATGACCTCCCAAAGGCTTCACCTGCAAAAACCATGGAGAAATGGTTTCTCCACAGTGGAGAAATTTCAACATATGAATTTTAGGGTCGGGGGAAGTGGACATAAACATTCAGTTTATAGTAGTTTTCTACTTATTTTTCTAGCCATAGCTTTTCTTCTTTTGATTATTCCTTAAATGTAGGTATTATCCTCAACTTTGTTTTTATCCCCCTACTAACTTTCCCTTTGTAATCTATCCATTTTCATGATCTTACCACTGCCTATATACTAATAATTCCAGACTAGTAGTTCTAAACCAGATCTGTCAGCTGACTTCTTGAGAAACATATACACAGCAGCTAAACTGGGTAACTCTGCTTGGATATCACAGATGTTCTCTAAAATGAATCCATTGTCTTCTCATACAAAGTAATGCACTGTTTTCTACACATATATTCTATCTTGGATGGGGCATCACTGTCTATCCAAGAACATAAACCAGAAAACTGAAAAACATCCTAGATTTCTCTTTCTACCATCACCTCTTTCTTCAGACACCAACTCTTAAATATTCAATTAAATCCCATCCTCTCGACCTTCACTTCATGTACCACTGTCTCTGTCTTGATTCAGGCCCTTGTGTAGACCATTATCATGTCAGTTTAGTTGGGACTTCTGCCTTCAGCCTCACACCCTAGTAAAGAGGGATGCCCAAGTGAATAAAGAGAATAGTAACACACACCATATTTAAGCATTTTCCTTCCTAAATACCCTTTGGAGTGTCTGTACATGATGCAGTTTAATCTACTTCTCCCTAGTGTATGAGACTTCCCACTGCCAAACTCTCCAACCTCGTTCCTGGCATCTGCCCACAGCCTTAATAGTTTTCCAAACATACCAAGCTAAGACATCTCTCTGCTCCTTGGATCTCATTATTCCTTGCCTGGAATGCCCTCTCCATCGACCCCTTATGTACCCAGTAAGCTCCTATTTGCCTTTCAATACCTAGGTCAGAAGTTACTGCCTCCTGACCTGTATCCATTAAGTAACTCACTGTGCATCCTCTATCGTCTGCAAATAGTTTTTATTTTACACTTACCGTATGCTTCATAATAGAGTTATTTTAATGTCTGGCTCCTCCAGTAGATTATGACATTATTAAGGGCATAGACTATATGTTTATCAACTCTGTGCCTATCCGAGGAATGTAAATGCTCAATAAATATTTTTCAATTAAGCAGAAGAATGAATATATTTTTAGTCCACTTTAGTCTACTTCTAGATAGTCCCCAGGGTTGACTATTCATGCTTAAGGAAAGCTTTTTCACAGTATATCCTATGCCATATCTCTCTGAACAACAGGAATTGTATGCAGGGTCCTCGGCTATGGGCAGCATTTTCTAAAACTGATCACAAACCAAGGTGACAAATAAACTACATCAAAAACCATTAAAAATGCACATTTATACAAATAAAAATTTTATAGATACTTCCCCTTATTTTTGTATGATAAACTCCAACATTTGCTTTCTTATTCCAGTCGTTGGCATTAAATTACAAAAATACTGGATTGATAACAAAAATTGCTTTCATGTCTCATGGACTGTGACACACATATTGTGGAAAAACACTGCTATATAAATAGTACTACAGAAGAGAAATCTTACCTTAAGAAAATTAAAATACTGAATTAGCTAAGCATTTCTCTTAACATTTAACTATAAATGTTACTGGAAAACATTTATCAGTTGTCCAAACAAAAGGATTATCCATGTAAATAAGTAGAAGAAATATGAAATATTTAAAAAGAAAAAACATGCTACTTCTTTGAAGTTCACACATTGCTACAAACTATAAAAAAAAAAGGTGAAGATTCTGGCTTTAATGAGTATATATAAAAGCATTTTGCTTACAAGCTATGAACTTAAGTTCATAAAAAAATAATACATCAATGTTAATCATATCCCTTTGCACTATGTTTAACATTTTATTTAGTTTGCTAAACTCTTCATTCATAGACCATTTCCAAGCACATTTCAGCCTCATCCAGATGTAAGTATCAGAATCTAAATTTAGGAGGGTTCAAATTTATCAAGTTTTTCTCCTTTCACATTTAAAACTGGGATATTCTCACCTACATATATGTATTTTCTGTGTTTCTGTCTCTGCTACTCTTCAAAGTTCCTAAGGGCATGAAATCCATCTTCTCTTATTTATCCCCAAACACCTCAAAGAGTAGTTGAGATTGGGTGAGAGCTCTGAAGCAGAACTACCACTTACCAAGTGTGTCTGGATGTTAGGCAACTGGCTAGCTAATTCGTGTCATTCAGAACTCTCACAACAATCCCAAAGGCCAGTGTTATCCTCTGGTTTGTAAAGGATAAACTAAGAAATGCATACAGTTAGAAAGTATAGAAATTAGTATCAAAACTGGAGAAAGAACCACATTTTATCAGGTATTTACTATCTGCAGGGCACTGTGCTTGCCATGTACTATCTCATTTATCTTGCATAACAACCCTCCGAGATGGGTACCATTCTTATGCCCATTTTTCAGAATTAGAAAGACTAAAAAAGGCTTTAGCAGGTAATAGAGCTAAAGTTTGAACCCAGAGTTCTCCCAAAGTCAGGCTATTCCCATGGAACTCTCTGCAAGTTAAATAAATGAGGTGAATAGTCAAAAACTGATAAGGTGCTGGATTTTAGAATTCATGGTTTTTCTTTTCTGGCCAATAAATCTCCATTTCCTCAATTCTTCTTTAGAGCATGCAATTAAATTCTGGCTTAATTTCCTTTATTGTAATTTCCTTAATTGTAAAAATATTACTGTATTACTAAATAATTTTATGTGAATTTGAAAAGCAGCATTTTTCAAAGATGCCATGAGTGAGAGTTTTGCTGGCATGCTATAGTGTATGATCAAAGAATTCAGACGGATGCCTTTTATCTGAGAATATCAAAGGCCACTAACTAAAAAAAGACACAGAGTTCCTATTACACTGAGGAGAAAAAGCTGAGTCCATTGAAATATAATACAAGAATGTTGGCATACAGGTAATTCACAGATATTATTACCTTGGCTACTTTAAGCTGTACCAATATGGATTCTTTCCAAGAGCTATTCTTTTAAAACTCTAATACACTCGATTCATTTGTTACAACTGCCCTTTTTTTTCCTCTTGGTACTCTCCTATAGTTCATCTATACCCCATATAAACACACACATGCACATACTCACACAAATTTACAGATTCAAATCACACATCCATACATCATGCTATTTTCCACTGTGGCTAATAACAGCCTGCACTGTGATGCAGCTTGTGTTTCTAATTTAAAAGCTAAAAGATTAAAAGTAACTGAATTATCTTTCCAAATTGTCACAGGTCTTTAGTTATGTCAGATGAACATTTCCAAAATCTAGTCAGTTAAGTAACTTTGTATCTTCTGCTAAGGTCTGTGTTTCTGTCCGAAATAGACACTATCAGGTAATTTCACTGAATCTGGCTATATTGTAGGCAATAAAAACCCCTTTAAAAAATGTTTATCTCAATTCTGTCATCCAAAATATAAACAAAAGAACAACCCTTTTCCCTAGGATACATCAAAAACAGCAGTACTATTGAAAGACACTGAATTAAATCTCTCCATGATGTCAAAAAAAAAGGTCATATAGAATTTTTAAAGCACAGCTGGGGAAAAAAAAGTTCCCTTTGAGCTAGTTATGAAATAAAAATAAAGGCTGAGAAAGGTGAATATGATTTATGAATTATCTGAATCCATAAATTAAATGGAAAGTTTCAATAACTTTATCATAGTAAATATTCTCATTTACAATTTGTCTTAGACAGCATGGTTAGCATAATAAAGTATCATAGACTGGGTGGCTCAAACAACAGAGGTTTAGCTCTGGAGGCTGAAAGTCCAAGATCAAGATATAAGCTATTTTGGTACCTCTCATTTCTTCTTAGAAGGCCACTAATCTCATCACAAGGGCCCCACCTTCATGACCTCATCTAACTCTGATCACCTCCCAGAGGTACCATTTTCAAATACTACCATATTGGGTATTAGGGATTTGACATATGGATTCGGGAGAGTGAGGGCTGCAAGAAATTATTCCGTAACACAATTTGTAACACTATATAGTTCCTCAATATATTTTTTTTCATGTGGAATTATTTCTAAAAATTTAACTCAGCTGCCCTAATTAGTCTGTTTGTTAATTTATTAAATGCCTCGATTGTGAAAGCTAGTTTACCATTCCAAACAGGAATTTCTGATGGCATGGAGAGAAATATTACCATAATGTATTCCTCATATTTATGAATAATGGGCTTCTTAGAGCTTTTAATCTCTTGATATCCTGCTCATAAGGCAGAATTAGTAATTTAGTTTTGTTGTCTGAAATCCCAATCAAATTAGCATATACATTTTAAAGGTAACAAGAAAGCAATTGGACTGCAATCTGATTGGATTTTGATAGCACTTTATATGGTTCCAGGAAGCCTGGTGCTTGGGCGTGTCTTCTATCTCCCTTGGCAAGTGCATCATCAGACTCATGAAAAGACAAAGAGGATAAGTCTCTAAGATAGGTATGAGTGGAACGTTCTTGTGAAGGTGTTATGCTACTGTTTAAATTCTGTAATTTATTATTAAAAGAGGTAAAAGCTGGGGACTCTTTTAGGATATCCTGTTACCAAATTCAAAATCAGAAAAAAAAAATTAAGCATAATATATTCAGATGTTTTTAAAAGCAACCTATCATAGCAATGGTTCTTATTTTCTTTACTAATACATTGCCTCGCTAAGCAAAGATAAATTTTTAAACTGTGTCTCTTTGTTGAGTTTCTTATTATACTTTAATACAAGTAATGAAAAAGTTGATTTTCAGAACTTGGTACTGTGGAAAATATTGCTATTGATAATGCTACAGGGGCGCCTGGGTGTTTCATTCGGTTAAACAAACGACTGACTTCAGCTCAGGTCATGATCTCGCGGTTCGTGAGTTTGAACCCTGTGTGGGGCTCTGTGCTGACAGCTCAGAGCCTGAAGCCTGCTTCGGATTCTGTCCCCCTCTCTCTCTATACCTTCCCCACTAGCACTCTGCCTCTGTCTCTCTCAAAAATAAACAAAACATTTTAAAAAAAGGTCTTTTTAAAAAGAAAATGCTATAATTTTATATCTTTGAAACCATAAGCACATATAAAATAAATTGCTAAAAGCTCTAAAAGTTATTTAAGAGAAAAATCGATAAAATTGAATTAGGAATAACTGAAACAATTTTTTGAACACTTAGTATGTGTAAGACACTATCTTCTTTTACTGCATTGCAACATGCATTTACAACAGCAGGTAACTAGACAAAGCAGCATACCATGCTGGCTGAATAGTGACTGTGGCTTCACATACTTTCTTACGTTATTCACCTGTTTTAGGAAAACACTGCTTTCCAATATATCACACTAATGTGCCCAGGTTGTAAACCAACCAAGCATGTATTAATCAGAAATTAAAAAAGGAACTGGTTTCATTCGTTAGTTTGTGTAAATAAAAGATTAGCATTGGAAATCCTGTGTTGATTCCACCTCAGGGAAAGAAAGAAGTCAAACATTAACCAAAAGGAAAGATTTTTGCTAGAAGTCACAAGTTGGTATCAGAAGAATACAGTAGCAATGCTTGTTTGTTTCGCTTTCACTTGTGTCTTTTAGACTGCTTAAGAATTAGGCAGTAAAAACCCAAGCAATCATGTGTTCCTCTGTACCTCAACTGACATGATTCTCTCCAATCAATACTTATGAATTGAGCAGAGCAAACTGAATTCTAATATTTTTATTCCACAAACATTTAAAAAAAATTTTTTTTAATCTTTATTTATTTTTGAGAGAGAGAGAGAGGGAGACAGAGCGTGAGCAGGGGAGGAACAGAGAAGGAGGCACAAAATCCGAAGCAGGCTCCAGGGTCTGAGCTGTCAACATAGAGCCCACCGCAGGGCTCAAACCCACAAACTGCAAGATCATAACCTGAGCCGAAGTCAGATGCTTAACCGACTGAGCCACCCAGGTGCCCCTCCACAAACATTTTTATTCCTCAAACATTCCTCCAATGTATCAAACACTGACAAATCATCAGGCACGGCTACTAAATTATAACTGAGACCTTAAGTACCTTGTGATGGCAGTATAAGCAGTGCTCCTAAGACTTCAGCTCTCTCATTAGATCATTTTTTATCAATGACTAGGTTATGGAGCTTGCAACATGCAAAACCCTGTAGTAAAGTCTTTATGTAGATTACCACATTTCAAATTCACAACAACCCTATGACCCACAGGCAACTTATTCCAGTTTAAACGTGAGTAAACTAAGGTTAGGAGAGATAGTGTGGTGGTTCCAAAGTCACAGAGCTACTCACGGTAGAGCCAGGACTTGAAAGCAGGACATCCAATTCCAGAGTATGTCCTTGACCTCTAGCCTATACCATCCAGATTATTATTTTGGGGGGAGTGATAATGCACACACTTTCACCATAACTGCACTATACAAAGAAAGACTGGATTAGAAAGAATAAGATGATCAGAACTTTACAGGAATTTTAAAAAAATTCAGAATAGGCCCAAAATTATTAAAATCCACAGGTCAAAATATACTTGGGAGCCAATACTGGAGGTTAACAAGTTCTTCCTTAGGTCCGATTATCTGGAGATATGGGCAAATTCTGTGTTTATTAGCTCTCCCTGTTTGTTGAGTTTTCTCTGTGCTTCAAAAGTTTGGAAGTTCTAAGTAGCATCATGTAATGTGTAAAAAGCTCAACAGGAAGACAGAAAACATAGTTTAAGACTCGTTTTGCTCTGTAGTAACTGAATACCTCTAACGTCCATGTTTCTTATTCACTAAATGAAGTGAACTCTGAGCCTGCTTCTTCCCATGTAGCTACTGAGAGAACACGGATTACATTAATTTGAGAATACAGCTCTTTATGTAACTATTATTATCACTATTAGAATATAATGCTAAAGACTGGTAGAGCAGATGAGATTCATCATTTTTTTTTTCATTAACTCACTAGAACCGAAGGATATTTTTAAGCTTTTTGTTTGTTCGTTTGTTTGAGAGAGTGCAAGGAGAAGAGGGGCAGAGAGAGAAAGAGAGAATCCCAAGCAGGCTCCACATCAGCAGCGGCAGCAAAGAGCCCTATGCGGGGCTCGAACTCACGAACTGTGAGATCATGACCTGAGCTGCAACCCAGAGGGGGACGCTCAACCGAATGAGCCACCCAGGCGCTCCAGAACCAAAGTATTTTTTACTGAAGTTAAGATACTGTTGAATAAAGCACTCTGTATGCTATGTAGTATAGAATAATTGATAAAGCAGTAAAGAAGCAAAATATAGGAAGTCTAAATAGTTACCACAGACTGAGTAAATGTAGATGAATAAATAAATGAATTTAATTTCACCAAAGCTCTGGAAAAAAGTTAAAAATAGTTTGTTTGAAGAAAAAACACAGAAACATAAAGGAAACGTGAGTATAATCTCTTTGGCAGGAAAAGTTTCAGAAGTTAAAAGATAAGAACTTCTAGTGGAAGTAAACTTCACCTCTCCTTTCATACTTGCCCCTTCCATAATTTGTTATCTAGATGGTCCCATTCCCTGGACACCTCACTGTAATTTGCTCCAGTGGCCCAATATTGGACATGGAATATTATTTCTCATGACCTGTTCATTGAAATGGTATTCAACCTTCGACTACCATCTTCTCTATGGAGCATTCTCTGATTCTAAAGATTCACATTGATCACGTCCTCTTTGCCATTCTCTTAATATTTTATTTTTCATTAAATTTGGGGAGTTGACCATGACATATAACATGTTATTTGGGGCTACATTATTTAGGTTCCCTAGACTCTCAGTCCTTAGGAAGAGGTACTATGCCTTTTTCATTTGTGTATCTTCCAGGCCTAGCCTACGGCCTAGGCTGCTACGCTATATGCTGTGGGTAGTCAACAAAAGCTTGTTTAAAAAAGATAGATAGAGAGAGAGAGAGAGAGAGAGAGAGAGATCTACAACTAAAGCTTGACATGCTTATAACTGTCTACAATACCACAAAATTAAATACATGAGAAGATTTTAGAATGATGTGACTTTATTTTTAACATAAGATGTTAGCCATTACTTTCAACACTAGTAGCTTTCCATGGAGTATCACCTCACTGTTGACTCCTGCAGCATGACAATGGACCTTTAGTAAGGATTTGAATATAAAGGTTGAACAATACCATTCTGAACAAATACTCCTCTGTCCCATTTATCTCGATGAGGTTCAACACATGCATTTCTACACAGAAATGTTTATTGTCATTTTTCTACACCAAAGAAAGATATATAGATTATTCCAAAACTGTAACTAAGCCAAAGTTTTATATTTTTCAACATATATTCAAATGTTCTAGTATTCAGCAAACACAATATAGCAAAACCTTATCCAGCATAATGAGAAGAATGGAGTATATCTGAATTGTTGAAAATCCAAAACTTAAATATATTTTTCAAATATTTCTAGAAGTTAGAGGTAATATTTCATATTTACTTTCAAATATGCATAACTTAAACTTGGCATATATATTTTTTAATTCATTCATTCATTGTTCCATTCAATAAGCACTGAGTGGACAGATCAAAGATCAATTAGATATTTGTAAATGGAATTAAATACTTGGAAAATATTTATGATACTTTGACCTAGGTGAGATATATTAGTAGAGGTTGCTAGGGGGCTGTAAAAGGAATAAATAACAATAATTGAGAAACACTGTACAATTGTTGAAAAGTAAAATAACGCATCTACAATGTTGTTGGGTGTTTAAAAAAGATTTTTCCTCTCTGATAGATCTTTAAAAATTGTTAGTTCAGACTGTCTAACTACATTCTAATGTAGTAGGTCCTTAATGAAGATATTTGACTTCATAAATCATAGGCTATTACAATACTGTTATACTGTCATAAATACTATTTATAATTTAAAGAAAGTACACAGTTATTAATCTAGATTATATAACAGAAAATAAAATAAATGCATAAATGTAGCTCAAGAGTTAACTTCTATTAGAAACAGTTTTCTCCATCATGTTGTAAGAACTTAAACAACTTTTTCTCCTTTTCAATCAATCAGCAAATATTTAAGATAACCGACCATGGGGGCAGGCACAGTATTACACACTGGGGAGAGATACAAGGGAAGGTGGATACGGTCCTTTCCTTGCAATAAATAAACATAAAGTCTATAAGGGAGCACAGATAATAGGCCACCAAATGCTGTATTAAAAGTACATTTAAGTGCTCTAGTCTCACCAAAGGAAAGAATGTGATGTCCAGAGATTGCATGCTTCTTTGGATAAGGAAAGCGTTCCCACAGGACCGACATTTAAGTCTTATCTGGGTTAAAGGGGAGCTTAACAAATTCCATGAAATATACAATGCATCTCGTAAGGCAAGGGCAAGGAGCGTAAGGGGAAAAATCTCCAAGGAGGCTGCAGAAGAAAGCAGCCCTCTAGGCATTCGGGGCTATAAGGAGTTTGGATTCTATCCAAAGAGCGAAGAGAAGCTACTGAAGGGTTTTGTGCAGGAGCAAGGGACTGACGTGTATGTGCAGAACTCTGTGCGTGGGTCTGAGTGAGGCAGGCAGGCAGGCAGGCAAGCATTAAGTGAAAGAAAGAATTCAGGCCTCTCCTCAACATGGAGCCTAAACAAAGCATGATATTGTACCAATTAAAGGAGCATCCCCTATGAAGTTCAACTATTAAGAGAGAAATAAGATCCTATGTTGCTTCCTTTTGAAAAAAAAAACCAACAAAACAAAGCATTCATTTCAGAAGCACACATACAGTAAGAGATCCTAAGATAACATACATAACAAACGTATCTTGGGCACATGGAATATAAAATTCTAGTCATTGCCCCACATTTGTTTGTTTAGCTGCTAAAGGATCTTTGAACAAAGAGTCAGGTCAACAGAGTGTCAAAACATCAACACAGAGAGATCTTGTCAGAGCTTAATTAGGGCTTCCAATTAGAAAACCAAAATAAGGATCCTATTAGCACTCAATTAGGCATTCTCCTTGATTTGGAAGAACCAAACAATACCCACACCTCACCTACCTACCAAAAAGGATGCTTTTTACCTTTATGATGCCCTCCTCTGGGTGGGCTTAAATCAACAAAGACAGGCAGCATGAGAATCATATTCTGAGACCCACACTGAAGAGAACCATTCAGAGACACTTCCAGCCACGTCTCTAAGTTACCATCGCAGCTCATATTTTAATACTAGAACAGTTTGGGCAATGCATAGCCTTGTCTGCTACTCTTGGATAGAAATTATTAAATAAAGCTCATGGCCACTTTTTTTTTTTTTTTACATTTATTTATTTTTGAGAAACAGACAGAGACAGAGCATGAGCAGGGGAGGGGCAGAGAGAGGGAGACACAGAATCAGAAGCAGGCTCCAGGCTCAGAGCTGTCAGCACAGAGCCCGACCGACGCGGGGCTCGAACCCACAAACTGTGAGATCACGACCTGAGCCGAAGTCGGATGCTTAACCAACTGAGCCACCCAGGAGCCCCATGGCCACTTTTAAAAAGAAAAAAAAAAGGGGGGGCATCTGGGTGGCTCAGTTGGTTGAGCGTCCGACTTTGGCTCAGGTCATGATCTCGCCATCTGTGGGTTCAAGCCCCGCGTCGGGCTCTGTGCTGACAGCTCAGAGCCTGGAGCCTGCTTTGGATTCTGTGTCTCCCTCTCTCTCTGCCCCTCCCCCGCTCATGCTCTGTCTCTCTGTCAAAAATAAATAAACATTAAAAAGAAAAAAATTTTAAAAAAAGAAAAAAGAAAAAAAGAAAAAGAAAAAAATGCAAATCACAAAGAGGAAATTCTCTAACAGTGAGACTAACTCAATTTTTTATGAAGTACCATATTTACTTATACATTTCCATCTGTATCATGGACGCTGCTTGCATGCTTCCCAGTTTTGAAGAAGAAATAGTTTTTTCTTTGTCTCCAAGTTATTTCATGGCCAGAGTACTTTAAGAACTATACATGGCCCTACTAGTTAGTAAGGAAACGTTTATAGTGTTGAAATAGTGCTTCCCGTTCTGCACAACCTTCAGAGACTTTACCAGTGAGTAAACAAAAGAAAAATTTTCAAACTCAAAGCAACATACCCAGCAACATAATTCCTCCTAGAAAACTTATAAATAGGGTCAAAGCTTAGATAGTCCCCCAAATCAAGCAGAATGTGGCCTATAATGTACAGGAATTTAGAAATGGTTCTTTTCTCAGGCTGGTGGAATGGGTGGGAGAAATACTCTAAAGCTATACTGTGGATGATAAAAATATTTCTTATACATCTAACAATCTTATGGCCTAGAAATAACATTTAAACTCCAACATATTACCTTCAACAGAGATATGTGGCGTGCTGGTGAGCACCTACCCCAGAGTTACCTGGTTATCATGGATCTAACTCAGGCTGGGTTTCTTTGCCTCAAAAACAGTTTCTTCAACTACTTGAATGCTTCCGCTTTATGATTTTTAAATATGCATTGCATTCGTTCCACTTGGCACTGAGTTTAGCAAATGTAAATCCATTTCAGAAAGTATTCATTCCCAGAGGAAATATTTTAAGATTTAGTTTGACTTGTTATGTAAAACACACACACACACGCACACACGCACACACACACACCCCTCCCTAATCTGAAGCAAAGAAAGAAATGCTATTCTTTTCCTCTGAATGTCTAATGCTTGTCACTAGGTATATGCTCAATACATGGTTGATGAACTGAATGAATAATAAGAGTGGGTGAACTTCTGAATGAATGAATGAATGAATGAATGAATGAACAAATTCACATGTGTAAAACAGTCTCCATTGGGCCCTTTTTCCCTTGAAGAGCTCAGGTGGGCATTTTTTTCCTGCATCTTAGGCCTCAGTTTGACTTCAAGAGACAGACATGGTCCTATCTGCTTTTGCGGCCTCACAGATTTTTTTTTTTCTCATGGGAGAGGCAGACTTTCCGAGATTCAGGGAGGTAGCAATGGACCAGATGGTGGATAGTCTTTATACTCAAATCTTTGTTCAGCCAGGAGAGATACTTTCTTTCTCCTGGGAACACATCCATTTGGCCCTAGGCTTCCAAGAGAAGGGATAATTACATGACTAATATAAGGAATCGTTAAGCTTAAATGATTTCTTTGTTGGAAGTTCTCACTTTGGGAAGCACATAAATACTTCTGTGCACTAAATGCCTCATTATTACTTAAGGGTATATTAGATAAATTTTAATTTAACCTGAAATAGATTTCATTCTCAAAGCAGGAAATACCTGTTAGTTCAAAATTAAATGTGGTCAAGTAAATACTGAAAGAAAAAAAATATCAAATTCATCCGAATATAGCTCATATTAATAATAATTAATCATATAATATTATGAATAATACTAATGGCAGCAGTTAATATTTATTGAGCTCTAACCACGTGCTGGGCACTGTTTTCTCCCTCACAACCACCCAAGAGGTAGGTAAGTACCATTATTATCCATCGTTAGAGACATGAAAATTACGCCCAAGATTAAACAGCTAGGAGTCAGAGTGAGGTTTCACACCCAGATAATCAGATGCTAGTACGCCCCAACTATGGCTTTTCATATGAAAATATAAAGCTGAAGCAAGAAGGATTACCAAAGATAAGCAATTATGGAATGGTTTCAATTATGGAATTATTGAGTGGTTCTTTTCAGTATGTGCTCAATCCTCAGTCTTATTCAATTAACTTTTTGTATCAATACACCTAATAAATGAAGTAATGGCATCCCCTTATGTCATGGAATTCTCCCACATTTCAACTAGAGGGGCCTTTTTAACCACTCAGGTCCCCCCAGGCCAAGCCTGAAAGGCCTGAACATAGACACAGCAAAGATTAAAGAAAGACAATCAGATTTGAAAGCTATTCTAAAGGCAACTCAGCAAAAGGCAGAGATAGGAAAACATATACTCCAGAGACAATGAACAAATCAATTTGGCGAGATTTGAAAGGCTTATGAAGGAGAATAGGAGATAGGTGTGTATGGGCCAAATTGTGGGAGGCCTGGAACCAGCTTCTCTGTTAAGGCCTTTGAATCGATTTCTATAACTAATGGTGAGTCACTGCAGGTTTTTAAACAGGAGATGAGGAACGCGAAATGGTATTTTAGCAAAATTAATCTAACAGACTTAAAAAAAAATGATTTAGAAGAGAAAGAGGCAAACAACCTGCAAAATAGGCAGGAAACGCCATCGCCCCTTGGCAATCGCAGATTTAACACTCACAATTGCAACTTTCCCCAAGCGATCTGCAGATGTTCTCATTTCTAATTTTTCTAGGGCACAGAATTATGAGGTCAGTTTGTGAAACCAAGTAGTTAGCTGGCACTGTACTTCTTCTTCTCCGAGAGACTGTGGGCTTTCCCCCCTAAACCAGAGTCCTATATTCAGTCTATCTCACTAAGTGATGAGGTTGTGTTTTTGTTGTTGGTTTTTTTTTTTTTTTTTTTTTTTTTTTTTTTTTAGAGAGAGAGAGAGAGAGAGCGAGAACAAGAGCTAGAGAGAGGGCAGAGGGAAACAGAGTCTTGGAGAATCTTAAGCAGGCTCCACGCCCAACACGGGGCTTAATCCCAGGACCCTGGGATCATGACATGAACCAAAATCAAGAGTCTGACACTCAATCCACTGAGCCACCCAGGAGCCCCTGAAATATCTTTATGCAAATATGCCTCCGAGGAAATGCAACCACAGGTGTAGAAATCAACAGTGAGCTACACCAATGAGGTTGGTGACTGGACTGTGGGAGTTCTATACATTTCATCCCTTGGGAAAGTCAAGGCATTTTGTACTTGCTGCAGTCGATACTGTGTCAAAAAGAAGGCAACAGAAATAGTTAAAGAGAAAGGGTTGTAAGAAGACATCAGAAAGAAATGGAAGGATTTAGGGCAGCCTAGAAAGGCAGATGAGGCAAAGAAAAAAACAAGACAGGCTCTCCGGTTTCAAGCCCACAAGACAGGGAGCATGTTAGTACCTAGAGTAGAAATAAATGCTGGAAGGAAACTAATGCCTAGGAAAACGTGACAGGTGTCTGCACACTGAGTAAAGATCTAACAGGCTGATTTAAGCACACTCTTGTCTGGAAGAAGAGAAGCAACTTAGGTAATTAGAGGGTTCAGTGAAACCCATTCTGGAGGACATGAAATTTATTCAACACTGTTTACTTCCACTCTTTTAATGTGACCGATTTGGGGCACTCCAATTTCTTGATTTTTCAAATCAAAATTGTATATAGTTCTACCTCTTATTTCAGAGAACACTTTATGAATCTTGGAACAGTTCCTTGACAGACACAAACACTCCCAGTTTTCGTAACTCGTTTCCAGAGAGTTCTATTTTTCAACCAGTATCTAAGAGCTACAAGTGTTTAGATGTGAACTTCTGCGCAGTTAAGTCATGATACTGATATACAATATAAAGAGAGAAAGAGGCCACTAGTGAAGTAACTTCACTGTGTTAATTTTTTGTCTTTGTTTTGCAGGAAAAGCTTCAGGGTGACAAACATTCTGGGAAACAATTAAAGCTAGATATATACCAAGAAGGAAAAAAGAAAGAAAGAAAAAAAAAAAGGAACCACCAGAAACCTGGTTAATTGCTGAGAACTCAAACTGAGAGAATTATTCACAATGACAAAGAGTCATTATCTCAGTGTCCCCTGGCTGGCTCCTGGTGCATCACCAGCCTCATCTATATTCCCCACGGGAAGCAGCAGCAGCTCTAGGGAAGATCAGCAGTGAACAGAGAATGTGTTATGTGGAAATAGTTATTTCATATGGATCACAAATGGGAGCCTGGCGAGAAGAGAAAAGCTGGAGCTGTGCGCACCAAGAACACTTTAAAAAGCCGTACTTAAGAATAGAGGGATTGTTTTCAAAAAATTTGTCTTTAAATTGGACATTCAAGTGAAAAGTGGGTGTTGAGAGCTACTGTGCACTAAAGGGGCTCTCCCTTCAGTTTCAATATTTGGGGCTTTGGGCCTCTGCACCATACCATAATTAAAGAAACTGGGGAGAAATCATGAGAGTAGTTAAAATAAGTGGTCACATGACAGTAGTTAAAATAGATGGTCACATGACAGGTCAAGATTCTCTGGGCTCTGGTGACTTCACCTGCCACCTCTGCTGTGATTGCCTTTAGCAAGTGCTTAATAAATAATGTCTGAATGAGGCAGTCAATTATAATAGTCAATAACTAAATACTGGAAGAAGAGAGGAAGAAAGAGGAAACGAGGGAAGGAGGTAGGGCGGGAAAAAGAAAGGTAGGGAGGGAATGAGGGAGTAAAGAAGGAAAAGGAAAACCCGAGAAAATGAAAAGAAGGTGGAGAATGGCAAATATTTGTGTAAACACTTGTGGTTGGAAATAAGGATAGCGATGCTTGTAAAGACACCATTCTACAGTTTCATATCAGCTGCTCTTTTTTGCACTCTGCTCTGGATATCAGCAGAATACAATCAAAGCTTAAGATTTCAGGGGACTTCCATACAATGGTGGTGCAGGGAGATCCTGAACTCATCTCCTCCCATGCACACATCAAATCTCCAGCTACAGATGGATCATGTCCCTCTGAAATATATGTGAAAACCACATGAACTGTTCTCCATAACAAAGGACAATAAGACCACATTGAGACAGGTAGGAGAGGCAGAGACACGGTCAAGCCAAAACCCCCGCCCTTGGCACGGTGACACATAAGAGTGAGGAACGTCCCCAGGCCAGCAGTTCCCCTTGGAGGAGCAAGGGGTTGGTGCCCCACGTGGGGCACCTCGACTCCTGGGATCTGCATGAGAGAAAAGAGCCCCCAAAGTATCTGGCTTAGAAAACCCACTGGGCTGAAGTCCAAGGGACCCTAAGTGCTATCAGAAACTGAGATTCCCCATTTGGAGGACTCACATGTGGTCTCACTCACCCTGAGACCCAGTAGAAAAAAGCAGTTTGAAAAATGCCTAGAGGACATACGAAAGAGATACATTCGCTAATCTAAAAGCGTCTGCCGGAGGGACAGCAGACGGTTGAAACTCTTCCTGGAGCCTGAACTGCTGGTGGATGCCATTTGTGCACCCTCCGCCTTCCCTGGTAGCACAGGCAGGAGGGCTGAGATGCCGCACCCTGCCTCTGCCTTGCTGAGACAGGCAGGAGCAAGTGGTCAGAGCACCATCTCGCTGCCTTGCTAAAGCCTGAGAGTGTCCGCAGTTGCAGCACACCCCCGCTCCCTGACTGGGGCAGGTGAGTATGAATGGTTATGGCACTCCCCGATCCCAGTAACTAATGCTGGTGCACATGTGCGGACAAGGCACTCACTCGACGCATTCCTAAAGACTGTGGGCACACGCACTTAGGACACTTTCCCATCATCTTTCTGAAGCCAGTAAAAGCGTGTCTCTACCCTCTATGTGCTCCATTCTCTAATTAAAGCCAGCAATTCACACAGGGCATGGTCCTTCACCTGGCTCTCCTGGCCAAGGGGGCTGGAGATCCTGAGCACCATGTGGGAATGTAACAATCAGAAAGACGGTTCTTGGCAGGCCCCACCACCCCCAGGGCACTGTAGACAGCTGACTGGAACATAATCCCAGGCTTCCTGTGAAAAAGGCCTATTTCCTTAGCTTGGAGCTTCAACCTGAGGGACAGGCTTCAGGTTTCCCACCCAACTAGAGGCTAAGGAGGTATTCCCAGGGAATGTAAGCGGTGAGATACCATCCTTGCACATCCCTTTGGCTTCATTACCCCTCAACAAGATCTCCCCAAAAGGAGTTTGTACACTCAGCTGGAGCCCTATTTGTTGCAACTTTTGTCCAAGGGCCACCTCCAGATCTGGTTAGGAAACCTGAAAGGATTGCAAACGCAGCCCCACGGGACTGTATACATTTACATTCATTAAAAGATCTGCCTGAGGGTCTGGCTTCCCATCAACCTGAAACTAGGTGCTTAATGAGATTCCTGCACATGTTCCAGTGACAGGTCTCGGCACACCCTCAACAATGGTGACATAGCAAGAATAAATCAGACAATTTAGACAATCACAAAGGTTCAAGAGACCAACCAAAAGCTAGGGCAAGGTTAAATAAGAAGATTTGTCACCCAAACAAGGCCACTCCTTCACGGCTCAGAGAGGCAGCTCTTTCACCTAATACTTAGAAACAAACACAGAGAGTCAAAGCAACATGAGGAAACAGAGAAATATGTTCCAAATGAAAAAGAAGACAAAACTTCAGTAAAAAATCTTAATGAAATGGAGATTAATAATCTACCTGTTAAAAGTTAGAGTTCAACTAAGGGCCATAAAGGTGCTCACTGAACTCAGGAGAATGGATGAACCCAGAGAGAACTTCAACAAAGAGATAGAAAATAGAAGAAAGTACCAAACAGAAGTCACAAAGCTGAAAAATACAATAACTGAACTGAAAAATACACTAGAGGGGTTCAACAACAGACTGGATGAAGCAGGACAATGGATCAGTGATGTGGACTCACAGCAACAGAACTCACCCAAACAAAGCATCCAAAAGAAAAAAAAAATTGAAAAATGGAGATTGCTTAAGGGATCTATGGAGCAACATCAAGCAGAGTAACATTAGCATCATAGGAATCCCAGAAGGCAAAGAGAGGAAAATGGATAGAAAACTTATTTGAAGAAATAATGGCTGAAAACTTCCCTAACCTAGAGATGGAAAAAGACATCCAGGTCAAAGAAGCAGAGAGTTCTAAATAAGATAAATCCAAAGGGAGCTACACCAAGACACATTATAATTACAATGTCAAAAGTTAAAGATACAAAGAGAAGCTGAAAAGCAATAAGAAAGAAAACCAAAGTGTTAGGTTCAGGGAAAACTCATAAGACTACTGGCCAATTTCTCAGCAGAAACTTCTCGGGCAAGAAGAGAACGTCATGATATATTTAAAGTGCCAAAAAGCATCCTGTCAAGAATACTCTAGCCAGCAAGGTCATCATTCAGAATTGAAGGAGAAATCATTTTCCAGACAAGCAAAACCTAAAAAAGTTCATCGCTGGACTGACAAGAAATGCTCAAAAGACTTCTTTAAGCTGAAAAGAAGAGGTACTATTTAATAGCAAGGAAATATACAGAAGCAAATATATATATATACACACACACACATAAGTAAATATCTCCCTGGAAAAGGCAAATATACAGTAAAGATAGTGGATTAATCATTTACAATGTTACTGAAAGGATAAAAGACAAAAACAGTAAAATTAAAATGACAGTAATTAGTTATGGGATACATAAAACTAGGTGTAAAATATGACATCAAAAACATAAAACATGTGGCGGGATGTAGAGTTTTGGAATGCCTTCAAATTTAAGTTGCCATCTACTTAACATAGACTGGTATATACTTAGGATGATCTTTGTGAACCTCATGGTAACCACAAAACAAAAACTTAGAGTAAATACACAAAAGAAAATGAAAGGAACCTAAACATAGAACTAAAGAAAGATATATGCAGCCACCATAGGAACAACAAAATACATAAAGCAAATATTAACAGACCTAAAGGAAGAAACTGATAGCAATACAATAGTAATAGGGAGTTTAACATCCCACTTACATCAAAGATAGATTACAAAGACAGAAAATCAATAAGGTAATATCAGCTTTTAATGACACATTACACCAAATGGACATAACAAATGTATATAGAATATTCCATCCAAAATCAGAGAATACACATTCTTCTTAAGTGCACATGGAGCATTCTCAACAATGGATCACAATGTGATTAATACCCAAAACAATAAGTCTCAATAAATTCAAGATTGAAATAATATCAAACATCTTTTCTGACCACAATGGTACGAAACTAGAAATTATAAAAAGAAAACTAGAGAAATTACAAATACATAAAGATTAAAACAAAAAGTGTTACTAAACAACTACTGAGTCATAGATAAAATCAAAGAAGAAATAAAAATATATACCAAGAGACAAATGAAAATAAATACAACATAACAAAATCTATGGGATGGAGTAAACACAGTTCTAAGAGAGAAGTTCATACCAATCCCCGTGAAATAGAAGAAATAAAATAAAGAATTTCACTTTACAACTAGAGAAGAACAAACAAAGCCCAAAGTTAATAGAAGTAAATAGTAAAGGTCAGAGTGGAAATATGTGAAATAAAGACTAAAAAGGACAATAGAAAAGATCACCAAAACGAAGAGCTGGTTTTTTTTTTAATATTTTTTTAAACATTGACAAACCTTTACCTAGGCTCACCAAGAAATAGAACAAAAGCTCAAATAAATCAGAAACAAAAGAGAAGTTACAACTGATACCACAGAAATACAAAGGCTCATAAAAGATTACTATGTACAATTATGTATCAACAAATTGGACAACCTAGAAGAAATGGATACATCCCTAGACACTTATAATCTTCCAAGATTGAATCAAGAAAAAATAGAAAATCTAAATAAACCAATTACTAGTAAGGAGACTGAAAAAACTCCCAACAAACAGAAGTCCAGGACCAGGTGGCTTTACTGAAAAATTCTACCAAATATTCAAAGAAGATTTAGTATCAATACTTCTCAAACTCTTCCAAAAAATTGAAGACAAAAGAATACTTCCACATTTATTCTACAAAGCTAACATTGTCCTGATACCAAAAACATAAAGGGCACTGCAAAAAAAAAAAAAAAAAAAAAAAAAAAAAAAAAAAAAAAAAAAGAAAGAAAGAAAAAAAAAAGGAAAGGAAAGAAAGAAAGAAAAAAAGAGAAAAGGGGGCACCTGGGTGGCTCAGTCAGTTAAGTGTCCAAC